>NW_006437828.1:9419430-9462670 GCF_000325575.1 Pteropus alecto | reverse complement strand
CGCGTCCACAAACGGATTGTGGAGCCGGCAGCTCATGTGCGCCCCAGCTTGGCGGCCCTGGTCCAGGGTGCAAGCTGAAGCCCTGCTCTTTTCTGGAGGGGCTGGCGTCTGGGAGGTTGTGCTGGCCCTCTGTGTGATGGACCGAGTGTGGGGGGCAGGACTGCCCCCAGGAGATGGGGAGGATGAGCATCCTCTCGCCCAGGTCTCCAGGCAAGTGGCCCGTGGTGCGGAGGGAAGGCTCTAGATGCCGATGCCCTCGCGGTGGAGGACAGATGGGTGTGAGGCTTCTCCCCCACGAAGCAGCTGCCCGAGCCTGGAACGCTTGTTCTCAGGCCTCATTTCACAGGTCAGAGGGCAAGTCCTGGCGACAACTCGGGATTGTCTCAGAATAAGTAGAGGACCGACACGGGGAAAAGAATTCGACTGACTCTGTGTAACTTTCGAAGGGCAGAGCTAAGACCTGTAAACACAGGCCAGAAGGAAACAGAATTGAGTTCGAAATAAGGAAGCCTTTTCTATCCCTTAGAGCTGTTCAAAAGTGGATTGAGTCCATCCACAGATGAAAGGATAAAGAAAATGTGGTCTATGCATTCGATGGCATATCATTTAGCCTTAAAAAAAAAGGAAAACACTGACATAAGCTACAATGTGGATAAACATGAAGGATGTTACACCGAGTAAGATAAGCCAGCCGCAGATACTGTATGATTCCACTTACATGAGGTGTCCGGAGTAACCAAATTCATAGAGACCGAGAGTTGCAGGGGATAGTCAGGGACTGGGGGGCTTGGGGAAAGGGTAGTTATCGCTCAGTGGGCACAGGGTTTCTGTGAGTGGATGGTGCTGATGTTTACACAACAGCGTGACTACTTAATATCACCGAACCGTACACTCAAAATGGTTCAAAGGGAAAATCTTGTTGGGTATATTTTATCACAATAAAAACACTTAAGTAAATAGCGCTGGAGATAAAGGGCCCCGTGGCCGTGGAGGACAAATGGCTCTTAGCCGGATCACCACGTTGGCACGAACACATCTCTTTGATAGTTGTCTTTGGTTTAGTTTTAGAGACACAGGAACAGAAGCCACAATCCTGCGTGGGAAGGAAGAGTCTCATTGCTCAGTTTAAAGACAACTGGAAGATAGAGGCAGAAGCACAAGTTCCCATAGGAAAGGAACGTCGTTTGCCTCCACTAGGCTGAATGTGACAGGGGCAGGCGTGGCTTCTCACGAGCTGTTGCGAGGTAGCGCAGGACCGAGAGGCCCGTGATGCTGGAGAAAGATTGTCTCTAGAGAGTCCAGTTTCTGGTTTTGTGGGTATTCATCATCTTGGAGCCTCACTTTCTGTATCCGTAGGATGGGACTACTGCCTTCTTTGCAGAAATAGAGAAGTCATCTGTGTCTACAAAAGCACCTACTGCATAGCGATCACCCACACAAGTGTTTGCTATCATCCATCTCCCACGATATGCATTTTTTTTTTTACTTTTTTACTTTTAAAACATATTTTACCATGATTTGTCTGTCAGCAATGTGATACCTGCCAGATTCATCTTAGCAACCAGGAAATGGGATTGACTCTGCAAAAGACATCATCCGTGTTCTGCGTTGACATGTTGATGTAACCCCGCGTTATTTCGGGCATTCTGGAGTGTGTTACAGAAGGAAGCGTGATGTCTTCTTGTTCTGGTTTCATGGGGAGCCCTGTAAGGCTATCAGTAGCAGAGCTGAGACTCAGCTTCTTGACCCAGGACCCCTGGCACAACTGTGTGTCTTGCTAAAGTTTCTTCCGGTTCTCTCCTAATGGTCTTCATCAGAGACCCACGTGGGAGGGGTCCAGGCACTGCCTCACCAGCATTCTGCACATTTGCCAAAGGACAACTTGAAACAGGGGGGTCAAAGGCGATCAGGGCAGATGAGGGTAGTGATGCTTTTTTTCTAACCAAACCATCATCCGTTTGATGCCTGTACATACCTGCCTGTCGTTACGCAGGGCTTGAACTGATAACCCGGTAGAACACAGTGAACATCATCCGTTTGATGCCTGTACATACCTGCCTGTACATACCTGCCTGTACATACCTGCCTGTCGTTACCCAGGGCTTGAACTGATAACCTGGTAGAACACAGTGCAACTTCCACAAGGACGTGATGAATAGAAACACTGAACTGTGCGTCCACCATTCCTTGTCAACAGAACTCTGGGTCCGTGGAGGAACATGACAACACTCAGCAAGGAAGATTTGGGAGTGTGTTCGAGCCAGCGTGAAGTACCTTCACCCATTTCCCCACTGAGGTACGTGTGGGGAACACCTGAAAGTGACAAGAGCCCATAGGTTAGGGCTGTCCAGCCTCGGCCTGTCAGCGTCCCAGGCTTGGGTTCTGCCTGCTCCCCACTCTGCCTGCTGCCTCTCGGGTGGGGAGAGCAGGGAGAAGGGTGCCACACTGTAAGCCACTGATTGTCTTGACATGTGACTCACCATTTTCCTTGTGTTTCCCCGCTGCCCATCTTGGTGTTGGATATAGAAGTTTGCTTAAACCCGTTGATAACAGAAACCCAAGTCAAACTAACTTAAGCAAAAATGGGAAAATGTAGGCTCTTGGGAAATCTAAGGGTGAATCTAGGTAGCTGAGTCCAGGAGCCCAAATCATGCCATCACGATAATATTTTTCCCTCTCTTTTTTTCTCTGTATTTCTTGGGTTGCCTTTATTCTCACTCCCTACTTCGTGGTAATGATGGCCACCAAGATCTTCAGCTTTGTACCGTCTTCACAGTCGGCAGAAACACTAAGCGTAGAGGCAGCCTCTTTTTGAAATCGGTCCATTGACAGATGATGTTCTATAGGCTGATGAAACACTAAAAATAAGATTTAGTATCTGCCTTCAAGCTTCTTATAATGAATGGGTTAAGCCTATAAGGTAACTGGAGTTTGACTGGTTTGTAAGAAGGAAGAAAAGGTAATTTTAAAACACAACGTGTCTGTATATGAGGTCTCTAGAAAGGAATCAAGGGTCAGGAAGCTAATCGAATGCCACCGAATGCCTACCATCAAGAAATAGGGGCTCCAGGACATGGGACAGAGAAAGGAAAGGAAAGTCTTGCGACTTTGATTAGGATTCTGAGGGTCACCACCTTTTATGTACCATTTCCAGCAACTATAGTCAGTACTGGACTCCAGATAATCATGATATATGGCAATCTAAACATGAAAACTCTGATCGCCACACAAAGTGTGTGCACATGACCCGGTAAGACTCCATCCTGAGAAATCCAGAGTTCGACTCTGCATTCCTTTAGGCGTCTGACAGGTGTCAGGAAAAGGAACCTGCTAATAATGTGACCAAAGAGAAGGTTCCAGTATGACTTATTTAATAGTTACTTAATAATAATAATGATTAAAACACCTTCAAACTTGGTAAGGAACTCTAGAATCACTAGGAAATGTTGTAGAAAAAGCGTTTTTCTAACAATACACATTCATCGTAGAGGATCGAAAGACTTCTGCTTCTGGCCAAGGAGGAGTAATAGGAAGTAGATTTACACTCCTGCCTTAAATAACTAGAAAACTGGACAAAATATATGAAATGATAGTTTTCAGATATTTCAGCATAGAACCATGACCCTGTGAGGAAGGGGTGGGGGGAGGAAGAGGTCAGCCTACAACTGCTCCAGCTCGCTGCCTGGAGGCAATTTCCAGACTGTAGTGCTGGGCGGGGGCGGGGGGTGGGGAGGGGAGCAGAACAGAGCTCAACAGTCTTGTTGCAATGAGGAGCTAGATCCAAGTGCAGGGAGGTCATGGCCGCTGGCACTTATGGGTCAGGGTATCGAAAGGGGGCTTCAGAGAGGGAGCGAGTACCAGAGATACGCAGTGGGGTGACTCTGAGCACTGATCTACATACATATGACAGGAATGTATCTGAGGAGAAAGAACCAGCCACAAGCAGCTGAGCATTTCACAAGACTCACACAGGGCTAGGAGGCATTTGTGTTCCCGCTCTCCAGAGGAGAAAGAACTCCCAGTGGAGTCTTCAGAAAGAGGACCCTCCTTGTTTAGCCCCATCTTAGTAGCGGGACTAAAGAAGGCCAGAACTAAAGGCTGCTGCAGACTCATCATAAGAAGCTTAAAATCAAGCCTCGAAAGGGTCTGACTGATTTCAGGTAGCTTAACCCAGTGCCATAATAAAGCTCAATACTATTTAGAGGACTATAACACAATCCAGCAAACAACAACATAGAATTACAATGTCAGCCATTAAGTCAAAAATAACCAGGCGTGCAAAGAAGCAGGAAAATACTACTCTTAGCCCAGAAAAAAAAAACCATCAATAGAAACTGACCCAGAAATTATGAAAATGATGAATTTGCAAATAAAAACATTAAAACAGCTATTTTAAGTGTACTGTCCATGTACAAGAAAATAAAGGAAAACGTAAACATGATGAGAAGATAAATCAATAATATAAAAAGATTGACATGGGACGTATAAAGATGAAAAATACAATGTCTGAAATGAAAAATGCTGGGTGGGATTAATAGTTAGTCAGACGCTGAAGAAGAAAAAATGAGTGAAGCCGAAGACAACAATATAAACTATCTGCAGTGAAGCTCAGAGAGACAACGGACTGAAAAATTAACTGAGCATCAGTGACTTGTGGACTATACTGTGTAATCTAAGTGGACCACATACGCATAATTACACTGGAAAGAAAATGGGGTGGGTGTGGGGGAGAACATATTTGAAGAAATAAAGATGTTCTAACTTTGATAAAAACTATTAACAGAAAGATTCAAGGAGCTCAACAAACACCCAACAGAATAAACATTGAGAAAACCATGCCAAGACACAGGATAATTAAGTTGTTAAAAACGGCTGATAAAAAGAAAAACTTCATATGAAAAGGGACACGTTACATACCTGGAAACAACAGTTACAGTGACAGCAGACATCTTGTCAGAAATGCATAATCCAGACGATAATGAAGTAACATCTTTAACATGATTCATTCCATATATCGAAGGAAAATGCATGAAAATAACACAGAGACGAGTAGAAGGAAATGAATCTTATACTGTCATAAGATTGTTATATTAAAGCAGGATCATAAGTTAAAAAGTATAACATGTACCATATAGGGGACTAAAATTTATGACACGGACCAAGCTCTGACCAAACGAACTTCAAAGTGCTTTTTAAAAATGATTTTACTGTTCTGCAGTTTGTATCTTTCATTCTGGCTTTAATTAGTTATAATGATATTTATAATTTCAAAATTTAACCTATCTGTGTAGTTCAACATCTGCTCCTCTTTTGTGACACATTGCCAAGAAGCAGCAAAGGAAGTATTTTCAGCATCATGCTGGTCTCACCAAGCTAAATTTGGTATGTTGGAATTTGTTGATGAGGATAAACTATGTGAGAATTCTTGCGCTTGAAGTAATGCTGGCTTTGGGCCATTTCTATTTAAATGACGGGTTTGGAAGACATCGTGTTTATAAAACGATTCTGCCATTTACAAACTGTACTACCTTCTGTTTGGGGAAATATGTAAGGTCTCTGTGACTTGGAGATCCCGTACATTGCACGCAGCAAAAGAAAGAACATAGGCTTCTCTGGTGTCCTTCCTTATTCATTGAGGAATAAACGAGACTCCTGGAACCCACGATGGAAAACTTGCTTACTTAATAACTAACCCTTCTTGTCAGATGAGTAGAAAATAATACTGACCTCATTGACTTTTTTTTTTTTTTTTTTTTAGCCACCAATGCATCTCCCTATCCAGTGTGGGTCACATTTGGAACTAGGAGCTTTAAACAAGGTCTGTTACTTAGGGGCTGGATAATGAGACAGAGGTCTAACAGGTAAAGTGGCCCTGGATAGCTTAGAGAAGTCAGGTATACGGTTAATCAATACATTTGGCTAGAGGCCCAGGCAGCCCAGCTTAGTGGTAAAGAACAAGTAGGGAATTCAGGAGATCCAAAGAATGTCCCAGTTCTGTCACTGGCTCGACCTCAGGCCACGTAACCTCCCTGGACCTTTCTCCTTGACACCGGAGTAGTATTTCCCTCCGTACAGTGCCTGCCACTGGTGGTGTGCCAGATTTCCTTCTTCTTAACAAATGCTAGTGTATTTTAGAAACTATTAGGAAATCTGATGAGAGACGACCATAATTTTTTGACTATTATTGATTAGGAAGAGTTAAACTAGAAAAATCGAGTCAATATAAAGACAAATACTATGTAAATGGTCTAAAAAATACCAAGATAGAGAAAAAAAACTAAAAAGATTTCCAGCTTAAAATGGTGGGTTGAGAGATGTTTGTTTAAAGGCATACACGATAAGGCATAACTTGCCCATAACAGTACAAATAAAATGAGAAATCTCATGGCGACAGAATGATAGATGTCAGGTGGACATGGGGAAACGAACTGATGAGCAGACTCAAGAAAGCTGAAGAGCCAGCGGTGCGTGAAGGTGAGTGGCAACTTGATTTGCACCTCAGAACCTCGGAAAGGCGTAGAAATCTGCAGCATCTGTTGCTTCTGGAAGCAAAGGTTCGAAACAAAACAACTTTGGTTAAAAGTCTCTTTAGGAGGAAGAGGGCGTCCTCCGTGCCCACACAGCCAGAAATCTGCCCCTCTTCCCCGACCTGGGCCGAAGACTCCAGAAGAGAATTCTTCATGGAAATGAATCCGTTGGGATACCAAGGACATGAGTGCTGAGGGCGGATTTATGCAACTATGGGAAAGTTTGGGACTATATTAGTGAAAAGTGTCTAAAAAATCTTATCAAACCATAGTACTATTAACTCTGCAAAACAACAACAACAACAAAACAACCCCACACACTAATAACTGCAGAAAAGGAAAAGTCATCACAGTTCACTAGGTGTCTTAGATGTCAACTGTGGTTTCATTTCATCCTTAAAGTAATGTCAACTGAATATTGATTTTACCCAACTGTCTATATTGGAAGGTTGGTGAAGGACGGGAAGTAGAAATGGGAGCTGAGTAAGGACTACTGAAATTAAGCTTAATCTGAATATTTCATAGTAGGAAGTCAACAGATAATGCTAAAATAAAAAATCAAGTAGAAATATTAAGAGTTGCTTTTAAAGATAAAGAATTGGGGATAAATAGGAAAATAATAATTTAGAAGCACTGGCAGAGGTAACTTCAAGGCTGGAGAAGGGCTTTATTTTTTGTAGCAAGTATTGTAGAACTATTTGACTTTTAACTACATGCACTATAATTTTGCTACAATTTATAAAATTCCATTTAAAAAGTAATGAAGGTATTCTGCAAATGACGGAACTTTGGAAAATACTAGCCTGAAGACTTTAAAAGATGGTCTGTGAACTGATCTTAAAAAAAATGAATTAGCAATCTCTATTTCTATTTGTTTGTCATCATAATACCCGGATGGCTTAAATTATTATTTAAATTACAGTGAATTATTTTGAGGAATGATGGTCTAGAGGATTATAGCATGGGGACATTACAGGGTTTCATAAACCAGGGCTGGAAGACACCGGAGACACTTGAAAAATTCCAAGTACTCATTTGTAAAGGTATACACACACACACATACATACGTACATACATACATACATACATACACACATATAAGTTTTTGCTTAGGAAATAGGCATTTCTGGAATGGCTGGGACCAGGATGCACATACCACAGCTGCAAAGCTTTACTAGCTCAATTTCACAATACTCGTTCAATTGAAAATACAAGAGGGACAGGTAGGCATCTATCATTAAATGAAGTAAAGCATGTAAAACATCAGGTACTGAATGAATCTTTGCTACCTTCTCTCTCGCCCACCTCCATGGGAAAGGAGATTAACTGGCAATCACTCAAATTGTGACGAATCTTTTCTTGGGTTCCCAGAACCCGGGACCAGAGTGATGGTTGGCGAGTGAGGAGCTTCTTTTATAAAGCAGAGTCTGATGGCTAGGAGAATCTAGAATTATATCAGAAAAAGTGAAAAATTAATGGGAAACGACTAGATTTTATACCCAGTGGTTTAGAACATTCCAGAGCCAAGAGAAGTTCTTTGTAATAATTGGGGCCAGCTGTGCCTGAGCAACTCAGGCCAAGCCAGATGCCAAACCCCAACTCAAACTCTTACAGGAAGATCTTCCTCACAAGCCTCCAAACATCCTGTAAAAAATCAGAAGAAGGTTAATTACGTTATCCTTTTTATTCCGTCAAAACGTTTTTTCTCCTGACTACTGGTAACCTTTCTGGTTTTCACTGGCGCTTCCTATCTGAAGATAATGCTGCTGATGCCATTATATTGTGCGTACATGGAAGAATTCTTTAAAAAAAAAAAAAGAAAAAAAAGCCTTTATTAACAACTTTCCATTCTGCTGGAATTTGTTCTTGGAAAACTGCCCTTACCCATAAGCCACACCAACTCGCCCATAAGTCACATATTTGTTGGCCAATAAAAACGAACTGCCCCGACATCTCTCTGAATTGGAAAAGAACTGAGTGGCTGGAGGTAGGAGAGAAAAATGGAGGACCTTTACTATTTTCTCTGTTGTGACTTTTGAATCGAAATGAAAAGGTGTATGAGAATTTCCTCTTCTAAAAAGAAAGTACTTAAAACATTTTTTTTTCCAGTTGATGGCTATGCTTTTCCTCCAGGCCATTTATTACGCTCTTTTTGTCGAATTGGAGATCTCTTGAACCATATTAAATTGCAGGTCCTTCCATCTCATGTTTCTCTTCCTGCCACTTCAGAATTAATTTTTTTTTAAGCTACAGCTGAGAGAGACTCCCAGGAAAGCCACATGGCATCTTGCTTCGGTGGCGTTAAGTAAGCCGAGCCGTAAGCGCTGCTGGGGTCTGCCTGGTTCACTGGAAGGAGCCGGCCTGCTCCTTTTCCCAGCCCTGCTTGCACCGGTCACTTTGTCGCAGCTGTAAAGGAGGCGGAGCAAGACCACGGCTTTACTGCCGTTTGCCACGGTGACTAACTTGGCTAAAAATGTAGAACTCCCTGCATTCCTGAGGTTGACTCACTTCCATCCAAAACTCTTGGGCTGGGGTTGGAACTCAGCTCAGGTTTGCCAGGGGCTGCTCCTGGGAGCTGGCCTGGGACGGTCTTGGCTGGACGCCCAAGGGTTAGAATTCAGAGAAGAATATTCTGGATGACTCTTAGACTCATCTGGGTTCCTTGGCCAGCAGAAACTGCACCTGTCCCACACCGTCCCAATGTCAAAGGCACAGCAGGAAACAGGCCGCCTTCCCGAAGTGCAGTGAGCTCACACTTGATTTGATTCCCTAGATTCTCTCGGTTTCTGCAGCAAGATTGGTTTAGAGATGCAATGATATTTTTCTTACAGGCATTTTAGCCTTTTTACTGAATAATTCAACCACGTGAAATGGAGCTTGTACCACTGATCCCTAGCTGTCCCCTATTTGGGGGAACCATACTAATTTTATAGATCACGGGTCTCCAGAATGAAGTATTTGTACCTGATGTACATATAAGGCAGTCTTTTGGAGCAGAGTAAGAAAATATTTGAGCTTAGATTTAGTTTTGTCTAAAACACAAATTAAGTTTACTAGTATTTAATAAATAGATTGACACTGATCTTTCCTCTTAGCTCACATGTCAGAAGGTTGAGTGCTCTGGATGATGGAGGAGAAAACCTGAGGAAATCTCATCATTTGGAGAGATTAATAGCATCACCGTAATTATTCATTTTTAGTATAGCAGGACGCACAGCAGTTTATGTGTGACAGCTTGCATGGGTTTACAGATTTTATAATCTAGTTTGGATAAAACTAATCCTGATAAAACTGGGCTAATGGCATGAGAATATTTCTCGAATAGAATCACAGAGTAAAGCGAATAACAAAATTCAAGTGTAAGTAACAACAAGAATATGGTAGAGCAGACGCCTCGTACTCATCTGTCACATGTGGTAAAAGTAAGGACAATCTAACTTATCACATGGTCTCCACTAAAAATTCTCGTGAGAGCGGAGTTGTGGTTATTTTATCTTTATCTCATCCTTCTGAAATTTCTATTTTTGTAAATATTTTTTAACCGATGTAACGTGTTAATGGAGTTTTATATGTCTATAACTTCATGAATAAATAAACACTGCATGAGTGAGCCTGCTCGAACATTTCATTATTGATGGCATACGCAATCAAAACAAAAAGAAAGGCAAAAGAATAATCGATTATTTCTCCGAATTCACCAAAAAAGCGAGTGAGAGCCAGAAACAAGTTCTGTCCTTCTGTGGTCCCAATCACATCAGGCTCCCACCTTTTAGAGTCTCTACGACCCTGTAAATGACCACCTTTAAAAATATTCTTTCTAATATGATGCAGGAATGAAATCTGCAAGGCAGTAAAAGGCTACATATAGCATCATCCACTTACATGACATTCTCAAGAAGGTAGAACTATGAAGACAGTTGCTCGGGGTTGGGGACAGGAGAGGCGTTGACTACAAAGGCGCAGCATGAAGGACCCTGGGGTGGTGGTGGATGGAATTGTCCTGTGTGTCGTATGGTGGCATATACATGACTCGATTGTCAAAATCCAGAGAACTGTATAGTTCGAAAAATGAATTTTACTGTTTGCAAGTAAAAAAAATCAACCAGATTCCCAGACGCTTGAGATGGAATGCAGACCGTGGCAAGGGAATCTAGCAGTATTAACAGTGAATGACATAAGCACGTTTAGGGGGGAAGGGGGGAAAGGAGGCAACGTAAGTGATTTTGGAAAATAGGATTTCGAGTGGATACTTTAAGACTCAAGACAAAAAAGACTGTGCACAAACATTATACTATACTTTAGTGAGTAAAGTGGGTTTGGGTTAGCAGTTTTGAAACTACTTTACCTGTACGCCAGAGTTGAACAAATAAGTAAATATACTGCGGACGATGAGAGCCGAGTGCCTTACTGGTGGAAAATGCTGGAACACGCCCTGTGGAGCTGGACTGGACCAGAGGTGTCAGCGTGAACGCACACGTGTTTGTGTGTGTTCAATATATCTTTGGACAGATCAGGGCTTCTCAGCTTTGGCACTAGTGACGCTATCCTGAGCTGAGTGACTCTGTTGCTTTGGCCTGTCCTGTGCGCTGCAGGATGCTTAGCAGCATCCGTGGTCTTCGCCCACTAGATCCTCCCCCAGAGTTGTGACATTCCAGAAAGTCTCCAGAATTTGCCAAATATCCCCAGGTTGAGAATCACTGAGTGAGATACACACAGAAGTAAATATCGACGTGAGTGTTTGCGTGGCTTAGTATTTATACGTTATTTCCTAGCTCTGTGTACTGGGGGCCTAGAAACAGTGACCCCCCAGTAAGAAACGACCTTGCCTACGACCCAGATGTTGGTTCCCAACGCCGCTCTCCAGTAAAAGAAACGAGGGCTCCTTCGAGACGTGGCTGATTGCAGGGCTGGGCAGGGGGAGCATGAGACGAGCCCGCAGCACCTCGCGGGGCTACCGCAGCATCACGAAGCTC
The DNA here is from genome assembly GCF_000325575.1 of Pteropus alecto. Lineage (NCBI taxonomy): Eukaryota > Metazoa > Chordata > Mammalia > Chiroptera > Pteropodidae > Pteropus > Pteropus alecto. The sequence goes on along the minus strand of NW_006437828.1, from coordinate 9,451,170 downwards.
TGCAGAAGCGGGAAACTGAAAGCGCGTCTAAGAGCCGGAGCTGGGACGGTTCGGGCAACAAGAGAAATAGCAATAATATCGGATGATAATGCAAAGAACAAAAATTAATATCCATGAGTCCCCAGTGTTACAGATGAGTCAATGAAAAAGATAGGACAGCTCTTCCTTCCAGAAGAATTCAAGTTAATAAAGGAACGAAGGCGACCCTGGAGTCGTTGGGACACCGCAGTAATTACTGCGACAACTGAGAACTGCCTCTGAATATTAAACTTGGTGGGTGACGGTTTAAGGGGAAAGAGGACAGTAGAGAAACCTGGTGGATATCGCCTCAACCAGATAATCGGTGTTGACGTCACTGGTCACTAAGACTGGTACTCTGTTCTTCCTGATGGAATGTAGTGAGAAGGACACCTCACCTCTGAGGATTCCTCCCCCAGATCTATGACCTCAAGCCACCCAGGACACAGCATCTCACAGAGCCAAACCGAGGGTCCGCCTGGGAGTGTGGGCTGCAGTTCCCTGCCCAGTCGCCCCGCATCTGCCCCAGGCCGCTCCGACGGGATTTCACTGTGTTCGATTCACATTCCAGAAGGGACACCTCATCAAGGGCCTTGATTCGAGAAGCGCTCATAAAATGTTCTGAAGGATGTCCTCGTTACTCTCTTGTTCTATTTTTCAGGTAAAGTCATCTCAGTTCGTCATTTCCCCTAATACGTATCCACCGACTCTCAAATAGTTCCTGCTCAAAACAAGAGTCGTTTTTGTGCAAAGTCAGCATGGAGGCCGGAGCCCCAGAGGCCGGAGCCCCAGAGGCCGGCTTTGCCCTGAACGGTCTACACCCCTGAACTGAGCTGCTTCCTTATCAGTGCTTCAGCGTCCTTGTCTGTCAAACAGAAAGATCGTGCCAGGTGACCTCCGGGGGCCTTAGAGGCGCCAGCATTCACGTTCTAGGCTCCGGACCTCTGGATGGACGTGCGTCCTCTCGCCAGGGCTGTGCGGGGCCTTGCGGCCCACAGACGTACAGCACAGGCGCATTGCTCAAACCCTTTTCCTTTTCACTGCTCGCTCGTCCGTCTTCCAAAGCGGAAAGCTAACACCTGGCAGCGCTACAACCTGCTGCAGCATCCGACCGAGTGGCAGGTGCAGGAGGCAACCGAAAGCTACGTGAAGACAAATGCCCCTCTGTCACGTGCAGAGCTGGACGCCCATGGTCCAGGAGCACCAAAAAGGGGCACGATGCACATTCTCTGAACACATAAATTAATGAATAAATGATGTCACCAGCTGAGAGAAAGGCCAATCGGATTAGAGATGAGTGGGCCTGAAATGGACCCTGTGGGCCGGCTCCACGGTTCCCCTTGGGCCCATTCCCTCTGACAGCCCTCTGTCTCCTCCTGGGCAGGTGCTCTGATGGACGAAGTTTCCTGAGGTGCAGTAGGTGAGGAGAAGGTCACTCATCACCCTCTGAGCTCAGCTGCGACCTTCCGTAGAATGTTCCAGAAAGGCATTTAAATTCATCGCCAAACAGACCCCTTTGTCTTTCAATTACTGTCAAGAGGTGAACTAACACTGCTGAAAAGATCCAAAAGAAGGTTTTTCTGGGTCTGTTTTAGCAGGTAGATGCTACTCGTTTAAGGCAACGCACTGCGTTAAAACAAAGCTTCAACAGCGCTGGGAAAATTGTTATCATTAGTAGGTTAAGCCAATTTGTCTGTGCTTTTGTTTACCTTTTAGCTGGGTTAGTAAGTTCTTTCTTCAAAGACAACACAAAGATAAACTTCAACCACCTTTAATGGTCACAAATGCCCAAATTCAGTCATTCGAATTCATTTATAATGGGAAAATTATTTGTTAACCTTCACATGCGACTCTGCCAGAGGTGTCTATCTCCTTTGTGGTGTCAGTCATCTTCGTCACCTCATATTTTACCGTAATCTCTCTGATTTCTGATTCTTTCCTTTTTTTCTGCCGACCTTTCTTCTTGCTTGAGTTTCTAGTTTTCACTCCTCCTAACATGTCCCAAGCTTCACTGCTCCTGGTATTTCAAAAATGTCGAGTTTTCCCTCTAACCGCGTGTGCTCCCCGCCAATCAACGCACGAGGAGAAGGATCCACATGTGGTTTGGTTTCCTTTTAACGTTCCTTTGTTTCCTCATCACAGTAGCATGGGACTGGCCACTCTGAGTCCCATCGAAATGCGCGAGAAGCAAGCAGGATGAGAAAGCAGCTTGACAAGGGTCACTGGGCCAGGCCTGTGTTTCAGGCTACATGGGGTCACCTTTCTGGGCCTCAGTTTCCCTTTGGTGAAAAGAGGCCATCGAAGCCAGCTGGCCTCTGTGTTTCCAGCTCTGACTTTCCAGTGTGTTGGGAGAGGCGGCATTTGGGAGTAGTTAGTATGATTTATAAGCCATTTTCGGTCGACCACAAAGGGTCCTATAAATCTTGAGAAACGCAGCTTTCACGTACCCCTGGGATTCATGTCATCTCCCTTTTTTTTTGGAGCAATTAGGAAATTGTAGCTTAAGAACAGAAAGCCCTCAGTTGTAGTCCTGTAGTCATTGATTAAAAAAAAACAAAACCAACAACAACTAAGTTACGATTTTCCTTTAAAAAACAAAACTATAAACAGCAAGTTTTGAGGCGAAAGAAAAGTAAACAAGAATGAAAAAAATGTTTATTAAAATCAAAAATTTTTTCGGTCGCACGCTTGATCCGGAACACAAAAGCCCTCCCTGTTTTTGTTGCTAAGTGGCCTGTGATGTAAAGCTGCTGACAGCATCGGCCGCTCACAATGGCACTGTCCCCCTTTCTTCCCCCCACAGCCCAGCAGACGCTCATTTGTATGTATGGTTTCAGCCTGTCTGCAGTGTCTGGCCAAAGGGACAGATACTAATGGCATGTGTTAACTACTGTCCAACAAATTCCTTTCATTAGCGTGTTTACTAACATTCTTACCCCTGTCCATTGAACCAGCCAGCACGGGGGTACGCTGGTGGCCCTGAGCCCGCGTGCTGTTTTCACTCTGGGCTCACGAGATAAAACAGAGTTTTCCTTTGGGATAATGCAACCCTTTCTGTTTCTCCCTCAGCCGAGCGTTTTCGGAGATGCTCAGAAAATGATGCCAAAATAGTACGCTGGGAAGAGATGTCTTGCTGTTGTGGCCCGTCCTCGGAGTGGTTCTAGATATATTTTGGCACCATAATGTGATGGGTGTCCATCTTCTGTCTAGATAGCTCTTCTTTATCATTAGCAAGTGCCAAATAATCTTCATTCTAACCATGGACACCCGGAAGCTTTGAACTAGTTTGTGTATTAGTGAAAGTGTAAACTATTTTTGGAGAAACATCCACCTTCTCGAAATACATCTCTGCTCTAGATGTCTCAATAGCAAGACACAGTTCACTAAAATTTAGGAGGATAGGGGTTTGGAAGTGCTGGGGGCAAAGGGGGAGGGTATGTAAGAAAGCAAGAGAAAAGGTCTGAAAAGCTAAACTAAATAACAAAACAATTAACCATAAAGAACTCTGTCGATTTTTCTATGCCACTGGTTGCACAGGTCTCTTTAAGGTGCCCCGAGGAGGCACCAGAATGACAAAGCAGAAATGACACGGTAAACAAGTGTTTTCCAGCGTTCTCACCCAGTGACATCCTCCAGCAGTCACTGGTCGCAGAATGTCAAGTGCAGGAGAGAGAGCAGAGGGCTGAAGAGGCAGTTTGCAGACCGTTGCTTGTCGGGGGGTCGCAGTAGATCCACTTTCAAGGGGGTCAGAATTTTTGTCTTCACCTGATCAAAGAGTAGTGATTTTACCAAGGGAGTTTCATAGTCGTAAGACGTGAGGCTTTTATACCTTCTTTTTAGCCTAAAACTAAAGCAGAGCTGAACTTTGTGTTCTTAATCCTATGAGAGGGCCATACTCCTTTCTCTCCTCACCCCTCATGTCCTGGGCACCCGACCCAACCAGCTCTTGAGGATTCATGATCTAAAGCTAAGTCCATGCTTAGCCGCACCCCTGGCATGGGTCTGGTGTCAAGGAGCCCTGGGAAGGAAAGTCCTTGGCAATGGCTGTGGCGGGCAGATAGTGGGGTGCCACCAGCCATGGGAAGGATGCTTCGGTGAGAGCTATTCACTTAATCAACAAATATTTGTTACCTACAAGCAAAGCTGATGTTCGGCTGTTACGCATCAGTCATGCTATATCAACTAGCTATGAAAATATCAAAAACACTTCTGTACGAATCAACAAATATTTGTTACCTACAAGCAAAGCTGACATTCGGCTGTTACACACACCAGTCATGCTATATCAACTAGCTATGAAAATATGAAAAATACTTCTGTACAGATTGATAAAATGTCACTACCCTGAGCCTTTCCTGTGCCCTCTTCTGCCCCAGAGATATCCGTCTCTTCCCCGGCACCCCATAATTCCCTAAGACCAAGCACCCATGAGATGGCACGTGGCCCCACGGGGGTGTCCAGGCTCTGCTCCAGCCCCAGCGCGTGCACTGTGCAGAAAGGTCAGGGCCACCGACATAGGACAATGACATCGACTCTAACGTCCTGGCAGCGAGCTTATTGGTGATCAGCAGAAGCACGAGACGCTTAGCTGTGTCTTCCAGGGTCACTCAGCCTGGTAGAGAGCCACCACGAAAACGGCTCTGCACTGAGCCCCGGGAAGCTGGAGATGCTTTGGGGAAACTCATCTGCAGACTTGCAAAGTGGCCTTTATCATCCCGCCAGAGTGCATCAGGCTCTCAGGAACAGAGTCACATCAGGCAAGCTCCCAAGAGACTACTGGATACGCCAAAGTGACACTTTATTAACTCGCAACCAGAAATAAGAACTGAGCAGAGTGAACATTCGTATCACCTTGACTAACATGCTCTCTCCGGGCGGGAAAGTAAATAGGAAGACAAGTGGTCCCGAGAACGCATTTGGAGCTCTCCGCCTCAACGGGGGATGACAGAGGGATGGTTCGGGGTCAAGCGTGTCAGATTTTCTTGGGCTCATGCCTTCTCCTCCTTACGGGGGATGGTCCTGCCAAACGGGTAGGACCGGATGTTCCCGTGAGCCCACCCAGGCCGGCCCCCTGCGGCAAGTCCTGCCCCCTTGACTTCCACTTTCTCTTTCTGCGCAGACACCCCACTTCGGGGACACGTTCTATCTTTAGATTTGTTAATACCACCCACTCGGCTCCAGCCAAACGCTGCCGGTTTCCTGTCTCCGGCTTGGAAGCCCCAGCTCAGGTCTTGCGCTTTGGGTTGGATTGTTATCATTTAACTCATCGGCTCTCAGATTGGGCTACACTTAGGAAGCATCCGAGGAATCTCGAGAAAATATTGATGCCTGGTTCCTTCCGCCGCCCCATCCCCCATCTCCCAGAAATTCTGATTTAATCGATACAGGGTGCAGCTGGACATTTTAAAACCTCCCCCAAATATGCTACCAGAATCCAGGGCTCCTGAGGAGTTGAAATTCAAAGAAGAGAGCTCCAAATTCGAGCCGAGTTTGAGACTCACGATTTAACTCTCTGAGCGGAAGGTGCCTTGGCCTGCACCAGCTTGCGGCCATGTCAGAGCTCTGCATCCAGCTTCAGATGTCGAGCGATGTGGACTGGGGTGGGATTTTTTTCCAGCTCTCTCCAGAAGATTCCAACGTGCAGCCAGAGTTGAGATTCAATGGTCCAAACATGAATTTTCCCGAGCCGTTGGTATCGGTTCCTCCCTGGACGTGGCGTTGCACAGAGGCAGCGTCAGAGATTCACCGAGTGAAGGTCTGTGACACCGAGTGAAGGTCTGTGAGTTTCCCAGAGGCCCAGCAGGGGTCCGGGCGGGCGATTAGCCCCGAGGCACTGGCAGGAAGAAGGCGTGGACAGGGTTCACGGAGGGGCTCAAAGCAGGCGTCTTCAGACCCATACAGAACTTATGGTATTTCCCTGCCATGAACGTGGGTTGGGGTATAATCTAGGGCCGTTCTCTGCCACGTCTTAGAGTAGCTTCAGCACAAGTCACTGGGTTTGCTCGAGGAGTTTGGTCTGTTGCGTTTTTTTTTTTTCTACAAGGAATCTGACTTCCTTGTCTTCTTTGAGTAAGTACCCTTTTGGCCTGTCCTACACACCCCTCTGTCTGGGCCACCTGCTTCCTGAAGCACGCCATCTTCAGAGAGGCTGAGCTACACTTTGGTCCATATTCTGCAGTAGCTATGTTTAGCCGAGATGCAAGAGACTGGAGAAACCAGCCTATTATCTTCCTAAATAGGCTAATGATTTTCAATTTTCCTCACAATTCCCTAATTTCCTGTTGTCGTTTCTAACTGTTTCCAACGTGCATTAGAATTCATTGGAGCTTTTGGGGCGTTTGTAGTCTTGTCTGATTGCAGGGCATCTGGGAAAGCCATCAACTCCCCTTTGTAAGCAACCTAAAAAAAAAAAAATGCATTCCTAGGAGAGGAAAAGGCCATGGGCAGGGCCATGGGCCACACCAGGGCCTCCGCCCTTCCTTCTCCTGGGACTGCCGGTCACAGGACTTGGAAGCAAATGACTTTTGAGTATGGATGAGGGGGATAGAGCAGGGCCATCACGTACGGTTGGGCAGATGACACACAGCACAATTCTAGGGGAGTCACTGACAGCATCCTGCGGTCCCGGTGCCTACAGCCACCTTCCCCGTGACCCCGCTCAGCAGTCCTGGCAGAAGCTCTGGTCTTTGAGTCTCGGCTCCTCGGTGGCCCCAGGTTCCATCTGCGTTTGTGCTTCTGAGACGGGCAGTGCCAGACAAGCTCCTTGTTTTCTCTGGGCTTATCGCTCATTTCCAGGGCTCGGCAGAGCTCCCAAGGTCCGTTTCTTCAGGCTCTGGGAGCCCAGTTACCGGCATGAGTGAAACCATTAGGGTACAGTCTCTTCGCTAGAATCAGAGAACGTCAATTTGAAGATTTCACTAGCCAGGTCCGAGGCTGCGCTCCTCTCTCTGGCCAGCTGGTTTACACGGTTCAGATTTGCTGAGCTGCGGGGGCTATTTCCTAGCTTTTTCAAATAAAGATCCAGTATCTCTCAGACATCCGCTATGGGAGAAACCCTCGCTAGAGGGCATCTCTCTAGATCATGCAAAGAGCAGCCATGCTCGGTTCTTTATGATCATGTAAATATCCATTATGCAAATTGGCTCCATAGAATACCCTCTCTGTCCTCAAAGCCGACACACGCCAACCCGGGTTTGTCTTCAGAAACCAGCAGTCTGTGTGCACGCGGGGTTATTTTACTGCATTTGCAAGGCCCTGTGCGCATCATTGCCTCCTAGAGTTCACGTTTAACTGCTCTCAGCGAGATGCTTCCTCAGATTCCCAGGTGCTGCACCGAAGGCTGGACCCCGGTGAGAGAGTCGGACCCTCACGCTGGCGGTAGACGGCTGGCCGCGCCACGCGTAGACCTGTGAGTGACGCTTCCACTGCTCATCATGGTTCATCACTGAAACTGATGAAGTTTTTTCAGGAGGCCGCTGTGCTAGCACTTGGTTCTTTCCTTTTTTTAAAAAAATTTATTTATTTTTATTAACATGCCCTTCAAAAACGAACAAACAGAAAAAGACTCTCTCTAATTGCTTGGCGTTACCTCGAAAGGGCCAGAGATTTTCATTTAGAGCCATAGACGTTTGGAGCGAGCAGACACTGTAGGTACCGTCACATCTGACACGGGCACCACGTGTCCACACAGGAGGAAGCGGCGGTGTAAAGTCACACAGCAAGTGTGCAGCAGGCGACACCCAGGTGCCCTTGACTGTGCCACCCCAAGGACCCCGATGCCCGCCCTGTCACTAAGACACAACCCTGGTTTCCCCACGCCTCACCTACCGGAAGCTGCACCATAATTTGATTAATTAGCTGAATTTCACTAGTCTGTGCCCACACCAGCTAAGCCAGGGCCTCCTCAGTCTCATGTATCCCTTGTGTTTCTGGAAGTTTCCACATCCTCATGGACGAATCACTCTGCTGTGTCCACAGGCTTCTCTCCCATTAGATGCCTGCTGGTGCTGCTGTGTCGTACCACAGCCCTGGGAAGCCGTGGAACCTTCAAGATGTTGGAGTCGCCCCATAGAAGCCGTGGAACCTTCAAGATGTTGGAGTCGCCCCTTAGAAAGGGCCTCGCTCCCCTTACGGTTACACGAAGCCTCAGGGGAGCTGTCTTCTCGGGGTTCAGGTCTCCTTCGTAAAAGACTCACACGTGAGTCTCAGGTGCGTGGCGAGTGACCAAGTGTGGACATATTGTCCATAAAACGAGAGCGGGTGATAAACCCCCTGCTTGACTCAGAACTTCAATGACAAAGACTTACTATAGGGACCCTTGGGAGTCCCCCGCTGCCCTTCAAATGAGTTCTCTCCAGAGGCTTCTCCATTCTTTGTGTGAATAAATATCTTCTAGGCCCATCCCAGCAGCTGCCCAGTCCTGCCCGTGGTTGAGCCCCAGCTTAGATGCCAGGTGGATCCCGATTACACAAGCAATTTTCTTCTTCTACATCATGATATTTGAGTATTAAAGGATCTAGTTGGCCTGAGGGGAGGGGTGTGACCTGACATTTGCTATGAATATGGTCTATCCTTCGATTTTTCCATCCTTGGTAGCTTTTCCCCCAATCTGCTCTGCTGGCGGACGGGTGGACCCAGGCTCTGTGGGGCCTGAAACTTGTGTAATTTTGGCACCATCTTTAATAGAAAGAATTCCAAATGTCAAATATAAAGTCGGTACAAAAATGAGTATTGGTTTAGAATGAGAAAAAAAAAATCACAACAGATTTTAAAGGTTAAAAATCTGAACAATAACAAGAGCACCATAAAAATTATCATAATATTTTTTGTTGCTTAGCTGCCTGGCGTACCTAATGCCCTTTACGCTAGGTTTTTTTTTTTTTTTTTGGCTGTATACTTTTTAATCACTTCTTTATGTTCCTGTGATTTTTATACTGTCCTTTTTTATAGTGGTAATAGATAATTCAGTTTTTCCTCTAACATGGTTGATGGAAAATTGTTTTTTATCATTGATAGTTAGAAAAGTTTCTTTAGGTCTCACATGTTATTGGTCATGTCATGTAAACTTTTAGGATTGGGAGATCCTGGATCAAATTTCTTTCATATATAAGCTGTGAGGTTTCAAGACAGTTCAAGTTTGTGCAGTAACTAATCTTGGACGCTCTCGGGATTGGTGACACTAATTAATGCCGGGGCTGCGTCCACCTCCAGTCCCGTCGCCCTCCAGCCCAGAGCGCGTGCACAGTTGGCAGCGGTGGCAAGCTGACTTTTTTCCTGATGCTTAAAACACTTCCAGTTAATAAGTGGATACACTTATGGTCAATCAAGTCACTAAGCAAACGTTAAGAATGAATTAAAGTTCTTACAGCGACATGCTCACTGAATCAATCTTCGTGAATCAAGTGCTTTTCACACTATGCTGCACAGACCCCAGTGTTCCCACAGAGGTGCCTTAGGGGACTCGTAGAATAAAGTCGGGGGCTGGGGGGAAGGTGGTAGGGTGCCCAGGGAGAGTGGGGAAGTTCAGCGGGCAGTGCTGTGGGCTCCCCCACCAACCAGATTCAATCGGATTCAACCGTTTTATAGGTTAAGGCTCTATCAGAGACTTTCATTAAATGAAAGTGTTTTGTTTAAAAGAAAAGTTTGAAAAAATTTTCCAATCAGTTAATTTTCATCAGGCACAAGCCTTATGCACCCTAGCATTGTACTTTTTGCCATTTGGAAATATTGTAAATTTATTTGCCAACGATTACTAATTAAAACCCTTGCAGATATGCAATTAAATGATTTTTCCTATTCTGTTTTCACTGCTTTATCTTTATCTAATATGTATGTCAGTTTGTCTCAGGGTTGCATTATTTTTGCTTCACTTTGCTTTCAGTTTTCCATTCGACATGTAATTGTTTGAATAAGAACTGTTTGTTTCAGTTACTTAACGCAGATACTCTGGGAATGTTGATAATTTTTTGTTACGGCAGGCACACATCCACTGGCTGGCGTGTGATAAGTTCTTTTTTTTTTTTTTAAACTTTCCTTTTTAGCTCTCAGAGTTATTCCTGTATTCACCTGAGGTTTGTCCTAGTATTTTCTCTGGATTTCTTTATCAAGCTCTACATCTTGCCAACTCTCCCATTTAGGTGTTTGCTTTTGTAAGATAATTTGCGAATGAGAAATGATTAGCATTTTTCAGAAGTTGTTGGTTACTTTTGTGCTCTATCTCACTCTCTTTTTTTTTAAAGGTCATAGGACACGTATTATCTTTCCCTCTTTCATCTTCCTTATCTTCAAGAACCAGTCGGGAATTACATACCTTAGGCAATTAGTAAGTCAATTTATGCCTTAACAAGTAGATACTTAGACAGCTTGGTACTTCTGATTCCAAGTTTTCCTTCCTCGTTTGTTTCTCTTCCATGGGTTCCTTAGGAGCTGATTTTGGTTCCTTTTCTTATTAGACAAGTTCTACCTGAGACATCCCACCCCTATTGCTCCAGCATCGCGTGTGCAAGAATAATATCTACCTCCGAAGCTGTGTCCCCTTCCCTTAGTTCGAGACTTGTGTTTTTAATGGCTCATGAGTTATTCCCAGGAAGTCTCCCAGTGCCTCAAACACAACAGGTCCAATATGAAACCATTCCTCTCCATAAAGAATAAATTTACCTCCGCATAATGAGATGAACCACTGTGTTTGCTCTATGTCATTTTCTCTTGGGTGAAGTACAGTACCAGTTCAACGAGAAGTCCCTTATCAAGGTCGGCCAAATTCAAAATGGTTAGAGCAAGTTTAAAAGAAAATAGCTATTATTAGAAGTAATCTGTTCTACTCGGCTCAAGGCAGCCAAACCAAGCAATGGTTCATTGTGATAAGGCTTGCCTGCCTTCTGGGAGTCTAACAGTCAGTCCTCTGTAGGGATGCGCGCACATGTCCACACTGTGTCACGAGCCATATTTATAATACTATAAAAAAATGGAACATATTTTCTGTGTTAGAAATCTTATTTTTGTACCAAATTTGAAAAACCTATAGAAACATGACTCTTCTGATGGGAATTTGAAAACGAACCTCTCTTTCCAGGAGACAGACTTTGTGTGTCTAAAAGTCTAGATTGTGTTCATCCCTGAAGAACCACTCACTGATCCCACAAGTATTTGTCATATGCTTTCTTGTACCAGGCTCAGTTCTTGATCCTGGAAGATCCTGGAGAACAAGGCAGAGGAGGGAGCTTACTTTCAGGAAGCCAGTCAACAAGTAAACAAACATAAACAGCATGACTTCAGAGAGAGGTAAGAGAAACAGGGAGGAGTGTGATGGGTGGGTAGAGCTGTTTCAGCAGGGGAGTGAGGGAAGGGTCCCCCGCACCCCCCCGACCCTCCCACTGAGAAAGTGACCTTTGCACCCAAGCCTGAGTGAGATGAGGGTGGCCATGCAGAGCTCTGTGGGAAGAGCATTCTGGGCATGGGACAGGAGGTAGGAAGGCGCAGAAGTTGGTATATTAAGCGGAGGTTCTTAACTCAGAGTTCATGGATAGAATCAAGGGTTCTTGAACTTGAATGGTGGCGGGGTGGGGGGTTGTGGTGGGGGGGAGCAGATTACATCTGTATTTTCACTAACTTCTAATGGAAATTTAGCGTTTCCTCCACTAATAAATGTAGGCAAACAAACCGTAGGAGTATTTGCGGCGTCTGCGGCTCCGTCGCCAACAGAAATCACAGACACTTTCATATCCTATGACGATTGTTGCAGAAATCTGCAAATGTCATTCGCGCTCATCACTTCAAAATCATGACAGTTACGAGAGCTGCTGTCGGGTCCTGTTACTTAACAAGTTAATGAAGAAGCCCATTTCTTACTGTACCACGAGTTCGATTTCTAATATTCTGATAACCCTGTTTTAATGTCATTGTATCCTTTGCGATCTCATGTATTTTATGTTACGCATTTAAAAACTTTCTATTGAGAGGCGATCCGTAAGCTTGGCCAGACCTCCGAAGGGATCCATGGCACGGGAGAGACTGAGGGCTCGCGTGTTAGAGGGACGCCAGGAAGCAAACGTGACTGCAGCGAAGTGGCAGTTTCGTCATGGAGCTTGGCAGGTGGGCGGGGCCAGGTCCTCGGGGTTGGACAGGCCCGACTAGGGAGCTGAGGTTTTATGCTAAGGGCGCTGGGACATTACCGGAGGCTTCCGTGATCTGATTGAAGTGTTAGATCGCTCTGGCTGCTGTATGGGGGAAATAATTGTTAAGATTAAGAGTAGAATCCTAGAAAGTATGAAAAGCTCAGTTGAAAGATGATGGTAGAAGCGGACCTGGTGGAAGAGGTCACAACTATGAATGCGTTTTGAAGGTAGGACCGATCCAATTCGGTGACAGACTGGCTGTGCGCGTGTGAGGAAAAAGACATTTCTAGCAAGTGATGTCGCTCATTGAGACAGAGAAGCCTGGGGAGGAACGGGTTCGGGAGAGGGGAGCGGAGCTGCAAGATTTCTTTTCTGCACGTGTTCAATTTGAAATGCCGGCTCGCCGTCCGCATGGAGCTGGTGGGGAGAGAGTGCGGAGCTTGGAAAAGGGATGAGGACTGTGGAACCAAATTTGGGGGTCCCAGGTGTACAGGAGATACAGGGGACAGAGCGAGATCACCTGGGCAGAGCATACCTCTAGTGCTCTGGAGGGCCACGCCGAGAGGTTTGGGGAGGAGGAAGGAGCGGCAAAGCCGCTAAAGAAGCAGTAGCTAGTGACACGGGAAGACATCACGGGTGTTTAAAGAAACACCGGGAAAGAAGTAATTTCAATTATAAGACATGCTTAGCACAGATGCTACAAAATACTTTAACGAACTAATCTTGTAACACAGACAATAACAGAGGAACAGAGGCGTATGCTGGAACCTCGCCTGAAACTCCGGCTCAGCAGCGGACAGGGCTCTAGATTAAAGGACTTGACACGTGTGATGCCTTTAAGCATTTGATGTTCTTGGGCAAGTTGTTTGGCCACTTTGCCTTTTTCTTCTTCTTTTTTTCTGTCTATAAATCTATAAATTGAGATCTATACTGTTGACCTATTTCACAGGAAGACTGTGAAAAACCTCACATATCCACAAGAGAGAATGGATCACAATTTGCTTTACAATATCAAGGTGTAAAACACCAGGGTGGGACTTCGCCCAGTTCTGCATTCAGTATGGCTGTTACTGGCACCCGAGATCACCAGTCCGGGTCTTTGTCGCATGACTCTGACCGGCCCTGTTCTAGACAACGGTGCACAGGAGCGATTCGTTAGCTGCTCCGTATCTTTCTCAGGCATTTCTAGCCTTTTTCAGGCCTCAAATGAATCTCCTGAGCCTGACTCCTCCAAGGTCCTCACGTGCTGACCACTTTCCCAAATCTTGTCCCCCAACGCGTAGTAAAATTGCTAGTTTCTATTCCCTCAGGGTTGATGCTACCAAAACCTTGTCCCTACGCCCCTCTCCAATAAGCACAGAGCCTGTGGGAGTTGTGGGGACGATGCAGTCCTTAACAGGTAAGAAAGGAGAGCTCTGACTCCATTTCCCACTCTTCCCGTTGTCTGTAACTCACTGTGTCCCCTGTGCCCCACCCCCACTGCATGGCCAGTACCAAGTCCTAGTCTCTTCCAGGTGGGCCTGACTGTCCCACATCAGAAGATACAGACATGGAAAGGTCTTCGGACTAGGAGTAAACGACCTGGGTTCTGATTCTGTGCCTGCGAACCTCAAACGGGTCACTTAAATGCAGAGTCTCACTTTCCACTTTTGACAAACACAGGTTGAGGTGAGCTATGAGGTCCTTCGCACTCACCAAGGTCACAATCGAATGGGGAAAAAGACCTTGGTAAACGTTAGCGGCTATTAATGGACTGATACGTTTTCTCTTCCCAGCCACACGCTTGAATTTTGCCCTGAGGAATTTTGTCCTCCCTTATTCTGAAGGGTTTATTTCAATATTGATGGCACATAAATACTGGGGCAGGCATATTATGTCAGATAGTTGAGCCTTTTAGTAGCTTCGAACCATCTTCTCCACTTATATCTATGAACGGTCTCATCAGGACTGCTTGATTAAATGAAAGGAATTTGGGGACAGGTCAGGGAAGAACAATACAATAAAAAAAGCACTCGATTTCAGACCCATAGAGTACATCTCATTCCAGAGGGATCAGTCGATGGGAAAATGAAAGGCTGCAGATAACCGATGGCCAGCTCCTCGTCCCCACCCTCACCCGCCTAGAAATGACCAGACGAGGGTTCTCTCCCATGGACGAGTGTGGAGGGTCGAGATAATAGAAAAGTCTTCATAACTGTCACCAGACGTCATAACTGTCTGTATTTTTGCTCTCAGAAAGAATCCTCAGCTCTCCGCTAAATACAGAGGGAAATCTTAGCTTTTCAGAGGCTTCCTGTCTCAGCCTCGTGATGGAAAGAGTAGAAACGTGTTAAGGGCAAGGATTTGCAAAGGCCACCATCATCCTCTTTGCATCTCCAAAGTCATCCAGGCTCCGCTTGGGCACAGGTCGACTCCTGTGATCTTTTTGAAGGCTGGATTTTGGAGCCATTCCCAAATACACAAAAGGTCTAGTGAGAAGCCCCATCGCAGAGGAAAATGCCCACCCCCCTCCACTTCTCAAGACCTGGGAAAGGAATAGCAAGTGGATTTGTCCAACACTGAGTAGTCTCCTTGGGGAGAAGAGAGACATCCACTATCTGCCTGGCTTTGGACTTCGTGGTCAGAGTCCAAGATTAGACCGCGGGTGTCTGAGAAGTAAGATATCACTTAAATATTCAGTTCTCCAATATGTCTACAATATAATTCGATGACAGAGTTGATCTTCTAGCTCTCAAAGAGCTCTTTTTAATTAAGTTCTGCATTTCTTCTCCGTGCTCTGCTCTGAGGGGGCATTCCAGGGTAGCATCTGGCTTTGCACACGTAGTCATTTTGGCCACCCATGATGGTTTGGAAAAGCCCCACTGCTGAGTTAACTGAATTCTTAAATATGAATATCATTGACTCTTCATTTTTTACTGATATTCAGAAACTTTCATCAGTGTTAACAAAATTTGCGTATTGTTTTACTTATTCTTTTGCAGACTGTCTGCAAAATATCTGACTCTGTATAGAACTCAGATGTTGACTAAGTTCCTGAAATTTCAGTTCTTCGCTCTATAAAAAGGTGCCACAGTTCTTGCTCTTAATACAAAATGATTTTGCACTTCGCGTTAGGATTAAAAAGCTTGTGCCAATGTGTGTTGGCATGGCATCTAAAGCACAGGAGCCGGAATTCATGAGAAGACAGGATACTGATCGCCCCGCACTGAAGTGAAGAAGCTGCCACTGTAGAAATTGCTTGAGTCTAAAGTATCCACGTTAATGTTAATGCTTAGAGTTAAGATAATCCGTCTAGGGTAAAAAGGATGCCAAATTATGATGTAAACATTATTCTCATGAATGACTCATATTTTAACTGGAAGAGGGTTTTGTACACATCGAAGGAATCTGATTAACAAGCAAGAATGAGCCAAGTGACTGACAGATGAGAAAGAGAAAATGAGATCAGGAAAGGTGGGCGAATGACACGAATCACGTGATCACTGTCTTCCTGTGACTCTGACGGTAATCGTTTGAAACTGTGTGGCCATGTTCTGCTCTGGTGAAATGGACTTCACACAAAAAACCATGTTTTGGCTGAATTCTCTACACAGATATACATAATCCAAAAGCTTCCATCCAAACTCTTGGGGGAAAAAATGAATCAGAGCAACACAGGTATCAGATCGGGGAAAAAAAATATGCCAAAGTAATTTAGATTTTTAAAATCCAAGATTAACCTCGATGAACCGGTGTTAAAATATTACTGTAACCTTCCTGACAAATTTTGTTATAAACTGTTAATTTTAGAGTATGACGAACGAAACTCCTAAAACTGGTCATTGGAATTTTTTTTTTTTTTTTTTTTTTAAAAATGTGCAATATGAGATGTCTGGCAAAACTCTTTTTTGTTGTACCGTAACCATTAATATG
Source organism: Pteropus alecto (assembly GCF_000325575.1). Lineage (NCBI taxonomy): Eukaryota > Metazoa > Chordata > Mammalia > Chiroptera > Pteropodidae > Pteropus > Pteropus alecto. The sequence goes on along the minus strand of NW_006437828.1, from coordinate 9,435,127 downwards.
TCGTGCTTTAGGAACTATTTTACAGCAAATGCTAAGTCAGAAGTAATTGTGTTATAATGTGTATGTAAGAAACAGGAAATTGTAGGTTGGAAAGGGTCCAAGAAGCTTCTCGAAGTTTGACTCTCGTTTTCAAATACAACCATATGATGCATTTGTCTTTTTTCCTCTCCATGGGAAAGCAGAGTAATTCTGGTTGCTCTGTTTTGCTGTGTTTGAGGATTTGCTTCTAATAACTAGTCATAACCATTTTGAAAATTTTTCTTTTTTTTATTCCAGTGGGGAAACAATGGCCTCTCTAAGGCATGCTTTGCTTCTGAGCTGACGATTGTCAAAATGATCTACATCATTAATGGACACAGTGGTTTGAAATATCATACAGGGAAATCTGTACGCAATGAGCTATATGTTGTAATGGTTGTGATGTCACTGGGTGATAGGAATTTTTCAGCTTCCTTATAATTTTGTGGGACCACGATCATCTAGACGGTCTGTCATTGACCAAAACATCGTTATTTGCACACGATTATACAAGCAAAGCTACAAACCTTAAATATTAACAATTTTAATGTGATGAAGAATGCTGTTTTGCAGAAATTAAATTTCAAGTGCAGCTTTATGTCTGATTTTATACATCTTTTGGTTTCGTTTTTGTGACGTCTAGAGTACTACTTCTAGTACCTGTTCACCAAAGTATACTTTTCAAGACACTATTAACATGTTCAAGACTTTGTTTCCTAACTCAGTAAACTCTTCTACATAAGAGAAACTGTCAGTGAGAAATCCACGAATGTCAAATTTAAAAATAACTCTGTAAAACTGTCTTGTTTTCTCGAAGATAAAGTTACCATCACGACATCATTGGAATATACATTAAACGGACAACTCATCTAATTACTGCTTGAATAAGAAACAGGAAAACGCCTCACTGTGTACTGACCACTATGCTGGCTGCTAATGCATTTTTGCAAGTTGGTACACACAACGACAGGATCTGCTTACAAGAGGAATCCATACTGGCTGCAGTAGAGCAGATTCTTTTGAATGTAAAACTTTGACCATGGGATTAGTGATTCGACGCTCTCAGCACTTTCTTCTTTTCAAACTCCTGCAACATTTTTGTCTGCATAGCATCCTCGCTGGAAGTACAAGTATTGCGTGGCTATGCTCAGAGTCCCACGTGATTCTGAGGATACGTGTGCAGCCCAGGCCAGCCCCAATGGGAGACGATGGTAGTGTCACAGGAATGGGACAGAGAGGCTGTCCCCAAGCCCTAAGCCCAGGCTTCTTTCTCTTCTTTCCTTTTCATCGCTGTCACCATTTGTCCCCACCTGTGGATAGACCGATCCATGGCCCATCAGCTCCTGGCCCGGATGCAGAGGGGTCACTGCTCACCTTTACCAGACGGTCTGACGAAAAGAAGGCCGTGGAACTTCAGAGCGGTGCTTCTCACACTTGAACACGCTCACAAACTCCTGTAGACCTGCTTCAAATGCAGATCCTAACTCAGCAAGTCTTGAGTTGGCCTGAAACTGCATTTCTGAAAGTTCCCAGGATCCATCCAGTGCCCTTGGTTTGCGGCCTGGCCCGCCTTTTGAGAAGCAGGAGTCTAAGACCTGTTGTTTCTCTTCTAGAATTCACCTTAGAGGAGGCGAACTTTCCCTCTTTTGCCCTCGGTGACTGGAAAATTGCCTGAACCTTGTGTTTGGCTTGGGACCACGGCATTTTGGCTTCTATGAAATGGAGCAGAGACTTATTAAGTAGATTAAACAGATTACGAGAGTTTTATTTCAATCCCAGAGAAAGCTAGGTTTCTCCAGACCCAAAGGATCTTCATATTATAGGAATTATAATCCAGAATACCAGCATCCTACATGGCACTGCCTGAAGTACAAGTAAACTGAGAAATCATTTTATTGATTAGCCTAACATCAGAATAGCAGCCATCCAACATCTTAGTTCTGCAAAAAAATAAGAATTGCATTATATGATAAGATTTTTTAATACTACTGGTTGATATGAAGTTTCTATTAATAGCTAAAGAATCAATATATCAAACTCTAGAAACCTTGAATTACTTATAATCCTACTTGGTGGCAAGTCAATAAATTGAATAATTTAGAAATGGATCGAGTGATTTTATTCTTCTTTTGGGTTGGATTTTCCTGACTGCCAGAGAGCTTATGTGCCATTATATAAGCCTGTTCCCAGACCGATATTCATGGTTAGGAAATATTTTGATTTTTAATTAAATGCTTATATTATTGAAAGAAACTAGACAAGGCTTTCACCCTTCTGTGAAACCTATGAAAATCCTCCTGTATCTGTTATAAAGCACTTGGCTGTAAGGGACAGAATCAGACTCACCGTGGTTTTAGCAGATGGTAGATCTCTCTCCTCATGTAGCAGGAAGCCAAGCAGGGCCCCCGATTGAGTTCACCCCCAGAGCAGCTCAGTGATGTCGGGGTTGCTATCTTGGCAATTCTGGTCTTTTCCTATCATCACAAGATGGCTGCCCCTGTGTGAGGTGTCAATCCGCATTTATGGCAGGGAGAAGGGGAATGAGGACGGCATCAGCCCGATCCATCGATTTCACCCAATATTTCCCAGAAGCCCCAGGCAGACTCCTGCTGACAGGACAATGTCCAAAACTATGTCAAATGACCTCTGCCCCCGACATCCCCCAGGGATGTAGGCAAGGGAGAAGTTTGGGATAGACAATAGATTAGCCATTCAATAGTTTTTTTATCTCTAACTTCTCTTCTGTTTAACTGAAACGCAAAATATTGTTCGTGTCTTTTTATGCTAGCCCTCTGTTGGCAGAATTGTGGTGGTTTAAAACATATGTGAGATACATGAAATCCCTGAAAGGGACCTCAGGGTCCAAAGGTTTCCGCTTAATATGAAAAGCGAAACATAAAGAAATTCCGTTAGCAGAAGCTCCTTCTAAGAACATGTGAAGTCGTCCTAAGGTAAAAAGTTCATAGAGTCCAGGCTTCCTTACGGCTTTGTCCAACTCAGTCTTCCACCAAGACTGCGGAATTTTGGAGGGAAGATGATCTTTTCTTAGTTAGAGCAGATTTGGAGTTTTTCAAAGGAAGCCTTCCGGAATACAGTGTCATGCAATAGGACAGAGCTCTCGGCTCCCGGCTCCCAGCAGCTCTGTCTTCCCTGGTCTAATCACAGCGGCCGCTGCTCCCAGTGGGTCCACACGCTGCTGGGGACCTGAGTGTAGAGGCGTTTCCCCTTCTTGCATGCCCCGGGCAAGACCATCTCCATTAAGCATCTCCATGAAGAAAGAGTATTGCAAAGATTCCAGCACTCGTTCAGGGCTCGATTCCTTGACCTCGATTCCTTGACTTGATGTGATACAATGGTTCTTAGCATTAACCTTCGGATATTTGATACGTTTTTTTTAAACTGGTCATGGAATCTTGGCTTTAATTCCTTCATTTCAAATTGTTTCTAAACACCAAGGCTCTTAGGAGCTAGTTCTAAGGAAGGGCTCACTTGATTCCTGCGCATTTGTTTGTGCAGAGAGTGTTCCGTTTTACAATTTTACTAGAAGTTCTGCATTCCCTTTTTTAAAAATAATTTTTTAATTTTTCAATTGTAGTTGGCATACAATATTATATTATACTGGTTTCAGGTGTACAACATAGTGATTAGACAGTCACATAATTAAGGAAGCGTTCACTCTAATAAATCTAATACCGTCTGGCACCAAATAGTTATCACGTATTATTGTCTCTATTCCCTACGCTCTACCTTACATCCCCGTGACTATTTTGTAACTATCAATTCGTACTTCTTAATCCCTTCCCCTTTTTCACTCGGCCCTCGAACCCCTCCCATCTGGCAAACTGTTCTCTGTATCTATGAGTTTGTTTCTGCTTTATCTGTCTATTTTGTTCCTTAGATTCCACATGTAAGCGAAATCATATGGCATTTGTCTTTCTCTGTCTGACTTACTCCACTCAGCACAATACTGTCTAAGCCCATCCGTGTTGTTGCAGGTGGCAGGATTTCTTTCTTCATAATTTTTTAAGGCCAAGTAATATTCCACTGTCTGTATGTACTCTTCTTCAGCCATTCACCCATGAATAAGACATACAGGTTGCCCCCATATCTTGGCTACTGTAAATAATGCTGCAACGAACATATGGATGCACATGTCCCTTCAAAGTAATATTTTGGATTTCTTTGGATAAATACCCAGAAGCGACATTACTGGGTCCTCCTTTGTCTCTTAGTATAGTCTTTGTTTTATAGTCTATATTGTCTGGCGTAAGTATTGCTACCCCAGGGGTATTTTTTTCCTCCCATTTTCATGAAATATCTTTTTTTGTCTCTTTACTTTCAGTCTCTCTATATATTTTCATTTGAAATGAGTCTCTTGTAGGCAGCCTGTGTAAGGGTCTCGCATTCAACTACCCTATCTTTTGATTGGAGCATTTAATTCTTTTCCATTTGAACTAATTATTGATAGATATGTAGTTATTGCCATTCTTTATTCTCACTTTTGATACACTTTTTTCTTCTTAAAGAAGTCCCTCCAACATTTCACGTAATACTGGCTTGGTAGTGATGAACTCCAGCTTTTTCTTGTCTGGGCAGCTCTTTATTTGTCCTTCGATTATATCTATATCTATATCTATATCTATATCTATATCTATATCTATATCTATATCTATATATATATATATATTCTTCTTCTGAAGTCTCCCTAACATTTCTTGTGGTATTGGTTTGGTGGTGATGAGCTCCTTTAGCTTGTTCTTGTCTGGGAAGCTCTTTATCTGTCCTTCGATTCTAAATGAAGGAATATTTGCTGGGCAGAGTAATCTTGGTCGTAGGTCCTTGCTTTTCATCACTCTGAATATTTCATGCCAATCCCTTCTGGCCTGCAACGTTTCTGTTGGGAAATCAACTGACAATCTTACGGAAGCTCCCTTGTAGGTAACTAATTGCTTTTCTCTTCCTGCTTTTAAGATTCTCTCTTTGTCTTTAGACTTTGACATTTGTATTACGATGTGTCTTGGTGTGGGCCTGTTTGGGTTCATCATATTTAAGACTCTCTACACTTCCTGCAGTTATATGTCTATTTCCTTCACCAGGTTAGGGAAGTTTCCCATCATTATTTCTTTAGATAGGTTTTCAATGTCTTGCTTTCTCTCTTCTCCTTCTGGTACCCCTATGATGCAAATGTGGTTACGCTTGATGTGCCAGAGGCCCTTAAACTATCCTCATTTTCTTAAATTCTCTTTTGTTGTTGTTGTTGCTGTTCTGATTGGGTGTTTTCTGCTACCTTGTCTTCTAAATGGCTGATTTGTTTCTCTGCTTCATGTAATCTACTATTGATTCCCTCTAATGTAGTCTTCTTTTCTGACTGGCTCTTTTTTGTTTTCTATCTCTTTGCTAAAGCTCTCACTGGGTTCATCTACTCTTCCTCTAAGTCCATTGAACATCCTTATAACCAGTGTTTTGAATGCTGCATCTGGTAGAATGCTTGTTTCCATTTTGTTTAGGTCTTTTTCTGGAGCTTTGTTCTGGTCTTTCATTTGGGACATGTTTCCTTGTCTCCCCATTTTGGCTGCCTCCCTGTGTTCGTTTCTATGTATTAGGTAGGGCTGCTATGTCTCCTACTCTTAGTAGAGTGGCCTTATGTAATAGGTGTGCTGTGGGTCCCAGTGGCACAGTCTTCTCTGGATACCTGAGCCAAGTGCTCCAGGTACGCCCCTGGTATGGATTGTGTGTGCTTTCCTGTCATAGTTGAGCCTTGGTTGCTGTTTACGCACTGATGGGAGGTGAGGGGCCGACCCCACAGAGCAAGATTCACATTAGCAGGGCTCTGGTGCCTGCCCAGTTCCCTTTGTGTGGTGTATTCTCAGATGCAGCCCTGGGCGGTACTCCACTTTGGTTTTTCCAGCCACTGGGTGTGCAGGCTGGGGCCTCCTGAGAGGGACCTTGGCTCAGGCCAAGCTTAGCCGCAGGCTATACACTGCCCAGGGCCACCTGGCATAAGACATCAAGCAATCTGCAGATGGTTGCCACCCATGCTATGCTTAGAGGTGCCTTGAGAGACCAAGCCGGGAACCGAGGTCGGCTGCCATTAGTGCCAGGCTTGGGGCTGCTTGGCAAGAGGTATAGAGCAGACTTAAGGCAGATGCTGCTTGTTTAGATTTTATGAACCTTTGAGAGATTTTAGGAAAGTCCACAGCATGAGCCAAGGCTGGCTGCTTGTATGGGGAAAACAAACAAACAAACGAACAGTGGAAGTGGCTCAGGTGGGTCTGAAGGTTGGGAGGGGCGGGATCGCAGAGAATCACCTGGGTCCTGGGTGGGGCCAATGGTGTGAGTCATGTTGATGGAGACTCAGATATGGCAGCCGCCTGCGTCTTCTCACTGGGAGTGGGGACAGCTCAACAAGGGAACAATGGATACCAGCACTTCTGTCTGGGAGAAAGTTGCCCCTCCAGCTCTTACCCTAATGCCAGACAGTTCAGTTCCTCCCAGCATGCCCCGGGAGCTTTTCAAGCAGCTGCCCCAGCGCTGGAGCTCAGAGTGATGGAGACCATCAGTGGTGAGTCCATGCGCGGGCCCTTTAGGAGGTACACCTGGGACACCAGCTGCCCTCCATCTCGCTCAGCCACAATCTCTGCTGGTTTTCATAGCCAGAGGTTCTAGGGACTTCTCTTCCTGCCACTGGAACCCTGGGCTGGGGAGCTTGGTGTGTGGCCCGGGACCCCTCACTCCTCAGGTGGAGGAGGGGGCTCTGCAGCTGAGATATCCCTCCCAATTCTCCACCGCCACATACAGGTGTGGGACCAGCCTGTTCCACATCTCCACCCCCCTACTAGTCTCAAGGTGGCCTCCAGTCTCAATAATGATTGTTCTGTCATTTAGTTGTAATTTTGATGTGGTCATGAGAGAGGGAGAGCACAGTGTATGCCTACTCTGCCATCGCGACTGCCTGCATATCTCATCTTTTTACGGAACTAATTTTTGGCTGGCTGCTCTTAGGATGTTAGGCTCACCTATAAGTGGCCTTCTTAGTTTATTTTTACTTTAGGCAGTGCTGTGCAGGATGCTGGTATTCTAGATCACAATTCTTGGCCTGGTCCTCACCGCTCCCAGATGTTAGCCTCAAACCGAATAGGAAATATTTAACCATGTTTCGAGCCTTCTTTTTGTCATGTCTAGGACCTATGTTACTGAAGAAATACTGGACTATAATCACACAAAATTGTACTTTCAATAGAAGGAGAAAGTCTATTAATACATATTTAAATATATTAATTTTCGAGGCCTGTTTTAATGAGTTATTTTGCTAGAAGTTTCTGTTTTAAAGACAACAGAGGAAATAATTCAGAGATATGGCTCTGAAAGAGTTCAGATCTTGGGGCATCTGGATAAAAGGGAGAATTTTAAGGAGGGGAGGTCTTATCTGGGCCCCTTAAATCACATTGTATAGATGGAGCCAAGTCTGCCAACTTTACCAGTCTTCATAAAACTTGGCCCCACCGACACCATGTGATAAAAAAGACGTTGCCTACTCCAGAATAGCTTGAAATACTGCAAGTGTCTGCGGTCAAGTGGCGAGGAGATGGCCAGAAAGGGAGGTGACAAACTCTAAAGAGAAATTGCATTCGCTGCTCAATTTGCTTTGGAGGGTGAATCCTGATAATTTCTTTCACTCCTTTCAGAAGGTAAAGACTACAATTTCTGTGGAAAAAAAAGAAAAATTATGAATTAAAAATCAGATTTCATCTCGACTTTCTCACATAGTAATTTTTTTTTAAAGAGCAATTTGGGGAGACTCAACCTTTCTGCTTTACTTGGACAACACAAATGTCCCCCTTTAATAAATGCTTATGTGGAATGTGTCAATTGCCAACAATACGATTTGTACCACTGGCTTATTTTGATTTAAGACAAACAAACAAGTAAAAACTTATGATGGCGATAATGGTGAATATATGAGTGTTTCTTTCTAAACAAAAAGCATTTCATTAGTAAATCGATGGCGAAGAATATGAACCAGGTATTTAAAGATTGAAAGAAACTTAGGGTAGTGTTAAGATATTTGGAATTGACAAAAATTGGGTCACTTAAGCACATACAGTGGCAAAAAATATACCCTTGCTCTATGGAGCAACAAAGATGTGTCAGCTCGTGGAATGAGGAAATGATGGGTCTCTAAACACACTGTTTTGATGAGCCACAGCTGGTGGCTCTGTGCTGTGTGTGGCATTTTGAAGTGCTTTGGTGTGTGTGCATGTTCTGAAGTGCCAAGAGTTGTATGTGACTAACAGCTAGGGCTCTGGCGGATCCCCCCCTCCCACCTCCACCTCCCCCCACCCCCCGCCCACTGCATTTGTGGCCCTCAGAACTCCTAGGAGTCATGAAATCATAATCTTTGCATTAAAAAGGACTTTAAAGATTCTTTGGTTAAGTGGTTTCTAACCTATTTAAGGATGAGGACCCATTTTAACCTTAAAAAAAAAGCTTTAAATATCCCCACGTGACAGTAGTTGTACTTTGAGAAAATGCACAGTAGCAAAAGCCTCATATCAATTCAATGACATTCATAATTCATTTGTACTTTATTATTCATAATAGTCTTCATAAAATTTGAAAAGGACTAGTGTATATACTTGCCACATATGTTTTTCATTTCTTCTAAAGCAGCCCTTGTGCCATGAATTCGCAGACCTCTTATAATAACTCCGATCTCCGGAGGTCTTTCATTCACAAATTGGGAAACGCTGCTCCAAGCAAATCACCCTTCGATCCCCTACAACACTCTTGTTAAGCTATCATCCAGCCTGTACTCGAAATCCCTCAGTGACTGGAAACTCACTCTTTGAAAAGGTGTTTCGTTCTGTCTGAGAATCGTTCTGACTATTAGACAATTAGACTTCGTTATCCTGACCTCAAGTTTCTATTCCCTACATAACTTGCTCCTATTTCCTTAGGCTACGCAGACAAAGCTACGCCTTTTCCGCACAGCCTTTAGGCAGCGCAGACAACTTCCCTGACCTTGTCTTCTCCAAGCTAAACTTACTTGGTTCCGTGGAGTCTTCACGGGTTCGCGTTTTCTCGAAATCGTTAAATTTTAATATCTGAGGGTCTGGCGATGACACTACCTGTGAATCGGGTCCTGTCCTTCCCCACCGCCGTCTTTTATTCCTAATTCCTAACCTCGCCAGGTTGCAACAGAGGGTCTGTTCTCTGGGCTGTTGGGTACCGTACCAGAAAGAGGACTCAACCGCTGCCCCACGCGGATAGAAGATAGATAAGACTTTGTCAAGAGATGAAAGGGCAAATTTTTTCGTGTGTTTTTTTCCACTTTGCCACTTCCGTTTCCATTTACTTCATGTGGCACTGTGCCACGGACACGGAGGCCGGAAGATCCGTGATCGGGTGCAGCCACTGCCTCAGTGACCTGGGGACAGTCCCTTACCTGCTCGGAGTCTGTTTCACCTGTAAAATCAGTAGAGTAATCCAGATGCGTCGACCTGCACAACGCTTTAGTGTTGTACCGCGCTTCCCCCGCACGCTTTCTCACCTAATGCAAGGCTTCCCGCACCCCCTCCCCTGAGACGCACAGAGATTCCCGGGGTCTGGCCGCTGACCTCCTCCCAGTGGCTGCTTTCCTGACCCTGTGCGGTCCTCGGTGAGTGTTCTCCTGCCTCGCGTTCACATTCCCCGAGGCTTCGCTTTGCATTTTTATCATTTTCCTTAAATCTCCTACATCTCACCACCTCCTCCTCAGACATGATACATTCTCCCTCTTCGTTAAAAAAGTGGAGGCTGTTTGGTCTACACCTTTTCATCTTCCTTTCCCTTCATCCTCAAAATTAACGTCCTTCCTTCCTTCCTTCCTCCCTCCCTCCCTCCTCCCTTCCTTCCTCTCTTCCTTCCTTCTTTCCTGTTTCAGACGAAACCTCATCCTTAATTCTTTCCCAGGCTCACCCACCTCCCTGTGGCCTTGACCCTTGATTTATCGCTCCTCTCCTTCCTCTGCCTCTCTCTTCACTGGCATTTCTCGAATCTACACGCAAGCTGAATTTCCACCATCCCTAAATTAAACACATCACTTTTCGATGGCTACTCCCAACTTGTTCCCTGCCTGTCACTAGCGCTGATCGGACCTGGGGCCCCATGTCCCTGGGAAACAGTTGGTACCCCAGCCTCATCTCCTCTCTGTCTGTCACAATCCTGGAGGCCCCTTGGTCTGACAAGTCCCCCTTCCTCACGCCACGCTCTCCCTCGAATGTCAGCTCTTCCGGCTCTGGGCGGGGACGAGGGCTTGTCCTGTGCTGGACCTGAGTCCTGCTCCTGTTTAATTCCCATGGCAAAGAGCTGCTGCCCGAGCTGGTCTCTGATGCCAGGTGGAATATCACGAAGGAGGAGCAAGGGCTGTAAGCTTCCTCGGACGTCGGCTTGAATTCTATCGTGTCGCTCTCCTGGATTCCAGCAGCATCACTTCCAGCCTCATTTTTGAACTGTCCCTTGCAAAGTCTTCCTGAAGATCAAACGAGATAATGGACGTGAAGCCAAATAAAAAGCATCTCAGAAATAGGTCTTGTTACAGATAATTTCTCCCTACTGCAGAAAACGCGCCCCAAGACCCCCTAGCAGCCTGCTCTTCCTTCAGCCCCTCTCCCCACCAGTCAGCCGCCCAGAGCCCCCCTCTGGGCCACGTGGCTGTCTGGTGTGCCCGCGCTAAGGTGTCAGCCGCCTGTCCCCCGTGCAGCCCTCCACTGTGCGGACTGGCTCTCGCAATCTCTCCTACTGCTGCTGATTTCCGTCAAGCTCCTTTCTCTGCCTTTTCTCTCACCCACTGTGACCCCCACAGTCTTTCTGTCCCGCCTTCTCGCCCGGGCAATCTCGTGCACGTCAATGGCATTCGCCGTCATCGACTTGCTGAGAACTCCCGAACCACTGGAACATTGGTCGCCCCTACCTCCAGACCCAGAAGGGCTTCACGCTGTCCGTGCCCAACAGCATCCCGTGCCCTCCCTCCGCCTGGTGCCCTGACTCTGAACGCAGTCCCCACCCTCTCACCTTCACGCAAAGCAGCACATTCGGTCACCACCCCCTTGGCTTCGCCTACTCCCCCAATTCCCATCCCATCCGGCTATATCAATTTTAATACTTTTATCAATTTTACTACTTTCCTATCTTTTCACTATACTTAGTTCAAACGCTCACAATGTTTCATCCAATTTCAGTAACTTCCAGATTGGTCTCCCTCTTAGCTCCCTTCACTCCTGGGCCAGAAATATCTTTTTAAAAGAGAGCATTCACGTTGCCACCTTGCTTATATGTCTTTGACGAGTCTCTTTGCCAAAATCATCAGAAAGCGCTCCAAAATCCTTGAAAATCAGGCTCCAGTTTGTCCTCTGCTGAAAGTTCCCTGGATCCTGGCTCAGAGAGTTGTGGCCTCTGTTTAGTTTATAATTCCAGTTCCTGATTGTTTTCACTCACATGTCCTTCCCGGTTCTGCTTGAATGGTTTAGCATACGTAGGTGATTCAATCCCAGAAAATGTCTTTCGGTGGATATTTTTAGTCATCAAATGATATAAACACTGTACACATTAATCACAGAGTTTATACAATTTCAGAGGAAACCTGTAACTATCTGATGGCATCTCAGAAATGTTTGAAAGAATTGTGGCATAATGATGTTAACAGAGTGAGTCTCAAAACTTTTTCCACTTAACATTGAACTCTTTTTTATCCAAGCTAAGGGAAGAAAATAGCACAAATAACTAACAGCATTAAATATAGAACTACACAGATTTTGTTGTGTAGCACACGATATATTTTTCGATCGTGCAGATTAGTTATTCTAAGGAAGCTTTCATTAGATTGAAAAAAAATTAACTCCTAATCCCAGATATCAAGCAGCTACTGCTAAACTGGGGAGTGACTCAAAAATATGGGAATTTCAGGCATCAGGCTGAGTGAGAGACCACATTAGTTACAGATACTGTGAATTTACAACTCGAATTTGGACTGAGGATGTTTTTCTATCCTCACGTGGCTGTTGATTTGCTTACGTTTTTTGCAGTCACCCCTTATGTCTTAGCTAAAGATTGTCATTACAGCTACACTACTCTGTACTCCTAGGAATGTTGAAAGTTGGTGATTTGGGGTTTCTTTGTCATTATGTGTGGGTCAGATGTAAAGCACGTTCATACACCAGAGTCTACAAAATATAGTCATTGTTGTTGAAATGAGAGGTCATGCTATTTTTACTCACTTTCACTTTAATTGCAAATTGTTAGTGCAGGAATTTCCACAAAAGGGTTATGCAAGCATGCCCAAATTGCTTGAAATATTTTCCACTTCTCTGACTTCCCATGGGAAAAGCCACTAGGTTGCATTTGTGGCATCTCAGTTGGTTCAAGCAGCCTAATTGGGATTTAGAAGCTTTAAACTGTATGGGTTACCAGAGGGACATCCAGGATCGGCACCTGGAAATGTGTGAATTACCCATGTAAAATTCGTCCTCAGCGATGGCGGCTGACATTCGACTTTTGTTTGTTTGTTTGCTGTTCCATTTTTACATTTATTCCTTGAAAGGATTTTTTAAAAAAAGATTTGAATGGTTCACCAGAAATTTCATCAAGCAGCACAGTACACTATTGTGTTCTTAAAAAAGGGGGTTCATATCTCATCGGGGAGAAATATATTCTCGGGCACAGGTAACTTTCCTGTCTCTTGGGCAGAAGCACCTAATCATTCTGCCCCATCCGTCAGAGCCGCCTAATTGCAAACACAGGCCCTTTCGAAACGTAGTGTACAAATCAAAACTGTTCATTAAGGCTCAGAGGAAAATTGTTACTAAAGGTATATATTCCGCTCAAGAAGTAAAACTCTTACTGTGATTTCATTTTGAGTCTCTCGTGTGCTTTCTTACGTATCCTCGTCCATGTATTCATACAAATTTCATTCGTCCTAGTTTTCCATTTCTGCTAACATTTAATATAATTTAAACTAGTCGGAGTGGGAGGAGCCAAAGTAAGCAATTTGTTGTTTGCAGTGGGGCCGAGGCGGGGCCTGGGATGCCCCATGTCCAATAAGCTCCCACACGTTCTGACGCTGCTGGTCCTGGACCACAGCTAGAATAGGAAGGGTCTAGACTATGAGATGCTCTCCCTGACATGAATTTCACCTTCATCTTTTCGGGATTCTTGTGCAAACTCGTGTCCGTTTTACTTGCTTGACCCAATGGGCACATCCCAGATTTATCTTGCCTGCTTCACCTCTTCTCAAATCTGTTTCCTCCTTGGCCTTGCCAAGGTTCCTCTGGAACCTTTAAGGAACTACATCGGTGTCTAGGACTCCGACAGAGCACACCAGGAATATGTTCAAGACGTGGTCCCTCCTGACAGATTTAGAAGCAAAAGGACACACATCTTTTCTTTCCATTTATAATTTAACTGTCATGCAGCAGTGCGCCGTTTGGAAAATGCATCGGACAGGTAGGAATATATCAAAGAGTCCCTGTGGGTCTTCCGCTCATGTCCTCGGTTTTCGCCTCAGTAAAAAAATGACGAGACTGGATATGATGATTGCTAAAGCTTCTTCCTAGTCTAATCCTTTATGATTCTGAGATTGGTCATTTCATCATCTGGATGAATTCTTACTGGCTTAAACCAATGGATGCTCCTTTAGGAAGGTAGTTTTATTACGTTGAATCTCGTTGCACTCATCATTCTCGTTCTACTCCCGCCTCTGCTCTCGAAGGCATATTACTTGGCCCATAAGAATGGCACAAGGACGTGGCATCTTCGTTAGTTTATACCCACCTGTCTCTGAGTGTCTGGGTCTGGGATGTTTAGGGGGAAGGGAGGCAGCCATGAGGACTAGGCCTGATTGCCAAGACCACAGGGCTTGGCTGGACTGGGTAAGAATTTACCTAAAGCACATGAAATCAGCTTAACCCAAAACAGGAAGTAGAAAGTGTATCTAAGAAGTAAAGCCGGAGATGAGAGCTGGAGTACTGCCAAGGGAGGGAGGCGGAACCACAGTCAAGAGAATAAGGTGTGATTAGAAACCGGGAGGTCTGGGAACAGTCTGGGAAGCAGAATTTGGAAGGACGAGGGCTGAATGGTTCTGGGTGGCAGCTGTGAACACTCTTGGGGCTGGGACTCATTTTTGAGTTGCTAGATTAAAGGAGCTGATCAGGGCTGGTCAGAGTTTGGTGAGGGCAGACACTATTTATTTTTTTGCTGAGTATTTTTAACAAGTACCTGATACAATAAAAGATGTATTAAAGAATGAAAAAAAGGAATGAATGAAGCAAATCTATTTTTAGATCACATAAATTATCCATTCTCTCTATTTTCTTTGCCACCATATGAGTTAATATCCTCATTATTTCTCAAACAAACCAGAGGGGCTCCCCAATTCTCCAATATCTCTCAATTTCAATTCATATTATAGGCTGCAGCAAAATGAGTCCTCTTGTTTGTGCTTTAGTTATAGGTATCTTCTATTCCATCAAAGAAAATAAGTCCCTTGACATCAGAGACGGGGTCCTACTGAGTTCATATGTCCCATATAGCTAGCACTCAATAAATATTTGTTGAAGTGAATCATCCGTGTTCCTTCTATATTAGTCTTCAAGAACCAGATATCTGGGAGTTACGCTTGACTAAAATGTTCTTATTAATGCCACCTCATTCAACCTTTCACATTAATTATTACTTTAGAGTTATAACTTTAGGATTAAATTTATATTTTTTAAGTTAAGAAAACCTTTAAAGAAGCAATGATTCTTCACTTTTTTGTAAGTAGCAGACCCTACGATAGCTATGGAACCTCTTCCACGAATGCACCCATGCTCACACGTGCAATCTTGCATACGATGCCAAGGCACTCAGGAATCCCCTAGAACCGGGTGCAGATCCCTAAAGTTGGTGTAAGTCAAGCCTGGAACGTCTACTGGAGAAGAATGAAAGCATTCTGCACTTAGAAGAGGACCAGCCCATCATCACGCATGCCGAGACTGAGAACAGAAAGCATACGGGAGGCAGGACATGGTATGTGTTGTGCTCTTGTTGACAGTGGTCTTTATCTTGGGATTAGAGAAAACAAGAAAGGGCTGTCCGATGGGACCCCTGTTACAGCCCAGAGAAACAGGCAGGTTCTTTTGCAACGGCGGCTGACAAAAGAGAGACCACGGCATTTGCCTTCACCCAACCCCACGGGCCTCGGCGGGGCTTCTCACTGTCCTTGGAGGAGACGTTGCAGCCGGTCTGAACCTGAGGGGCCCTTCTTTTTCCTTCTTTGAAGATTCCTTTCCCCATCCTTTCTGTTTCAAAATCGTGTGTGTATCTGACATAGAGGAAAGGTTGCTGGGGAAAGGGGATTAGGTTCTAATCAGACCTCTTAAAAAAAAAAAAAAAAAAAAAAAAAAAAAAAAATGGAGCAACCTGTCAAACATCGATTCTAGTTTAATTTCCTGACAGCTTTACCCCAGAAATAAGGGCTTCCAAGTTTCTGTTTCAAGAGAAGATATTTTAATATCCTTTGCAATTTTGAAATAAGAAATGTCTCTGATGCAAGTCGTCATGCATGGCATGATGGAAGGGAACAGAAAGATCTGTCGAGGTCTCAGAATTCGTTCACCCTTTCACACACTTTTTCTCTTCACTCTTTTCTCTGGGTAACGCCATT
>NW_006437828.1:9375824-9419412 GCF_000325575.1 Pteropus alecto | reverse complement strand
CAGGATCTAACCAGTGCTTGAAACAGGAGCCTCATCCTCTGTACAGGGCGGGAGTAACCTTTCCTGGTCTCCACCTGTTCAGCTCATGATTGATTTTCAACATGATGAGAGACAGATAGTTTGATGAGCAGCATGTTGACGCATAAAAAGCAGTCATCGACTATCTATTATATAAGAAAACTGTGGTTTAATAGACATCATCAATTTTGAGTTACATTACCAGTATAAGCATCATTACGAGGCAGGAGTAGTGTGTATTTTATCTGATGAACCTGTGAAGAAACCCATCATTCTGCAGCAGGCTTCACATTCAGTCATTTCAAAATGAGAGGGAAGCAAGCTATAACCAGAACGAGAGGTAGTAAGACGTATATAAAGTGGAGATCCTGCATTTGGGAGGAATATGGATTTAAAATTAACCCAAGCATCATCTCCTAGCAGCGTACAGAGAGTATCTATGCCTACAAAGTTCTAGTTCTAGTAGCCTATTCCTGTCAATTTTGCTCCTTATTAGAGCTCTTAATTACAATCTCTTCTACATATAAATGATATGATTCATACCATTCTTAAACAAAGAAATGTAATTTTGTACAAAAGAGGAGAGAGAATTTACTTTAAGATATGACTTATCTCAGTTACCTGGAGATGGAAAAAAGTTTCACTCCTCAAATTCGAGGCTTTATCTGCAGCACAGTAGTAAAAAACAAACAAACAAACAAACAAAAAACCACAAAATGCCAAAAAATTAATGCCACCGAAATTATTCTCTTTGAGCCATGGAAGGCAAGACATGGTATACACAGGAGCTGAGGTGACTATACCTGGGCTTCTTGGCAAGCTCATTGTTGTTTAACTACATGGGTTTAGACAGGCACTTCTGTGTCTAGGTCCCAGCCACTCACTTGTAACGTAAGAGGATTATCATTGTAGGACCTAACACTTACTGAACCCTTCAGCTCTGTCAAGCGCTGTGCCTGGCATTTTCATGTATTATCTTTAATCCCTTAAGCAACTTTCCAAAGAAGATATTATTATCTTCACTTTACAGAAGGGAAAGTTGAGGTCCAGAGAAATAAATTGACTTGGCAGAAGTGACATAAGAAACTAGTGATGGATGTATCATGGGAACTCCAGCCTACAGGGCTCCGAGATAGGGTTCTTGTCTCAAAGCGTCACGGGCCGAATGGCTAAAGCAGTAAAAACTTCATTGCCTTACAGTTCTGGAAGCCCTAAGGCTGAGATCAAGGTGTTGGCAGGGCTGGTTTCTTCTGAGGCTGTGAGGAAGGTAGTTCCATACGTCTCTGGTGGTTTCTGTCCATCTTTGGCGTCCCTTGTCTTGTGGCAGGATGACTCTTCACATGGGTAATTCCAGTCTTCACACGGTGTTCTCTCTGAGTGCATATCTATATCTAAATTTCCTCCTTTTTATGAAGATACTAGTCATATTGAATTAGGGCCCGCTTAACTCTAGTATGATCTCATTTTAACTAATTTCATCTGCAATGATCCTATTTCTAAATCAGGTTACATTAGGAGGTACTGGGTGTTAGGTCATCAACATGTGGATTGAGGGGGACGTGAGGGGGGACTCGCTTCAGCCCATAACAGTGCTTACAAACTTGCTAAGATTCCAAAATAAAACTACACAAATTGTTAATCAGAAGACATGAGCAATAGTTTCAGATGACACATATGTCAACAACACATGAGCATTTTCTTTGGCGGACAGAACACTGCATTTGCCTGGGATGACAGGGGAATGCTTTCTACTGCGACGGGATCTGAACCGCGGGTGAAGAAATGGCACAATCTGCAGGGTCAGCGGGGAGAAGAGGGTGGGCCTTCCCAGGGTGTGGAATGACAGGTGTTTGTCAGAAGCTGCGAGATGTGGAAAGACGTCAGGAGCTCACACTCCAGCTCAAGAGACACAAACCGAACTTGAGAAAAGTTAACTGTCAAGGCAAAAGCTTAACACCTGACCTCACCAACGTACGCGTGGGTAGCTTCGCAATGTGGCAAAATGCAGCGGCCCCACGAGTGGCGGAAGCCACGGTGAGCTCCTGTCCACTGAGGGATATTCACGGGTAAATGGTGAGGTGAGCTGGGCCTTTTCAACACCAGACATTGATAAGTGTTTTCTTTAATTTTTTAAAAGAGAGTTATGATTTTAATAAATTTAGAAAATAATGGATTTATTAAATGATAAGGTTTCAGTCGGGTCCTGGCGGGAACAGATGGCACCCTCAAAGCGAGTGATTTCCAGAGAGGTTATGAACGACTGGGTGGGCCGTGAGGAAGCCACAGAGGAGAGTGGCCTGGGGCGGGGACAGCAGGGGCTGTTAACTATCCTCAGGCCCGGAGGGCGGGGGAGAGAAAGGTTACACTGTACCTGGAGAGAGACACCTGCCAGGACCTGTGTCCTTGAGCTGAGGGACACCGCCAGCCCACGATGACTTGGGCAGAAACGGGAGAGTAAGTCCACCCACCCATCTCACTGTCCTCTTACCCCCTGACCCCCAGTTCAAACCCAGCTGAGGCCAAAGGGAAGGGGGCCATCGATAGACAGCGTCAAGCCAGCCTTCCAGGGCACAGAGCAGAGTGGGGACATGCACAGTGGCTGCGGAAGGACAGACGGGAAGGTTTCTCGCACAGTTAAACAAGCTCCTTCGCGGAGGGTCCTCAAAGTATTTACTTGTTACTGTGCGAATGAGCCTACGGAGATGGCTGTGGAGGGCAGTCTCCTTAAACCAGCTTTACCACAGAATCCCTTTCATAAAGGGCCTCTAGGACCAGTGATCAAAGGAAACCCAACTGGGGCGCTTTGACCTGTGGAATGAAACCCAAGTCTCTTTTTATCAGTTGAGTTTCTTTCAAATGAAAGCTAGTTTAAGAAGAAAAAAAAAAAAGAAAAGAAAGAAAGAAAAAAGAAAAAGAAAAGAAAAGAAAGCATTTGTTTGGTTTACACATGATTGGCGGGTCAGAGGGGGACCGCTGGTTTTGGGGGGGTGGATGCAGGAGCTCCAAGGATGCTGAGAACTCTGTGCCTCCAGCGTTGCACGCTATCTGTCACAGCAGAGCTCTGTCCTGCGTGCTGGCTCTCACCGTGAGGTGGGCGGTGCTGACTGACCACACCACACCTTCCCAGCTCAGCAATCCCAGTGAAGAAGGGACTTCTTTCTTCTCATGTCCATACGCAAATCCCGTGACAATTCAGAGTGCTCCTGCTGAGCTGAAGTGTCCATCTATAAATGATACCTGTGATCAGACATCGGGATCCCTTGGTATCTATCTATCGCTCAGCCCTTTGGAAGTGGGGAGAGTGACTAACCCTATTTTCACAGAGCCACCAGGACGACTACGCCCCCAGAGAGCAGGGAAGGACTACTCCAAAAAAATAAGAAAGAGGGTCATGAAAAGCGTGCGAGCTTACTGCACACTGAAACTATAGCCACTGTGATCTGCCATATTTCTTTACATGGCGTGAGGGCGTCTCCCAAACCAAATTTGGCCTTAAATAATGAGTTCCAATACCCATTGCTCTCTTATTTGACATCCCTGCTCTGGCCAGACCGATTTACTTACCTTTCCTCGAACACACCATAAATCCCCATCCTTGTTCCTTAGGCCCTCATCTGCTTTCAGTCCTGCTCCACCTGAATCAAGTTCAAGGCTGCAACGGAGTCTGTCTCCTGCGTCCCCAGCCCCTCACTCCAAAAGCTCTTGTTCTCCCTCCTCTCAACTCTTTTTGCATTAAAACTTCTATCCCATCCTTTGATCTTTATGGCACGCTGCCCTTTCTTGTTAGTGTGTGTATTTTTATGTGTGTGTATGTGTCTGTGTCCTAAATTCCTGCAGACGTAATTAGATCGTAGGCTCCCTGACATCATCTTTGTATCTTCATACTCTGTATCCACCTTGACTGGCACATTATAGATGTCAATCAAGCGTGCTTTGGTTGCTCTTTCAAAAGTTTAAGGTTGGCATCCCACTTTTTCTTACTTGCTTGCATTTTCATCATCTTCTATGCCAATTTGTAGAGTGGCCTTGAAAAGTGTTCTTACCTTTGTGGGGTCCCAGTTTCCTGTCAAGTGGGTTAGCAAGGCTGATATGGTAGAACAGAGTCACATTAATTCATTCGTTCAGTCAGCATTTACTAAGCACTTTCTAGGAACCACACACTATGTTAGGTGTTATGGAGCCCACAAGAATGAATAAAAAATCCTTGTGCCCCAAGGATATTAAAAAACCTGTAGTAAATAGAAAATAAGAATAAAATTTCTAAAAGACAAGATGAATACTGTGTCAAAACTTTTTACTAGTGCTCTACAGAGGAGAATTTGGCAACATGTAACAAAAATACGTACACATCTACTCCTTGACCCAGCAATGGCGTTTCTAGAAAGTTACTCTGAAAATAGGCCTCTATGTATATGAAATAACATATGTACAAGAGTTTTCATTGAGGTGATGTTGTAATAAAAAATTAGAAAACAACCTAGATGCTCATCCTTAGAAGACTGATTGAATAAACTCTGGAACATCCACACGATGGAATACTATGTAACCCTAAAAAAGATTAGAGAAGATTTTTCTTTTTGTTCGAGTGATTTCCAATATATATTGGTAAGAGAGAGAAAAAAGCAAGGTACGAAAGTATATATAATGTGCCAGCTTTTGTCTATAAAAGAAAGAGAATATAAAATATGTATATTGTATTTGCTTAGTTTTGCACGATGAAAACACAGAAGGAATGAACCAGAAATGAGTGAAAATGGCTATTAATAGGAAAAATAGGTAGAGGTGACAGGGATGAGAACGAGTCTTCTAAAAGTTTTAAATGTTGAACCATATAAAAGTTAGAAATGTTTTACATATTAACGAATGAAAGTAAATTTAAAAGAATGAAAGAAACCAAGCATTCAGATTGAATGCAAATGTAAACAAATGAACATAACTGTATATCAAACTGATAACCACAGAGAGAAAGGAAATAATCGAAATAGTTGAGGTTGCTTTGGAGCCAATACTCTGACTACATAGTATGTGAGAAATGTTTTAAGGTCAAAAAAAGCAAAGAATTATAACACATTGAATAAAAAAATTGACGAGTCTTTGCAGACTTGAAAAATGTAATGAAAACCACTTGGCAATAAAAAGAAACTGTTGAAACACACAACCACATGGATGAATCCCAAAATCAAGCAGAGTGGAAGAATCCCGAACAAAAGGAGTACATACCTTAGGATTCCATTTCTATGAAATTCTAGAAAATGAAAACTATAGTGACAGAAAGCAGATCAGTAGTTGTCTGCAGATGGGGTTAGAGGAAGAGGTTGAAAGGAAGCATTTGGGGTTGCTGGAAATGTTTGTTATCTTGACTGTAACATATATCAAAATTCATCAAATTATACATTTAATACATATGCAGCATATAGCATGTTAATTTTACTTCAATGTGGTTGGAGAGAGAAGGAGAGAGAAAGAGACAGAGAGAGACAGAGAAAAGGAGGGGTATTCTATTGCTAGGTAATGACTACAGAAGACATTTAAAAGGTGGAAAGTTATCATTTTGCACCCTCCAATGTCATCATTGATTCAGGCAAGAACTTCAACAGAAGCTACCAACACTGAGCGAAAGGTCCTTGGCTAACAGGATAGTCACATGGTCTCAAAGCATCACCATAATCTTATTGATAGGTAAAATTACTTATCTATCAGTCCCAAAGGGGAACTGTGCCTATGCATTGGAAAGATAGGGAGACACCGCTTTAATCAAGTAATCAAGTGCAGAATCACTAGTAGCAAGGCAACCTGACCTTGGATACGTCCTGACGTGATGGGGAAAGACGTACACAGCTTCCCCCAGGAAGTATTTGTGCTAAAAATGTTTAACGTGAATCTAATCCTGAGTAAATAATTGGATAAATACAAGGATGTGGGACCGTCTCCAGGACAACCGGCCAGGATTCTAAAAAACAAAAGACAAAACCATTTTTAAAAATAACGACAAAAATCGAGGGACCATTCTAAATCAAAAGAGAAAAAAAGAGTTAAAAGACATTTAGAGGACAATTAAAAAAAAAACCTAAATATGGACCACCTAATAGATATTATTGAATTGATCTTAATTTTCTTAGGCATGATAAAATTGTTGGGGTTACATAGTAGCATAAATGAAATGTGTGAAGATAGATGAAACACGAAGGTGTCAAATTGTTAACAATTAGTGAATTGGTAATTTAGGTGATGAATATACAGATGTTCATTTTACTATTTTTCTATCTTTCTGTGAGTTTGAAAACTTTCAACAAAAATAATTGGGAAAGAAAAAAATGCCAAGAATCGTATGCGTTCGTCAGAACACTTTGAATGCCGACTAGCAGAAACCAAACTCGAAAAGGGGCATTTGAGAAGGTGTCCAGACGCTGTCATCTGCCTCTCTCCTTCAGGAAGCTCTGCTTTCTCCTGAGCTAGGCTCGTCACCTCATGGTGTCAGGATGGCAAGCAGCCCTTGCCTTATGTCCTACCACGGAGAGCATCCCCACTCCCCAGAAAGAGACATTTGCAACAAATATCCCCTGCTGTCTCTTTTGACTAACTTCGGACTTGTCCTCGAACCAATCCTGGGGCCACAGGGCTATTGAGTTCTGATTGGCCGACCAGGTCTCTTGCCTGTCTCTAGAGATAGTCATCCACCTCCACCTCCATCCTGGGGTGAGAGAACGATGGTTCCCCAAAAGAAAATCTAGATGCTATTACCAGAAGAAAGACAAATGGGGGCGTGCCAGATAAAAGTAACAGTTGTCCAGTCTAAAGATGTGGAAACATTAAACATAAACATTAAGGCAAATCGAGAGCTCGGAGCGCTCAATGATATTAACCCATAAAGTAAGAGTTATTATTCATTTCAAAAGCTCGGTCTTTTATCTCGTGATTTAAGTCTTCTATTGCTTCCCTTACACAATTGCAATATGAGGAGCAAATTGACAAGGAAATAACTAGAAGGGCCTGACCTTAATTCTCTTAATGGGCGATTCGGAGGTGCGAGTCACTGCGTCTGCACCAGAAGCCGAGAGGGGCCCCTTGCACTGGACCCTGGCAAATGAATGGAATAAAAGTCATCAGCATATCGCTACTTACCGGGTCTGTAGGGGACCACTGAGGACATCCTGGTCCCAAGGCTAGGTACAGCTCAACTGGCATATTTATTACTAACTGGGCTGGATTGTTCTTTTAAAATAGTATACTGTAGTTTTCAAATAAATTTTTCAATGGCTCCTTTTTCCCCTCTAAACATTGAGAAATGGCAGCTTCTCTTCTATTCATTTGCAAAGTGTTACTTCCAATTTCAGTATTGAATATTTATGGAGTTCTACTGTAAATCATGGAGCTTGTAAATACTGTCACAAGAAAACAAATTTATGGACTACTGTTATTACAAAGTTTCCTGGAGCACCCTGCTGTGTGGAGAGCCCGTCCCACCAGTCACATGGGAATGTTATACGTGTGATTGACGGCCTTGCAAGTGGAGCTTTAGAGCTTTTCATAAGTGATTGAAGTGTCCGTCCATTACCGTTGTTACCCAGTAAACGCACAGATGATGCTTTGCTATCTGAGGCCATCATGTGAGCCTACGACAAAGGAGAAGAGCATGCCACCCAATTCGAGGTCTGACACCCTTGGTCAGCACGGGCCTCCGTTCTAGAGAAGAATTATGCACTGTAGTGTCTTCAAAGTTGGACCGTTTTGGCCTGTGTCGCTAGGAGACTTAGGTGCACTGTGGCCAAGATCAAGAAAGCGAGGTGCTCTAAGCTCTGTTGTAGAAGAGAGGAGTCATCAGCCCAGGGCCCGTCTAGATCTTTCCAGGGATTTCCACCTCTGTGTTTCCTCTCTGGGAAACACAGGCCTGGGCATCAGGAGAGCCTACAGCCTCTGCCTCTGCGGCCACGCTTCCTAACCCACTCGCCTCTGCGACAAGCCGTGGGTTCCTCTTTCTTTCAGATTGCTACTGAAGTACCATGCATAAATCTAATCTTTAAAATTTAACTTTTTAAAAATCTCTGAGGAGTGCTTACTATGTAAAGAAAGCAATTGATAATCCTGGAAAAATGCGAATAATTACTCCATCGTTGATTCACCCTGTAAACGTGTGTTTTATTTCACCCTGTAAACTTGTGTCTTATTTCACCTAAATACATATTGGGGACCAAAGTGTATTTGTTTTTCAAAAGCAGAGGCTAGTTGATTCTTTTCCAAGGTGGCCAGTTGTGGATGAGGAGCTCACTGTCCCCCTGCCAGTGAGCTGACCTTCTTCTTCCTTTGGGGAAACCACCCCCAGCTCCCTGATCTTCGTCCCCTTACTACACTGCACAGCGACCAAGCCAAGGGCTAAGTTGGAAGGAGATGAGGGAGTTTGATGGGACATTATCTCTGTGATTCATTTCTGCTAGCCTTACAGCGATGATGGATGGCATTGTATAACACATCCAATTTTTGAGGCTTGCTATTTGCTAACTAGTTAACCAAGACCCTTTGGTTCTCACTGAAGGGGAAACTTAAGCCATTAACTGAGATTAAGTGACTCGTTTTGAAGTCAAATAGTAAATCAGAGATAGAATGAAAATGAGAACCACAGCCCCAAAGGGCTGCAAAAGAACGGGGAGAAAAAGACACAATTCAGGAAGATGACTCTTCCTGCTCTGGCTAGCGACAGACAGCCCTGGCGACGGATTATTCTCAGGGATTAATAATTCACTTTGAACCTCGGGAATGAATTGGAGGGCTCATGCACGCAGCATCCTCGTCTGCGCTTCCCTAGAGCGAAACTGAAGCCGATTTAAGGGGTCCGCCAGTCTCTCCCCACGTCGCCGTCTGCAATGTTGATGCAATTCGACTGAATTCAGCAAGAATGTACTTAATGCACATGGTGTGCCGAGCATCGTATTAATCTTCTAAGTCAATATTGTAAATTTATTTTTTAAATAGTATTTGACAGAAAGAGTACATAGTGTCTGATGACATTCATGTAAAACACAAAAACATGAAAATTAAACTTCGCTGATAGAAATCAGGGCAGTGATTATTCCCTGAGAATAATCTTGGGCAGCAAGTGTCTAGAATGGGGCATTAAGGGGCTTCTGAGGTGCTGGTCATGTTCTCCTTTTTGATCTAGGTGTTAGTTACACATGTGTGCTCAGTACGTGAAAATTGATAGAATTATTAATTTGCTTATGATAATACTGTAAATTTAAATAAGACCCAATCACTGTCCATAAGGAAATTGTAGTCTAGTGACCTATTCATTCATTACTTTAAATTGTTACTTGTACTGTTCTCTTTCTGGTTGGCACGATTACAAGAAGAACACCAATTAGACTTTGGCTTAAAAGTATCAGGAACACACAGTGTTCCTGAAGGCACAATTGGTTATTTTCATTCAGCCAGATGAACTGGCGAATGCCAATGAGCACACGTTGACATCGGCTCTGCCCTTCGGTTGTAGACTTGGAAAGTGCATTGCAAATCCTCTAGGGAATTGTTTTGGCAGGCGTTTTCATCCAGATATTATTAACAACAAAACAAAAACAATCCACGCATAGATTCTGACTCTCAGGGAGGTCGTTGATGGAAACATTAGCAGCTAGAGCTTCCAGTGCTTTTGTCCACCCAAATCTCGTTTCCTAATCAGTCATAATCTTTTAAGTAGCTTTTCTGTTTTAGAGTAAATAAAGTAGCATAGGCATTTCCTTGTCTAGCTACTTTTTGCATTTTTCCTTACCGTGACTTTTTTTGGAGATTATGACTAATGCGTGACTTGATTAGATAAGAACACTCCCGAGCCAAAAGGTTGTTGGAAAAAACATCACACAAGGATACAACCAATTGGAGATCAGAAAGAAGGTCTGTGCAGTCCATTCATTCAACAAATATTTGTTGAGCGCTCTCTAGACCTTGTACATCGTAGGCCACCGACTCCACGTCTTTGAGCCTCAGCTTTCCTCATCTGTGAAACAGGAATAATGACCCCTACCTCACAGGGTGGTGGTGGAGATTAAAGACAGCGGCCCGGTGAAAGTCCCCAGCCCACCGCCCACACAGGGAGGTACCGATAAATGCGGTTTCCCTTCACTGCTAGGGGAGAAGGGACATACACGTCAAGGACAGGGATTTTTTTTCCCCGCTTTCATCAAATTGCTCTCTCCACCTGTGCCCTCTTCACCTGTAACAGGTGCAACCCCGGAGACTTCTTAGAGAGGAAGCAGAGGTCGTTGCTTGGGACGCCTTCACTTTCCCACAGGGTTCTCGTCCTGACTTACACGGTCTCAGAGCATCACCGCCCCACGAGCTGGCCCGGCTAACTCGCCGCCCCTTGCGCTCTGCGGCCCGTCGCTCCCCGCTTCCTAAGGCCTCCCGCTGTCCAAAGCTGTTTCTCTTCCTGTCCTCGGGCCCTTTGCTTTGGGCTCTGTTCCTCTCTCTCCTTTACTTCGAAGCCAGGCTTCCCAGAGGACTGGAGCTTGCACACTGGCCCCGCTTTCTCACCGTCCACTCGCTCCCCAAGCCGCGGTCCCCACCCTCGCCCCTCTTCCGTCTCCCTCCTGCCACTGAAATCATCGCCCATGTCCCCGCCTGCTGACGTCATTTCACCTTATTGTTCTCGGTGCTCTAGGACTTCTGAAACTGTCCTTCCTCTTGAAACCGCTGCCCTCTTGACTTTGTGGCACGACCTGTGAGTCCTCCTGGTCCCCCCTGACCCCTGCCACCCGGGGTCCCTCATCCGCTGTGCCTGATGAGAACCAACTTTGCAGGAGACCTCAGCGAGTGTAGGTGGTTCTCTGAGCACTTTACATAAATTATTACATATTCATCTTTACAGCAAAACTGGAATGAGTACTATGATTTCCTCCCTTTATGCACGAGGGAGACGAGGCTTTGAAAGGCGAAGCGACCTGCGGGGAGCGACGGGCTAATGAGAGGTGGAGGCTGACAGGGAGAACCAACTTTGCAGGAGACCTCAGCGAGTGTAGGTGGTTCTCTGAGCACTTTACATAAATTATTACATATTCATCTTTACAGCAAAACTGGAATGAGTACTATGATTTCCTCCCTTTATGCACAAGGGAGACGAGGCTTTGAAAGGCGAAGCGACCTGCGGGGAACGACGGGCTAATGAGAGGTGGAGGCTGACGCGGCCCAGGTGGATGGAGCCCGACCCGGGCCCAGGCGGCCCAGCCCCGACCCGAGCCCAGGTGGATGGAGCCCCACCCGGGCCCAGGCGGCCCAGTCCAGAAGCGCCTCTTAGCGCCGCCTGGGCGTTAGTTTTTCTCCTCGACCCTTTCCAGCAATGTCAACACTTCAACCCCTTTTCTTCTCGTCCTGTATGTCCTCCCAGATATGTCTAGTGCGCTCTCATTCTTTTAGTAATTCTCTACCTTCCCATCGACGACTCCAGTGTCAGTTCAGCTTCTCCAAGAAGCAGGCCCCGAAATGGACCCGGACGTGGGAGAGCGTCCCCGGGGGGAAAGGCCTGTCGGGGATAAGACGGGGAGGGACGGAGGGTCTTCAGACCCGCGTGTGTGCCAAGCGGACATCTCCGAAAAGAGCGCGGAAGGGGCGAGGATGGGGAGGAAGGACCACGGGGGAGGAAGGACCTCGGAGCGCAGCGTGGGCTGGAAGTCCGCGTCGGAGGAATCCCGCAGGGATGGAGGATGCTCCGACGCGGGCTGCGAGCCGTGGGAGGAGGTGCAGCGGCGCGGGCGCTGCGGGCCTCGCAGGTGCGCGAGAGCAGGTGCGTTTCTTGCTGTCGTTGTCTCCACAAGAGGTGTGAGCAGCTCGCCGTGGTGGCCGCCAAGCGCCGGTCTAGTTCTCCGTCCTAATCCGTCTGTGCGCTCTGGTCTTCCCCCACCTGCTCACTTCCCACATCTACCCCGCTCCCACGAACCCCAAACTCAGCGCGTCCAACACCGAACTCATTTAAGGGCCTGACTCATGTCCGAACATACAATCGGTAACCACAGAAATTTAGGATTTTGCATCTCGAATTTCTGTGAAATCAGTTGGTCATCTCCCCTCCATGGAGACTCCTGCTGCCTTCGTTCTGGCCTCAGCATTTCCCTCTGTGCCGGGAGCTTTATCTGGTCTCTTCTCTCCGCTCTGTTCCCATCCTGCCATCCACGGAGTCGCCTTCCCTGCACAAAGCTGCCCCCTCCCACCCCGTGAACTGCTAAGCCCCATGTGACCCGAGCGCCACCAGAATTCAGAGAGGGGCAGGGTCGGCGTCCAAGGAGACCACACCTGAAAAATCAGAGTCCACCACCAGCCCCTGTTTACATAGATAACCGTTCGTGGCCAAGAAACGTGCAGTCATGAGGAAGTTTCATGCCGCCATTGAAACGCTGGATCGCGGAACGGGTTTCAAGCTCAGCCACAGCCTTCCCCTGGCGCTGCCTCCTCCCCGTCACCTCGCACTTGCCATCTCCTTTTAGCTGGAGAGGCAAACTCCTTCTGCCTTTCTTCAGGGAGGGATTGTTTATTGTCCCTTCAAAGCGAAATCCGAGAAGGCCAACGGTGTGGCCTCTCCTGCCCCTGCCCGTCCCCTGAATTCTTGATGGGTCCGAGAAACGACAGTCTATTGGAGTGGTCGAGGATATCAAAGAACTTCAGAAAGTCACCCACGTTTTGATTATTTCGAGTTTCATTTCAGAACGTGTCGATAGAGATAATATGCTCTGGCGGATACTAGGTATTTTTCTCAGTGAACCGACTTGTGGCAGTTTACTCAGCTAACTTAGTCTTGCCCCGTCTTGACCCATCCGGGACCCAGAAAGGAACATTTCCTTCTTCTGGAAGAAATGTGTCCCATGTTCGCTACGAGGCAGTGTAACAGAAACTGTAACAGAGGAACTGATACGTGTGACGATGTAATCAATGAACAATAACACCACATAACGGCCTTACGATTTCGATACCTAAACCTAATTCTCTTATAAATAGTTTATAAACTTGTTTTATATGAGCGTTTATTTTCTAAAAGAAAGAACCCCATTATCATCCTTTCGACTGTGGGGGGGAGAGGAGAGGCAGCAGGGGAAAGACGAGTGGAAGAAAGGTCACGGATATAGATTCGAAACTGCGCTGTCTGATTCAGTAGCCACTAGCTATATGTGGATATTTAAATTTGAATTAATTAAAAAGTAAACAAAATTTTAAAATTCATTTTCTCAGTTTCGCTAGCCACTCTCCATGTGCTCAATAGCCATGTGCGGTTAGTGGCTATCACGTTGGACGGTGTGAATACAGAACATTTTTGTCCTTGAGGAGAAAGTTCTGCTGGGTTCTGCTGCTCTAGATTCTGGCAAATGATAGACTTTGTAAATGTAAAATGATTGCTTAAAAGAAAAACGGGAGAATGCAGAGTTCTTATTATAAAGCTTTTGCATTGCTGCATAAAATTATGGCATCAGAGTTGCTTTGTTCACTCATTATGAAACAGATATTGGTGCTTTGCGAGGCACTGTCTTTGTGCACTATTTCGGTTTTGCTAGGAATTGGCGATTGTTTCTCCCAGAAGCCAGCACCTAGCACTGTGCAGGAAAATGGTCCCACTCGACATCCATTTGTGGACGGAATGTCTCCGAGGAACAATACAGACCTTACAACTTCTTGCTCTGCCATCAGACAGGTTAGGAGTGAGCCTGGTGGCTCCACTGCAGAGGATAAGTCAAATTCCTAGTCGCCTGCCCAGCATCTCGTCCCTTTTTCTTTCTTGCTGTGGAATTTCAGGGTTATTCAGGACAGCAATATTCCCAGCCAGGGCAAGGGATCAAGGCTTTTCCATACCCCCATGACAATTTTATCCCAGCTTTCACATCCTCTTTTTCGGCTAGTGTGGCTATATAATCTGGATTGGGCCAATGAGACCTAAGTAGAACTCTGAAGAGAGTGGAATTTCTGCAAAGTCTCCTCGCTCCTGAGAAGAGGAAGTCGATGTGGCTATGTCACCCGTCCTGTTCTCCTTCTACTTGTTTTGAATGTGGATGGGATACCTGGAGATGCTGTAGGCATCTTGCAGCCGTGAGGAGGTGAGCGGAAGTGAAAAATCCAGAGAAGCCCAAACGGCAGCTTTGCCACTGTTGAGCTGCTGAGCCCAAGCCTACGCCGTCCATCGCGACGTCTTACACGGAAAAGAGGAAACGCCCGCTCCTTCGAGCCACCTACTTATAATTAGGAGTTCTGCTATGTGCAGCCAAAAGCGACCCTAATGTATACAGAGAATTATGGCGCTAGTTTGGGTTTCTGGACCCAGTTCTAGTGTGGGGAGGGGGAGGGACCTCCCCAGACACCACCCAACAATGCTCAGACACCAGCAGGGTATCCAAGAATTCAGCGCAATTCAACTCAATTCAGGAAAAGGGTTTTTATTCTCCAGAGAGAGAAAATCAGAGGGTTTCTGATTTGAGAGTTACCAGGCACAATTTAAGTTAGGGGTACCACAGTGAAATCAGAGGGTTAAGAAAAATCCTGCAGCGTTCCGATCCCACTGGTAGCCAGGCTGCCTTTCTAAGAGCCTTTTTAGAGAAATCTGACTAGCCCAAGAGAAAAGCCTGAAGATACAGGCAACAGAGGCTCCCTGCACCAATTAGGAATCTCCACAGAAACACAATCAGTAAGATATGTGTATATGAGTATTAAGAGATTTATTTTAAGCAATTGGTTTATGCAATTGTGGGGCCAGAAAGCTCAAAAATCTATCGAGTAGACCAGCAGGCTGGAAACTCAGACAAGAGTTGATGTTGCAGTGTGGACTCTGCAATCTGTACAGCGGGCTAACAGGCTGGAAATTAAGGCAGGATCTCTTTGTTATAGTCTTTTCTCTGAGAAGCTTCGGTTCTTTGCTCTTGAGGCCTTCAACTGATTGGATGAGGCCCACCATATTACTGAAGGTGACCTCCTTTAGAGTTGACCGACTGTAGATGTCAATCACGGGCACAAAATGACTCCATAGCAATGTCTAGAGTAGTGTTTGATCAGACAACTGGGCGCCATAGCCTAGCCAGGTGGGCACAGAAAATTTAACCCTCATACTCCCCAGTGCCACTGAATTACTAGAACAGCACCGAAGCCCACCATCAACAAAGCTCACTCATGGTCAGCTTTTTAAATGCTCCACGCTAAAGAAAGAACAGCCAGCCAAGAATCAGTGGACATCTGAGGAAAGTCACTTGCAGGGACCAAAAACAATTCAAGGAGAAGAAATCAAAACACCATTCATATCCTCAAGGCGATAAAGGAAGATAAGTCAGTAATGAAACAAGAAAGAAACTGTTGGGGAATAAAAGACTTCAGAGAACAAAAAGGAGCTCTTAAAAATGACAGAAATCATAACATAAACGAAAAACTCGGTGAGAGAGTGATAAGGTGAAGATGAGGAAATCTCCAAGAATAGAAAACGAAACAACCGAGAGATGGAAAATAAACAAGAAAAAAAAAAGGGGGTCGGTTTAGGAGGACTGACATCTGAATAAGGCTTCCAGAAAGACAGAACAGAGAAAATGCAGGAGGACAAACTATCAAAGAATTAATTCGAAAAAATTTCCGAGCATTAAAGGTCGTGAGTTTCCAGATTTAAAAGGCTTACCGGCTTCCCAGCCCAGTGGATAAATATCTATCCACACCAAGCCACTTCGCCATGAAATTTAAGAAAACAAAGGTAACAGGATAAGGCTCTGGGTGAGCGGGAGGGATAGATTTACACGCAAATGTTCCGGAATCAGACTGACTTCAGGCTCCTCAACACCAGCAGAGAGCAATGGAATGAAGCCTTCAAAACTCTGAGCGAAAAGGTATTTTAACCCAGAATTCTATTCCCAACCAAACCCAGCATTAAATGTAAGCGTCGAAGAATGATGTTTTCAGAAATGAAAGTTCTCCGAAAATTCACTTCGCAGCCACTTTTTTTTTAGCAGGTAGTGGAAGAGGTATTCTTCCCCCATCCCCCACCTCCCCAAAAAAAGTAATCAAAGAAAAAGAAGGACGTGAAATTCAGGAATCAAGGGAGCTAACGAAAGAGAGAAGCAAAGGGAATACTCAGCAGGGTGGTGAAGGGAGACCTAAGAACACAGCTGCACCAGGCGGAGTAGATGGTCCCAACGGAGCAAGGGCCGAGAGGGCTCTGGGAGACACGTCCCCAAGATATGAAGTTGAAAGGGCACCTGGCATATTTGAACATGTTAAATGGAGAGTTATGCCTCATGGGGACAGTTTGGAGACAGAAAACTAAGCAAATTAAAAACAAGAAAAGAAAGAAAGACGATTAAAGCCAAGAAAAGCAAAAGGTTATTGAAGAAAGGAAAAGTGACTGTCAGTTACTACGTGGCTCAAGTCTCAATAGTATCTACCTAGTTAAAATAACGTAAATAGTGAATATTGTGGAACAAAATTACGTGTTTGTATCGAGGACGTAATGCAGATAGGGAAGTGGAGAAAGAGATAATCCAAATCATGTGTAATGGAAATAGATAACATAACGCAAATGAAAATCAAGAAACGGTTCGATAATGTTATTTAAAGAGTTAGAGGTAAATTACAGTAAAAACAACAACAACAAAGTTAAAAGGGTTTGTCTCTGGGAGAAAAAAATTCATGGTAGGCACAGGAAGAGAAGAGGATTACTGTTTTTATAATAAGCTTTGTAGAACTGTTTGATCCTTCTTGCATACATAATTTTGATAAAAATTCAAAACAAACAGATGAACCAACTTCCCAAACCTGTAGGATAAAACCCAAACTCCTGGCAGTCTATCTAAGAGCTGAGCTTATGAAGTCAGAGTGACCTGGGTGCTCATACCAGCTTTGCTGCTTACCAGCTAGCTATGGAACTGTGGGTAAGTTTTCTAAGTTCTCCAAACTCTGTGAAAAGGGGGTAATAATGGTTCTCGTAGTAATGGTGAATACCGACTGATTCACAGCCCTAGTTGTGAAGAATGCATACAATAACCCGGGTGAGATCTAAACATTATGCCTGATACATATTTAGTGTGGTATAAACTCTCACTAACTTTTTTCCCATTATCAGGCTGACATTCAAGGTTCTTTGTAATCTCCCCAATCTGCTTTTCCAACCTCACGTCTTATTCCTCTTTTAGACAAGCTCTCAGCTTGGGCCAGGGAGTTCTCATCCTTTCTGAAATAACACCATGCTCTTCCCTGCCTCCCTGCTGTTGCTTGTGCAATTGCTGTTTTCCTATCCGCCAACCTATTTGGGTTTAAATAACAATGGAAATGAAATAATGTATTACACTCTATAAATAACTGGGCAATATTTGCATTCATAGGATCGAGAGCCAAGATGCAAATACTTCCTCTAGGGTCCAAACGCTGAAAGGAGGGGTTCCATTTTTGTTCAAGACGTGTTAATCTCGTCATTGCTCAAGGTTGCCATGGCTCCTGTTTGGCGCTTCTAGGACTGGAGCTTATGCCACTACATCTGAACAAGTGGAAATAACCCCCGTTGATTGAGACAGGGAGACAGGCAGGATAAGACTCTTATGAGATAGGTCAATGCTGGAACGAGGAAAGCAAGCCAAGATTTTTCTGTCTCAGTTACAAACTGAGCCTGGCCGCCCTAACACTACACATTTCCAGCTTCGTTGTTTTTTTTTTTTTTCTGCGGATCGGGGCAGTTTATTTTGTAAACTAGAGAGACACTTTTTCCCCTTTCTGGTGGTACAATTTAAAGGTAAAAAACAAAACAAAACAACAACAAAAAAAACCCAGTAACCATTTGCTTGTAGTTTATTAAAGTCTTTGATTTTATAAGTCATTTGTTAGAACCATTTATTTTATTAGAGAGAGATTGTATTACAATATAAAGATAAGTTCTAGCTTGAAAAGTAAAGAATAAACCAATGAAAGTTAAGCTCATTGACTTTGACAATTCACACTTTTCTGTCAACTTCATAATCATTTTCAAATCCACAGTCATAGGTAGAAGAGTGTTCCTTGAACAGAAATCAAAATCGTGTTTCTACGAGATTCACTAACCTACATCTGACGAAATTCATGTCTCATGATAGCTCCTTGGTTCTCATCTAGCCTCTTAGAGACTTTTAGTCTCTGGCGTATGCAGAAAGTAAATAGTAATAGGGGAATAGTGTTAATTGCTCTTGATCGCTTAAAATGGTGACAAGATTTTATAATTTTATAATTTCATCGGTCATTTTATAAGATTATCTTTCACAGATTTAAAGTGAGAGGAAGGATAATATCTTCTTTCTAATCATTCTAAGTTAATTCAGATAAACTACTCATAATCTTATGCAAATTCACCAGCATTTCATCATTTATTATCCTTGCCATCAATATTTTGTTGATATTTGCTGACGTGAATGTCCCTAAGACGTGTAATAATAAGTCAGTTGTTGTAAGGTGCACATTTATATGAACTAAGAATATTCTCGTTTCTCATCAGGTAAATAATTCGGGAAGGGTTGTCTAATGTAAGATCTATTAACTTGTTAGATATCAACAATCAAGTGAGAGACGAAAACATTTTAATGCAAAAATGGAGCTTTTAAAACCCTCACGTTAGGTTTTGAAAGCCCCTATTTGCTCGGCTTTAAGGACGGATAAAGTAGGTGAGCAAAGAACTCCTAAAACTTAACATGTCATTTCAACCTCTCAGTCCAGTCAGATGCTATTGCTTAGGATACTTCAGGAACAATTTGAGTGCAGTTCAATCTCTATTTCAGATCATTTCTTATAAACTGAGCATTAACCCATGATTGCCCTTTATCTCTACCCACGTTCTTGCTTATTAATATCTTTGTCGATTTAAACATATGTGCCTGCCTAAGTCTCGTGGTAACAAAGTCTTGGATAGTAGACGAGGATATGTTGCCAATGAAAAGTTGCCAATTACAGGTTGGGACTGTTCTTAAAATAAGAAGTTCAAATCCAAAAAAAGAACCCATAAAGCAAGTTCCCAGGACCCTCTAGTATGCACTGGATACCAATGATTCAACATGGAAGTAATACTGAATATCAGCCTTCTGTGGTTTAGAAATTTCATCTGATAATCGCATCTTCCTTGGGTTCAATACTACGACTTCAAATACGATGGCTGCCAACTCTTCACTGAACAGATTGACGAATGTTGTTGAATAATTGGTCAGCTCTCTAGTAGTAATCTCACTAATGGATATTATGTTTGATAAATTAATTTTGAGGCTTAACTTCTGTGCAGAGTGAAAAACAGTTAGAAAGTCAAAGAGAAAACAAAAAAATAAAAGACAATAGCCCAGGGGACCAAGTTCAAAGGAATGGCTTGTAGCCTCTCATGCAGAAGAGGACAAGAAGAAATAGACATTTCTGGAAACGTGGCACGCGACACAAGATGACTACCTCATTAGTTTGCCTCAAGTGGCTGAGTGGCACGAAATGAACGCTGTCTTGCACGTGCATGTGACACGGGTGCAAAAACTTTTTGTTCATGATCAGTTTACTGCTATCTATGTGGGACTCACTCAGTGACATGTGACGACCTCGTACTTTTTCCGTAGCACTGTCTGTAGAATGTTTAATTTGGGGTTTTCAGAACAACAGTCGAATGGCCAACAGAGCCTCATACCCCTCCCCGCCAGTGGTACCCAGGACACTCTATTCCTGATTGCTGTTGATAACTGACCAGTTCATGTTAAATCAGGTTTAATATTTCCTAATTTCTTTTCTTATTCAACTTTTTTCCTCTCTCTTTCAACTTCTAGTGAAACACTTATTGGGGTAAAACACATCACGCATTACTTCTGGTTTAGTATTCCTCATTTTCAAATGTGCTTTTCAAACTTTAATTAAACCTAGCTCCCCGAGGGCCTACGGAAGCACCGTATTTTCTGCTTTCCAGATGGGAACAATGAAAATGGAATAATGACTATAGACAGTGAGAATGAAAAGAGATAATAGAAGAGGAACTCTCCTGACTTATTCTGAATTTATAAGCTTTTCTGCCTTTCCTGAGACCTCAATTCACACTATTAAGTCTTTTGGGAAAAATCTGTTTCCTTGAAGAGGTTAAAAGGCATTATATTCTATTTCATAATTTGAGAAAAAAATTCTCATGAACTAATTTCTTATAGTGTAATATTATATATAAATTAAAATATAAAATATAAGAGAAATATCTACTTTCAGCTTATTTGATTAGCCAAATTTCTTTATTATTTATTGTTAAATATTATTTTTTATGTTTTAGACAAAATTCATTCATAATTAGACCAAAATAATTCTAATGTGACCCATTGGCTTTGAAGTCATATAATTTGATAATCTCTCAGAATTTTAACTTTTTGAGACAATTTTAAATATAATCACTTTGTCTTTAAAATCTACACATAAGTGGACATAAATAGTTAAACAATAAAACCTCAGCCACCGGTTAGTTTTAGCTACATTTATGAGGCCAAAGAATACATTTGCTGGTAGTATACAAAAAATACCAATAGGAAACATTTTTGGGGGGTATAATGAAGTAGATCCTTGATGGAACATTTATCCTTACTTACAAATTCCACAGCAAGGCAAAGAGAACATTACTTTTAAAGGCAGGTGCTGTAGGCCTGTTTTTGTGGAGAAGGCAAAAGACTCCCCTCTGTTTGGGGAATAGTGTTGCACAAATCTGCCTAACAGCTAATAGGAATGGAAGCAACTAGGTACAGAAATCAAACTGATGAAGACACTCTTATGAAAGAGGTAAAGGAAGAGATGGACTTCCTGCTCTCATTGGGAATACACTCAGCCAAACCTGTCCTCAGAAGTTGGCAGAGTGGATGAATGGGAAGAACTTCAGTATTCGATGGCTGTGTTGATGACTAAATCACCCAATTGGGAAAACTGCCCCACCTCTGGACTTCCATTTATGTGAAATAATGTTTTCTAATGTTTAAACCAGTTTAAATCAGAATTTTCTGTTAACTGTTAACCAAGAATTTTCTAAATGATATAATTAATGAGGAACATTGGGTATTTCACCAAAATTCTTACATGGCTATATTTTAATTATGGTTTCCCTAATGAATATTTGTACTTAAGTTGACTGAGCCTGGTTCATTCCACAATTTGGAGTCTCTTCTCAGTTCTCAGTGATCATGAGAATCCCTTTATACGTTGTTTAGTAGAAAGGTACCTTCACTTATTGACGCAAATATCTTTGTAACTAGGATTTTGGTCTTTAGATGGGAAGATAAGCAAGTGGGATCAGTTACAGAATAATATTTAAAATATCTATGAATGCGTCACATGTTATCCCTTCTGGATTATATAACAAATGAGCTAATAAGATGTCATAAACTAGCAAATTTGATATTCCTAATAATGTGACCAGAAACATAAGTAGATTTTGTAAAGAATTTCTTTATTTTTCCCTTCATCCTTCCACCAGCTGTAACACTATCTTACTAATGACTTAACATGTTCTCCATCCTTTGCTGGCAACTGGGAGCTAAGCGTTCACTTTGAATATCTGCGTTCGTGTTTATGAGATTAGAAACAACAAATATTAAAGAATAGTTCAGTTATTTCAGGGATCTGCAAGGCAGTATTTCTGAAACTGAAAAATTACAGGTCTTTCAGAAAGAATATTTTTGGATTAAAATTCGACCTTCTAGGATGTCAAGGACACTACTACCATGCGGGCAATCTGTGGCAGGTTTGAACAGTGAAGTGGGATGACCTCTAGCTTGGGATTTCTTACCCCGCTGGGGCCCTGTGTGTCTCAGGAGTACTCTGCCCTTTTGCCAGGACTCCTTTATCTTTAGTTTGACCATAATAAAAGCGCACAGATAACAAAGGGGGAAATATGGCAGGGGAGACATTCGTTTTTTTGACCATAATAAAAGCGCACAGATAACAAAGGGGAAAATGCACCTAGCGTTCCTTAGGAATACGTTCTTCCTCTTTGTATGCATAGTCCTCCTACATAGTGCTTTAGTGCATCTAAGTGCACCTCGTGGCGCATCTAAGCTGTAGCAACCTCTTGACCTGTTACTTTCCACTTGAAATAAATCTCATGCTTCTGTACAAGTTACCTTTTTCTTTTTTTGCCCATAGTTCTGATTTATTATCCTCATGACAGACAGAATGATTCTTTAAAGTATTTGCATGGCATGCCATTTTTCACCATCTTACTCCCAACCTTTCTGTATCTTTAAATGTAGTATGTGTTTGTAAGCAAGATGTAATTGGATTTTGTTTTCTTATCCAGTTTGACAATTTTTATGTTTTAAGTAGCTAAGTTACATTTAATGTAATTATTAATATAATTTGGTTTTGGTTTACATCTCTCCTCATGTTTTCTTTCTATGTATTTCTTCTGTTTTATGTTTTCTCTCATTTCCTGTCTTTTGATTTTGTTACTAATATTCTAATTTTCTCCCTCTATTAGCTTAGAAGTTATATATTCTTTTATTATTCTTTTACTGCAGATATTACAATATTACTGTATCAAGGTCTAATATTAATTGGTGTTTTTACCCTCTTACAAGACAATGCAAAACCTGAGAAACTTTAAACTCCATTTACCCTCTTCCTGACTTATATACCATTGCTGTATTTTAATTTCATATTCATTGAAAACTCCACAAGAAATTGTTATTTTTTACAGTCAATATTTATTTATATTTATCCACATATTTACCCTTCTCATTGCTCTTTATTCTGTTATGTATCTATGAGCTTATATCTGAGATCATTTTCTTTCTGCCTAAAAAATATCCTTTGTATTTTCTTTACTGTGAATCTGCTAATACAAATTTAATCAATTTTTGCATGTCTGAATATTTCAGCTTCATTCTTGAAAAACATTTTCATTGGGGATATAATTCTAGGTTAGCAATTATTTTATTCCACCATTATGAATGCATTATTCCATTTTCTTCTGGCTTCCATAAGTTTTTGAAAAAGTTACTTATTACTCTAATTTCGTTGCTTTGAAATCTGTTGCTCCTTTCTTTCAGATGATTTAAAGACTTTTCTCTCTGTCTTTGGTACTATAGTAAATTGGTGTGGAATTTTTTTATTTATCCTATGTGGGTTCAGGATAAATAAAAAATTAAATCTGTGTCTTGATATCTCTCATACATTTTAGAAATTCTTAGCCATCGTCTCTCCAAATACGGTTTTTGACTCATGCTCTCTTTCTCTTTCCTGTTGGGGCTCTAATCACGCGAAGATCTAATTGATTGGACCTTCTCACTCTATGCTTTGTGGCTTTTACCCTCTGTTCTGTAATTCCCATCTTTTTTTCTCTCCATTCTGGATATTTTCTTCTGCTCCATCTTCTAGTTCACTAATTCTCTTTTGAGCTTTTTCTAATGTTATTAATCTCTTCCATTGATGACTGAAATTTTACTTATTGCATTTTTCAATTAGAAAATTTCTACTTGACCCATTTTTAAATTTTCCGTTTACTTCTAAATCTCGGCCTTGTCTTTTTGTGATATTGACATATTAAATATAGCTATTTTTAAGTCTGTGCTGGATAGCCTCAGTGGGTTGGTTCCTATTATATCTTGTCTATCTACTTTTCTATTTATGTCCCCCCTTATGTACTTGGTTATTTGGGGTACCAGACATTTTTAGAAAAATTTGCTTCTATAGGCAACAAGGGGCTCTAGCCATTCAATTTCATGATTAAGATCATCTGAAGCTGGGACTCGATCCCTGTGAAAGTCAGCTGACTCTCAGTTAAACCTTACTACCATCATGTAGTCTATTGGAGTAGCAACTCAAAGCCTGAATGGCTTCCCAGGTCCATTTCTCATCTTTTTGTGATTTTATTTTTTTCCTCTGCTCCACAAGTCCGTCAAAAACACAACTTAGTCTCTCAATTTCTCAGCCACTTCTGGAATTGGTAAAGGACTCTACAGAATAAATTTCCCTAACGGCCACGCTTACATCTGTGGGTTTTCTTCTTTCCCTGGAACTTCGCCCTGTAATTGTTAATTGACCTGTTGTTTCTCTAATGCTTTTAAGGACTATTTAAAACATTTTTTCCAGGGTTTTTTGTTCTTGTTCTCAGTGAGAATATTTCTTCAAATTACCCTGTCTACCATGCCAGAAGTGAAAAACCTGATATTTTAAAAATTAAATCAAATTGTGCCACCAAAACTCTCCTTACATAGAATAATATCCAATGTCTTTATAATAGTCCAGAAGATCCTGTGTAATCTGCTCCAGGCTACCCCGCTAACTTCTTAAAGTTTTCCGTAAATCCAAGGATCAACACAATGTAAGTTTCTGGAATAAAAAGATTATGTGATATGTTTATCACCCCAAAGTATTTAGTATATTACCAAAGCAATTTGTCAGTTATGATTAAATTTGAATCTATGCTGAAAAATAAAGATTCCTCAAATAATGGCTTAAACTAGACAGTTTATTTCCCGCTTACATGGAAGAAGTCTGGAGATAGGTCGTCCAAGGCTCGAAGGCAGAAAGGATCAGGGAACCAGGCTCTTTCTATCAGAGTAAGGAGGAAGAGGAAAATTAAGAGATTACCCCTCCATTTGAGGAGACTTCAGAAGCACCCCATAATACCTCTCCTTTCTTCTCATCATCTAGTCACATGGCTTCACCTAGGAACAGGGCATCTGGGAAATTTAGTCTTCTAGCTGAGAAGTAGTGTGTCAAGCTAAAAAAATTGGATTACTGTTAGTAAAGAATGGGAACTAAGGTAGTGGTTTCTAATAATCTTTGCTACAAACGCTCAGCAGATTTTTTTCTGAAAATAGAGTTTTTTGGATTGTCTCCTTTTCTTGATCTTGATCTCAACAACTGCTCAGAGACTAATTTATTTAGTGCTTATATCATTAAAATACACTATTTCAATCTCCTGCAGATTCTTCATACAAAATCCTAAATCGAAACTTCTCCACCAAGCAAATCAGTTGGTCTCCTCTTTCTTAAGCAAATATAGAAATATTATCTCTTTAATAAAGTCATCTTTGGATAAGTGAGAGATGAGGCAATTTCCCCTGACACCCAGAGTTGTCAATCACCTATCTCCAGTGACTTCACTATGGCTTTACAGAATGTGACTATTTCCCTTAATTAATCCATAGCTATATTTAATTTATGTAGTGTGAGAGCCATTGTCTTCATCTATTCAAGCTGCAAAAACAAGATGCCATAGACTTGGTGGCTTATAAACAATAACAACAACAACAACAATGATAAAAACCCATTTATTTCTCATGGTTCTGGAGAGGTCCAAGATCAAGGCACTAGCAGATCCAGTTCCTGGTAAGTCTGCTTTCTCGTTCATATGGCTGACTTTTCGCTGTGACCTCACATGGTAGGTGGGGTGAGGGAGCCCTCTGGGGTCTCTTTTATAGGGGCATTAATCATTCATGAGGGCTCCACCATCATGACTTAATCATCTAAAGGCCCCACCTCCAAATACCATCACACAAGGGATTAGGTTTCAACATGTGAAATTTGGAGGGACACTTTCAGTCTGTAGCAGCCATTGTCTGTGAACCTCTAATTAATATGTCTATTGGTATCAGTACTTTCTATGTTAGATTTTGATTATCATATGTCTTACCCACCAGAATGTAACCTCCAAGAAGGTAGGAAGCATGTCTGTTTTGCTTCCACTGTATTCCTACCATCTTTCATAGTGTGTGGGGCACAGTAGGTATTCATTAACTATTTGTAGAAAGAAGAAATTTAACTTTTACTGAATATCCATTATGTGCCAGGCAGCGTTGTAAGTGCTTCATAAATATAATTTTATTGAGCTTTTCTAACAACCAA
The DNA here is from genome assembly GCF_000325575.1 of Pteropus alecto. Taxonomy (NCBI): domain Eukaryota; kingdom Metazoa; phylum Chordata; class Mammalia; order Chiroptera; family Pteropodidae; genus Pteropus; species Pteropus alecto. The sequence goes on along the minus strand of NW_006437828.1, from coordinate 9,393,606 downwards.
ACATGATAAAAACTATACCCCATTTCATAGATGTTGTCAATGAAGCTTAAAGAAGATAAATAATTTCACTGAGGTCACATAGGTAGAAAGAGGCAGATCTGAGGTCAGACCTATAACCTCCGCCTTGACAGGAAATGTTCATTTTACTCTGCCACATTTATGTTGGCTAGGTAGGCTGTGCCCTGGTTTCTTTTAATAACAGGTTGACTGATTTCATAAGATGGAGATAGTAGATAATAGATTAATATCTTTTCAATGGAAAATTCCTGAAGCTTCCTTGCTTTACTTAAAGAAATTAATTTTATAGCATTTAAATTCTGGGCATAATGGCAGGTAGTTGAGTGAGCTGGTAGCTTAGAAAGGATAAATTCAGGAATCTCTCTTCAAAAATCACACCGTGTAGACATTTCTCTACTTAGCTAACACAGTCGCCTACAAGGATTAGTTGTTTAGGTGGTACGATTTTGATATTAGGATCTCTGGTAAAGAAGAAGGAACAGCGACAGAGATTCCTAAGCTAAGACAACAGATAAGTTTTAAAGGGCAAGAAAAAGGCAAAGGTAAGAAAGGCAGAAAAGATAAAAAAGAGAAGGAGAGAGGAAAACATATACAAAAGGAAGAGAAACAGAGCAAACTGGAAAAAAGGGAGGAGATGGCACCCGTTTGTGTGTTTTTTGTTGTTGTTTTGGTTTCTTTCTTTTGGCGGCCCAGCTTTTAGTCCACATTTTCAGTAATAATAACATCCCGATTTCCTTTCCGGGAATATCACATCCCTCCTTTTGGACACTACCTGGTGGGACTGTTGTTCAGATACCCCACCTTCCCCTAGCCAAGGAAAGAAGAGTTGACTCTAGCTAAACCAGTCAAATGTTCTCTTCCTGGAATGTGAGTTATTCATTCTGGCTTCAGCTTTTGAGAAGTTCATGCTGTGGAGACTCATGTGAGCTTTCTTGTTCTTTCTTTTCCAACACTGGGTCATTGGCCTTCTCTCCTCAATCCTTTGAGCTTCCCCAATTCGCCCAATAAATTCCTTTTTGCTCAAATTTACCAGAGGCAGCTACTGATGCTTACGACTGAAGAACTTAACCTGATACAGTCAAAGAAGAAAAATTAAGTGGGAATAAATGCCAAAATGAAGATCTGGAATGAGATCCACTGAGAATATATTTTCAGTTCCTAAAACAGTAGATATTGGAGACAAACAATTCTACTTTCAACCTGAAACAAATCAATGCAGATTAGTGCTCAATCATCTTCTATACATCTCCAGGAACAAATATAATCACACTAGGGTTTCCAGGAGGTCAGAGTAATATTCTTTTTCAAGGATAACACATTGTCTATGGCCATGCCACCTTGAACAAATCCGATCCCATCTGATCTCAAAAGATAAGCAGGGTTGGGCCTGGTTAGTACTTGGATGGGAGACCACCTAGGAAGACTGGGTGCTGTAGGTGTAAAAAATAAAATAAAAAATAAAAAATAAGGGATTGTAAACTGACAAGATCCTTGCAATCTGTGAGGTCAACCAAGGGTTGCCTCGCCTAAAAAACAAAAACAAAAACAAACAAACAAAACAACAACAACAACAAAAACGGATAACACTGACACCACAATTTGGAGTACTAAAAAGAGAATGTTTCCTGCAAGGCAGAGGTTTACCTCTGTTTTTACTATGTAAGATCTTTGTGTCTTTGATAGTTTCACATCTTTGGCGTGACTAAAGGATTTTTCAATTCAAATCGACCTCCTTCAACTTGGCGAATCTTTCCCCTTGGTGCCCTCCGCCAGATTTGCCCCTCGGGATTCTTTCTTTTCACTGCCAAGGATTAAATTCTTTGTGAAAAGCTTCAAGGCAATAGACATCTGTACTGGAAATGAGATACAAAGCTGTCCACAAAGAGAGGAGCAATCCCAAAGGCTAAATGAGAAAATCTTAACTCTTATATTGGAAAAAAGTCTAGTTTCAAACTGAGTTTCTTGTTGTCTTTTTTTCTCCATAAAAGAATCATCATTTAAGTTGAATAAAAAACTGTTATTCTTCTATTTTACCAAAGATGCTAAGTTTTGGATGTTTTCAACATCGAACAAACATCTCCATAGAGAATGGCTTGTTACCAATATATGGTATGACCAGGAATCCTAAATGATCTCATTCTGAAAGCTCATCCTCACATACCAGACAATTCACATACTAGAATAATAAACATAATTTAACCAAATGTCTAAATATTTCGAAAGGTAAGCACTCATGGTTTAACCCTACTGTCATGTGGGAGTGGAATGGCTCTTCGTCTTTACAATAGGTCACGACACGAAGCACCCTAAGCTATCCCCACTAAGAGAGCCGTCCTTGGGTGGAATGGCCATTGTCCACACGTGCAGCTAGTCATGCCATGCCAGACTTCAAAACAGCCCACTTACACTGGTTCCGCATTACTGGGTGAGTGATTCAAGACAGAAGGCTGAATTAGGTTTTCATCCCAATTCAGCTGGGGATGCTGGTTTTATTGGATCATAGCTTAGTGGCTCGAAGATGACCCCACGCCACCTCAATAGTAGAGATCCTCTGCTCTTTTCTCAAGCTATGCACATGAAAGGCACCGCAATGTTTGCAATGTGCAAATATCAGATGTGATGAGTATGAATGAAAAGGACCCACAGTATATATTGTAGAACTTAACTATTACCTTCCTATTTTATCAGTCCCTAGTCTCTCCACCCTCAAATATGAAACATCTTACAATAATTTTATATTCCAGCAATTGGCATGCAGAGTCATAAATTGTGCCAAACTAAATTGGATAAGGGAATCATATAAGAATTATGTATTAGCAGAACTGTATTATCTCAACTTTAGTCAGCTGTTCAGTCTATTAGTTCAAAAAGTCATGAGAAGCCTGAGGCTGGATATGAGAGAATATGATTTAATGGACAAGAACTGAGCTCTAGATATCGGCTCTGATAAAATACGTCTTTTCTTTATGTTTATTTGCCACAGGAAATGGTATCGCTTTTTGCTCTGCGTGAGAAAATTTAGCTTGGGGGGAAAGTCACATGGGTTATGATGTCAGGTGGTTAGATGGCCCTTCGTTAAAACCTAAGGGTCCTATGCTTTTCTTATAATTGCTCAGCCTTCAATTCTATTGAAAAGTGACTGAAAACACTGTTCTATGAAATGACTCTTTAATAATTGATAAATGAGGTAGTCTTATGGTCTGCCTCATTTATCATGGTCACATCCGTCATGCTTCTTAGCTAAGACCATGTGTGTTCACCTGGGATGATCATTAAGCAAACCTTTCAAGATGACAGGAGTTCAGTTCTTCTGTCTCATTTACCAGAAAGAAGAATAATGGAATAAAGTCTGGGGAGTTCAAAGGAAAAGAGAAAGGAAAAGGTATGCGCACATGCACACACATGTCCTTGTAACCTAGAAAGGCAACGTAATTCGTGGCAAAACGCCACATTCTAAGGGACAAGGTTAATGGGAGACATTTATTTCTAAATCTTCATGACACCTTAATAAGATAGTGGAAGAATATTGATTGTGAAAATTGATGGAAAGAGATGCTGAAAAGTATATGAAATATTACACTATTAATCTGAATTACAAGACCAGAACTTGCTCAAATATCCTAGTTCATAGGAATGAACCTCTGGCTGGAGAGTGAATTAGACAATATAGATATCAGATACTCGGTTTCTATCTGGATCCAGATGTTATTTCCATTCTACTCCCAGCGAGATAGCACTGCTTCTAACTGCAGACTAGAGAGCTCTGGTCTCTCCCCAGGGAACCAGACGGCCAGACTTCTCCCTTGGACTTCTCCTCTCTGCCACGTGCTCCCATGCCCCACGTACTCCACTCATACCTACCAGCTGCCCACAGAAGCAGCTGCCTCAAGCCAGGGCTGTCAAGGGAAGTCTTTGTATGGATGGAAAGCCATTGGCAGTGGCAGGCACCCTTCAGCAAAACTGTCCCTTTGGCCTCAATTCTAAGTTTCGGCTTTGACCCAAGTCTGGCAAAAAATAATTTATATCCATTGTGGAAAACATGAAAGATACATAGTTCTTTTTAATCACTCGTAATATTGCCACCCAGAGTGATAACTGTCAACATTTATTTTGGTATAGTAAAAAAAATTTGGTTGAAACGAAACAGGCAAAGGTTCATTTAGTTGGGTTCAAAATGTATAAGCAAGTTAAGTTCCTATGGCAAATCATCAACATTATAAAGAAACGATATTGAGCAAAATGACATTATTTGAGGATCTGCTGTACATACAAGGGGAAAAAGGAAATCTTGTCACGTGGTACAACATGGATGAAACTTGAGGACATTATACTAAGTGAAAAAAGCCAATAGCAAAAGAAGACATACCATTTGATTCCACTCAAATGAACTGTCTGAAGTAGTCAAAAACAGTGCCTTTGATAACCTAACCTTGCAGGTGGCACACCATCATTCTGCTGTATTCCTTTGGTTGCCCAGGCCCATCCTGGTAAAATGTGGGTGGGGACTCTAAGGGTATGAAGACCAGGAGGCAGGGATCATTGGGGACCCTCTTGAAGGCTGGTTATATTTTTTAAAAGCAATTTGTCAATATTTAAAAGTTTATACCTACCCCTTAATCCAATAACGATAGGTATTTATACTTCCAGCAATTTATTCTAAGGAAACAATCACATATGTGGAGAAATATTATGCCTAAACATATTTACTATTACATTTTTATAATAATAAAATATGGAAATAATTTAAATGGGTAATAACAGGATTTATTTATCAAATAAATGGTAATTCTAGATGATGGGCTGTTATGTATCCATCAACAGTGGTGATTCTGAGGAATTTTCATATCATGGAGAAATGATGTAATGCTTTTTTCTCAAAGGCAGGGCATGAACATTTATATATAATATATTCTTCTAACTTCAAATGATTTGAAAGCTGAAAAAAAAGACGTTTAAAAAGTAAATGCAACATTAGAATGGATCGAGTGGCTTTACTTTATTGTAAAATTAAGATAAAATTGTATACTTTTCTGTAATTACATATTTTCAGTATTTTAATAGGTCGAGCCTGTTATTTTTATAATTGTCAAATAATAAAAGTATAAAAAAGAGATTTTTCTTTGTTAGCAACGTCCATTTAAATTTCGCAGACATGATTCTATAGTTCTTTAAATGGCTTTAACATTGTACATGGCAGAGATTTCGCTGAAATAAGATGACTAAGAGACGACATATGGAACAACCGTATATGTTGGTTGTAAAAAATCTAGGAATGAATGATCCTCAAACGCGTCACGCTCATTATATAAAATACCTTAAAAAGCGAAACTATAGAGAGACAAAGTAGATGAGTAGAGATTAGGGTTTGGAGCGGGAATGATGAGTGACTATAAATGGACATGTGGCTTCTTTTCAAGGTGATGGAAAAGTTCTAAAATTAGATTACAGTGATGGCTGTACAACCTCATAAATATATTAAAATTCGTTGAATTCTACACTTAAAACAGGTAACTTTTATGGTATATAAATGATACCTCAGCTGTTAAAAAAAGACATAGATTAAACAATTTTGGTCAGATGAAAACACGCAATCTCAATTTGAAGAGACATCTAAGATGTAAGATGTCTATTATTAGAATAATGTGTGAAGCAGCCAGTAGATCCTTAGATTTTCCTTATTGTTTTAACAAGAGAAGCATCATTGATTCAGACTTCCTGGAAGCATTTAGATGTAGAGAAATATCCGATTTGCAGAAAGACTGATTCTCTAAAGTACACTTTCATGAATTTGACTAGAACAATGTGCGCACAGGACTAGAACGATCTAGTAGTGGATCAGAGAAGACCTATCGCTTAATTAATGAATTAAGCTGCTTTGTAACTACGATGTAAAATTTTAATTCTTTCATCAGTTGATTGCTGGATGTTTGCTAAGGCCAGTTTCAGGGGTAACTGCCAACATGCAATTGTCCGTACAGAGGTGATGATGAAGATAAAGCTTTAAAAATGCTCTTTGGAGTCAGGTTTACACGTTTAATCTCTAAGCATATCTTTTTTTTTTTTTTAAATAGGTAGTACCAATATAAATTTACCCTCAGTCCACGAATCATGATGGTTAATGCCGTCTGCATTAGTGAGATCTCACTGTGTTCTCCACAGTATTCATGAGGTTATTCCTGGTAAATCTAAATGACTCTATAAAATACCAATTAAAAATATTTGATCGGAATTAGAAAATCGTGTTCTAATCCTCCCTGTGGCGATCAGTTCTGAAGTACCGTGATCAACGCTTCTGCCTAGTCCTTTAGGACCCACCTCTTACCCAACCGCTGACTCCAGAGGCCTCGCGTGGCTTGTGCGATGGGGCAGTGACGCGCGGGTGTGGAGCCCATCGGGCTCTGCACTGACGCGTGTGCAAAAACGTGGGGAGCGGGCAGTAGATGTAATGTTCACTGGACCACCCTTGACCAATGGGGATGGAAGTCAGGCGATAAATGTTAACTCTATTTTTTTGTCCCCTGGAAAGCGTGTTTGAAGCCTCCCCCGTGACAGCGAACTCGATGACTCAGTTTGGCGTTGGTTTTCTCTCCTGCCCGGTTTTACCCCCTCCGCCCTCACTGCTGGGATTCCTGCCTCTCTGCCACATTCTTCTTTTCAAATAAACTTCCTGCATGCAAGCCCTGTCTCTTATTTTGGAGAAAGTCAGGCTAAGACATATCAGATATTTGACACATGCAACGTACAGTGCTTATTAGTGAATTCTTGCTGAATAATTGACAATGTTGTACCAATAGGGTCGCATTTTTCTTTTGAACTGCATCATTTGAGTACTAAGAATTTTATAGAAAATAAGCCCCTGATGATAGAGGAAATAAGTCCCTAATGTACATTTGATGAAAGAAACTTCAGAGTGTAGTTCTGACCGTATCTGTCGTTCAGACCACTCAACTCTACGTTAGGGTTACTGTCGTTAGAAAAGCAGCTTAGGCCTCAGGGGAAGACAGTAATGATATAAAATCATGTTCAGGAGACCAGGTTCTGGACGTCTGGATTTCCTTTTTGTTTGAAGAAGGTGTGCCTTCCTGACCAACTCCACCCAGCCCCCCAAAAAATTAGGGAGCAAAGTCAGACAAAGGCGGGTCCCTTAAATGCAAAGAGGTTTGGTAAGAGAATGGGTCTGCTCCGTCTTCCAGGAGCCTCTCCCAGCTGCTCTCCAGCCAACCACGGGCACCCGAGAGCTCTGAGTCAATTTTCAATTTTATCCCCATGCAGCCTTTGAAGAATTCTGAATATTACTGTTTTCTTAGCTAAGTACGTGGCCTACCACTGACCCTATTATTCTTTGATAACCTGATTTTCTCTCATTTCTGCTGGTTGTATAAGTGTAGTATATCTACTGAAATGTATATTATAATTATTCTAGAATGTTCTGTTATGGGGTATGTAGGTGTAAGCTGAGTTTTCTGTTCTACATTAAAAATGAGCTACAATTTAGGAAAGTCTTTAATAAATGTTTGTGGGCAAAGAGACCTCATCGAAATGACAGCATTCGATTCTTCCTCATCTGTGATAGTAGAAGAAAGCAATGGTGAAATTCTTCCGAAAGAGTGGATAAAGAATAACAGATTTTGAATTAAATTTAATGGATTTTCCCCCTCACTGGATTTGCTGCCTAAATTTTTTTTTTTTAAAATCTAGATCACATTCCAAGTGATTTCACATCCTTTTTACACACATTGTCATGTGCGGATGAGAGATCTGACCGCTTCAGGATGGCCTGAGGAATGCAAACTGCCCCTGGGAAATTTACACGCAGATAGTGAGCTGGTGGTTGTACCTGAAACACTGATCCAGATGCAATTCAGTCTGTGCAGGAGACTTCGGGCTCTGTAGAGAGGAAGCGAGAGAACTAGTGTTAATAAGCCACATTCAGAGACTGCAATGTGCTGAGCAGCCCTACAGCCAGGCCACGAGGACACCTGCAGAACCAAGGAAGGTTTCTGGTGGGATGCTAACAGCCCATTCCCCACACCTGTGAAGAGGAAGCAGGAAAAACAGTCTTTAAGTGGCGCCTATACAAAATAAAATCGTTCATTCCCTATGGCTAGAACCATAGAGAACCTGTGGATTACAGGCCGGGGTCTGCCAGCAGGCCTTTCATGCTGCACGCTCTTACCTTTTCATGCTGCATACTCTTCCCTTTCCCCTTCCTCACTGTATGTCCATATCAAAGGAAATGGGTAAACAAAGTATTTAAACTAACTCACAGGAACGGAAGAATGATACGTAAACGGAATTCCCCAAACAGTCCGGATCCTTCTCAATGTCTTTTTCTCTGTCCCTCTAGGTGTCTTTCTCTCCGACCCTCTCAGTACCTTCACTCTGTCTCTCTCCATTGTCTCTGTCCCTCTGAGTCTCTTAGGCTCTCTCCCAGAGGAGACCACGCTCAGATCGTGGAGTGTTACCCCTTTCTCTAATAAACTTCCCTTTTAACTCCAGCTTTGGCGTGTTTGGATTCTTTCTACAGCCTCCGCCAAAGGACCCTCTTCTGTGTCAGTGCAGGGCTTGGTCTTCCCTGCTCGAGGAAGCCGCCCTGTACTGCATCATGGGGATGGCCATGGCCAGGTCAGTGCAATGGGAGCCTTTCCCGAACAGGACAAGCAAGCTTAAGCTTTTAAAACGGTCCCTAGTTTCCCTGTTGAAAATAGAGCTCTAGCCGAAAACTCCATTTTAGTACTTTAAAGGTAGAGCTGATGACTTATTACTGTTACTTATTTGTAGAGAGAAAACCCGCTTTCTAGTCTTTCCCCTTATGAAATATCCTATCATGTACAGACAATGGGCTGCCATGGAATAAAGCTGGCGAATGTTAAACATGAGATAGGGACATAATTTTATTCTCTGCATGGTTGTTTGCTGTTATGATGCTTATGAGGGAACAAGTAGCCTCACAGAATCCTTGAGGGTACTGTTGTCCCTGCTTTCTGCTATGTTTGCTGGATTTCCCTGGTCTTATTAGCGCTATCGTTTGATGTACTTATACGCAGGGTCTTTTTCTCCTCTCAGTGTTTGCCATTGAAAAACAAACAGAAACCCAACAATGGAAAATTAAGACAACCAGCAAAACTCATGCACTTCGTCGGAATCAATTATCATACTAAGGAGCCATAACTGCAGGTTTTACATCTGTACAGGCCACTACCATATGTTCGCCCCCAGCAGATGTGAGCATCAGTGAGGCGGCACGGGTTTTTCAACTATATTGCTGCTCTTATGTCACATTAAAATTATTCTTACCTAATTTCCAAAGATCCGTATTGTGCTTATATGTGATTGATGGATTAAGAGGTGTTTGCGATGATTCGCAGTCTCTGGAATCATTTTACCTGGAGGAAATGTGTCTCTGGTGAAACAGGAACCCAATTGCTGACCCGCTGCTTTCCCTTTGTCCTTCGTTTGCAAGAAGGCTCTGGAAATACACCTTGGGGCTGGGGATGAGGATGAGGTTTGGGGGGAGGCTGACTCCTTTTGTGCCTTCTTTGATCTATGAAAGACAATTGTAGAGGCAATTTTGACTCCTAAAGAACAGGCAGTAGATATTCAATTAATAACCTTGAAGTTGGACCGATCTTATCTTTCCTGTTCCTAGTTCTTCTAAGGAGAACAAAATCCCACATTTCCAGTCTTCTAGTCCTTACCAATACAGCACCCGCAAATTATCATATACTTTTAGTTAATTCCACTCAAAGTACTTTTCAGGGAAAACATAATTTAACCTAATGAGGTAAAAATATCAGCGACATAACTCAGATGAGAGCAGCCATGGTTGTTAATATGTATTTGTGAAATGCTGAAAGTTCTTTGTTCAAAAATTTAAATTAAAAAAAAAGATGTCCTTCCATTTGTTTTTACACTGTTTTTGTACAGTACTATTCATGAAATACAACTCGTCATGTACTTAGGATAAACGGAATAAAGTGGGATTATTAATTAACTGTTGCTGCACAATTGTCACAAAGAAGAACATGAAATATTATGATTTAGAAGTTTCGTCAAAGTGAAGAATGGTCGTAATTTCAATCTCTGAGGTATGGAGAGGGAAATGAGAATGGAAGGAGGGGGAGGGTGGAGCAGCGAATGGGAAGGGAAGAAAAGAGGGATGGGAAATGCTGTCCATCACAAAATCTACTGAGCATTCCAAAAAAAATTTGGACGTGTAGATCAAAGCTATTTGAAAATATGTTAAGTCTTGAGTCTTCAGTGAATGACTCATCTGGTACAACTAATTAGTAAGTAATAAGACAAATGTTAAGTTAATGTCTTATTAGAACAGAATCACTGGAAACGGTGCCAAAGACTATTCTCTTTACTGTAGTAATGCAGAGCCAGATGGGAATGATGCTTTGCCTGCCCTGAAAATCCTACAGATCTGAGAGCATCTGAGGCCCAAATCTCCTAAAGAAAGGGGCGGCCTAAAGAAGTCCTACTTTCAGCCAATTACTATGTATTTACTGGGAATTAACTCAGCTACGGAGTCATTATCGTTAAAAAAGAACTTATTGAACACTTGCATATTGTGCTAAATAAACACTATGTACTTAATGTAAAACCATATCCATGATAATCAACATGGTGTCTTCTTTAGTCTAATCTTAGTTGTTATATAATAGAAAGTGGGTTTTATTATACTGACAATCGTAGGAGAGGAAAAATAACTTTCCCTCTACCCTTCTGAGTTCTTAGCTGAGACCTTTGTAATAAAAGACAGATTGAGAAGAGAAAAAACAAGCAGAAGCTTATTAACCTGTGAACCTAATGCATCTATAGGAGTTGCCCAGGAAAAACGAGTCACTCTCCAAAGTGGCTTAGAATTCAGGATTCAGTACCATCTTAAAAGGGAAGGGGAGGGGAACACAGGCCTCTTAAGGGAGAATAAATGATTTTAAGGAAAGATGAATGGGCCTTTAGAAGAACAGATGGGAGGTAGGACAGTTTGTGACCAAGTTTGTCTGAGTGCGGTGTCAACTTGCAGTTTCCTCTTCCGTGATGAGTCAATCTCTTCTGGTTCATAAAACTCCTGGGCAAGGATTTATGCCATTTGGGCTCCTTCTGGAGGATCTGTCCTTGGGAAGATAAGGAGAGTTCAGAAAAAGTCTCTCCTAGCACTTGCTTTTTAAAAAGTACCTACAGCTCAACATCATCAATATACCAAAGCAGCATATTTTGGGGTGGATCCTGCTACCTTTCTCAATCATAAATAAGAGGAAAAAATGTTTCATGTGGGGAGAAATGAAAAATAATAGCAGAACTCTCATTTGATATTACTACTTAAACATGAAAATTTAACCGATCGTAAAGTTTTTAGACATATTAACTAAGTCAAACTTTTAAAAAAATAGATTACTTTATATGAAATTATCTATTCATCATAGGTATGAATTCTGTGACCAGTCATGACAAGTTTCTTAGAAAATAGTTCTGGAGCTCATCTGACTGGAAGAAGCACCTGAATTCTCCATATCTTAAGCCAGGATGTAAGGAACGCATTTGCAGAACCCACAAAGGCTAAGGATTCCAGGTCTAATCGGTATTTCACGTAATGCGCTGTCTCTAAACATTCGCAAAACTATCACAGAAGGAGATACAGATTCGACTCATATCTCCGTACCATTTTCTCTGAACATTGCTCCTTCCAAAAAAAAATGCTTTGGGCATGATCTTCCATGAAAAATGGTAGCCAGCCAGTTGTTATCAGCTTGGGTTGGGCAAGGAGATTTTTAGAGATCAAGTAAAGAGCAGAAAAGGAAATTTAATACTGTTGCATGCCCTCGACCAAAACTTTAATAATGAGCTTGTTCCCTAATGTCACAATTTCTGAACTTAATATTCCTCAGAAATATCTTGTGAAAAGTCCAGTAGTAAAGTTCATGTGATGAATTATGTTGACGATATTATTACATAATGTGAGGTTTAAAAAAATTCTTTACGAGTACTTAACTGAGTTCCTGTCACCTGCTGACAGGATAAAGAAAACATAGCTCTTTTATCAAGATGCTTTCATTGGAGATATTCCTTTCAAAACTCTTGTTATTTATCAAATAACTTGGGATCAACATTGGCATAACACAGAGTATTACCGTATTTTATTCAAAACATGTTTTGGTGGGGTGTAATTTAACATCATTTTTGTATGAATTGAATAAAGAGGGTGTTTAGAAACGTTTGAAAAGATCAAAATTACACAACTGATTTGGCATTTTCATGCGATCCCATTCCTGTCTATAAATAACGGGGCAAGAAAGCACCTGGACCTCCTCTTCCAAGTTTTGACGGAAAAGTTTGTTGGCATTTTTGCAATTAAGTTTATATTTAACTCAGTGAAGAGGCTCAGTAGTCATATATTTAATTTTCTTCATTTTGACAAGTGTTCATATATTACATGGAATAAAACAAATCAATTTTGCTGGGCTTTTCCTCCTAAATTCCATCTCATGCTTTTCTTTGAAATTCCCACATTCCCTCATTGATCATCCTAATTTTATCATTGATAGAGAAGGATTTTGTAAACACCTTCCACATATAAACAGTACTATTGCCTTCAATGTCCTGTCATGATATTAACAGGACATTCTTGTTTTCTTTTTGATAGTAACAGGATTTTATCTTGTGCTTCTGACTCCAGTTTAGCTTGTCTTTAGCTTGTGTGCATCCAAGATTTTCTTTTTTAAGGTATTAAAATCAGAAAAGGTCTTTTCTGGTTTTTTCTTAAAGGCCTTTTTGGCCTTTAAGACTAATGATTTCCTGTTTTTCTTCTACAATGAAGTTAACTGTAAATGTCAGTTTAAGTTACTAAAAACTATTTTATCAAGTTTCTTCTCCTAAAAGTTTAGTCAGAGCAGAGGGAGAAATGAATGACCAAAGGAAAATTCCTTTCTAAGGAATGACTTCAACCATTTCTTTTCCCTTGAGCTTTGAGACTTGAGATACCTAAGTCTTCCTGAACTTAATCTTTAAATGCAAATAATGGCTCCTATGATTTGTTTGTACTTCTTGACCTTGTTTTGGTTCATGTATGGTCAAAAGATGAGGTCTTTTTAAAATTATTATACAAAAAATATGACAAATGTGTTTATTTCTATAACTTTAAGTATGCAAAAAGATGTACAAATACAAATTGGTCCTTAGAACATGATGGAAAGACTAGATTATTCTATGGGCTCTCATGTTCAATAAAAGCTAATTGCTAAAAGGGGAAAACATTTATCTTGTCCTATATAGATAGTGTTCTTCAATTACGTGTGATTTATGTTTTCATTCCAAGCATTCGACATCTGTTTTTGATCAGTGAAGGATCATCTGATTGATCAAATCCTCGTTCTGTTCATTTATGTCCAATTCCTATGTGGCCACAGAGGAGTCTCTAAAATGTACATTCTTCACGAGATTGTCTCTCCATCAGGAGAAAATGGTTCTCCTAGATTCTTTGGAGACGTCTAATTAGAAAAAATCAAAACATGAATATTCTATAGAAATTTGAGAGCTAGAATTGGCAGGAGACTGATTTAACAACATGTCTTGGAGGAGCAGTGGAGGGGTGTTTGCAGCACAGGGATTTGCATCTTAGCCCCACTTCCTGCCAGGTCGTAAGACCTCAACCTCTCTGTACCTCACTTTCTTCGTTTGTAAAATGGGGTGATTATAGTTCCTACTTTATATAGTTGTATCAAATGAGATAAAACACTTAAAGCATTTAGAACAATGTAGTATAGAGTCACCTTTAAATAAATATCAGCTATCATCTGGGGGAGGTTTGGAGGGTTATGGCCTTTAAAACAAATCTAAATTAACAAATTATTTCTTTTTTTTTCGATGTCACTTCACAGTTCTGTAGCAGAAGTCGGAAATGATTTAAGTTGTGAGAAAATTCTCCAAACTAACACATTCGTTAAGTCAGAAGAGACAGACTGTGGAAGAATCTGTAACATCTGTATTGGTTCAAACAGAGAACAAGTCTTTCATCCTCTTCATGTAGAAGAAATGCTGTAAAAATCAGTGCGTGTGCAGCGTGTCTTCCTCCGCATTCCAAAGCATTAAAAGAACACTCATTAATTTCCATGAGAGTTACTAGTCCCTAGAGTTCAGACTGCTTTTTCAGAAAAATCCCTCAACACAAAGGCATGGCATCTGAAATTAAGAGGACCTGAGTACCAAGATTTAGGGCTAAACCTTGGACAAGTTCTTTATCCCGTCTATGATCACCTACTTCTAAAATGAGAATGAAAATGTCTCCTTTCTCCAAGAACACATTTCAACGAGCTAATGTGTATCAGTGTGCCTTCTGAACTATAAATTCAAATTTTTGTACTTTTTTGTTTTATAAGTGTATCTCCCTTGAGGATATAAAATGATTTAGCTGATTAGAAACATACTGATATTGACAATTTAACAAATATTTAAAAGTATATTAATCAGGTATAAGCTAACCTATACTCATTGAAATTTGTGAAAAGTTCCAAAATAAGCATTTTGTGCTATTACAAAAGTCAAATGGCACATGCTACTGGTTTCATTTAAAAAAATTTTTTAGAGAGTGAATTGATTTATGAACTTGCTGCAGTATGCCCGTGTGTAAGTTACTTCATATGTCAAAACGTGTGACTTTTTCATATTTGTAGAATTCATTGTTAAAGAAAACCAAAGGCCCAAAATGGAGTCACTTGTGCTAGAGCCCACTGACACCGAACTTAGCCTCCATATACGACCTAATTGCAGCTTCAGCCTTGTCCGGGAATATAATCTTAATGAGCTAGTCTGTAATTTTCTGGTCTGTACCAACGAGGTAATCTGTCATGTGATCATCTCTATTCCACCCCTGCCACCCCAAGGAAGTTGAGGCCATCTGCCTGATAAGAAGCCCTCCTTCTCCTACAGGAAGGCAACCTTGCTTGAAACAATACTGCTTTTCCTTTTGCTTATAACTGTCCATCTGGTTTCTGCCTTTAAAACCTTCCATACTGTATACCTTCTCGGAGAACCTCTCTACTTCCTGCATGAGATGATGCCTGACTCGTGAACTGCTTGGTCAAAACAATTAGATCTTTCGAATTTTTGTTCTTCAACATCATGTTAAAAAAATTTGACTTTTTAAAAAAGATGACATTTAAGAGTTCCAGATAAGAATATTGTATGACTGAAGGGCTTGTTAGCCGGAATAATTACTGGAGTGGGACAGTGGCATGTTTTCTGCATGTTTCTCTTTGCCACTCAGTCATTCTCAGTGTATTACCTCCTGGTTCTTGAGGGCGTTACTTGTTGAGAATTACTTGGCTTTAAATACTGGCCTATTTCGCAGTTCTCATAAATAGGTAAATTGTTATAATAGTCAGCAAATTTTCTATTTTATGGTAGAAAAAACGCTAAATACAACCAAATCTACGTGCTGGTTTGCAATGTCCCAATAACTAGATTTAAGTGAATACTGCACTACAAATTAATCCTTTAGTCAAGAGTGAGTAATTCAGGGCTACACTTTCCAAATGTAACAGGTGAAATTCAGTCTTTCAAGAGGCAAAGGATAACCTAAGTATTGGGTTCAAAAGATTTATGACTTCATTATACATAGCAGTAGGGATTGAATATTAATGTAAAAAAAAATCCAGACTTTTTAAATTAAAAGGTAGTACCATGATAAGACTTGTTTGTTTCTGCTTGCTTTGAGTGTGTGTACATGCATACACACATACACACATAGATGTTTTTCCTATTCAAGTTTCCATAACTGCAAAGTTGCTCTTTATCTTAGTCGAATGGGATAGAGCTGAAACAGGAATTTGAAAGTGATAGAGCAGACAAAAATGAAATACATTTGAAAAGACTATATTGTCTTATATCTTATGTTATCCTGGAAGTTTTTTTTTTTTTTTTTACAAAACTTTCTTTCAAGAGAAATAATATACCCACCCCAACACCATAACAGCGAAAAAACCACAATACCATTTACTCCTGGTTATTAGATGAAGTGTCTGCTTTTATAGGGTTATTCAACAACTCATTCGGTCAACTTTGGGTGAGCCTTTGTTACTCGTGTTTCTTCTGCTCCTAACCATATCAGCAGGATCATGGGGGGGGCGGGTGTCGGTGTTTAGGTGCCTCAAGGGTGCTCAACTCTTGTTTAGGGTAATTTAAAACCTTGACCTAAGGCACCATTTTGAAAGATCAAGAGCATTTTCTTTCACACTGTGGTCAAAAAAAAAAAAAAAGAAAAAAAGAAAAAAATTCTATCTACATGACATTGCAGTTTCACTTGGTTAGGATAGTTTGTACTTTCCATTCAAAAACTGTTTAAAAACCATGCTAGATTTGCATTTCTACAATGGATGGCAGCCATTATAGGCATATCATTTGAAACAAACTTTGGGGGGTATTAAAAAAGAAATTATTTTTGTAAAATACACGAATGGTCATAGTTATACAAACGTACAACCATTCACGTATTAATTCATTGATAGCATAAGACAAGTATCTTTTCAAATGGATTTGATTTTTGTTACCATATCGCTTTAAACATTTGTGAGCACCTAAATTTTGAACCTGGCACGGAACTCCACATTAGCGATTTAAAGTTAAAAAAAAATGTAGTCCTGCTTTCTGGGCTTAGTTGGGGAGACCACAGAAAAAGCACCTGTATATCATAGCTTTGATACAAGATATACATGAGATATTGAGGGTGCATTTCTATTCAGTCATATAGGAGAATGATGACAATTTTTGTGAGATGGAACGAGGGAGAACGTTTATAGAGAAACCTAAAGGTGACATGTTGAATTGACAACTAGACGTCGATCAAAACTCTGCAAAAGACTCCCGTCGTTTATCCTTTAACGAGCTCCTGAAATAGGATCGTAATGGAGATGTCAGTCTGCGAGAGTTCCCGAATCAGGTCTAACCGTAAACGTTTAGTCCCCCAAACACCTAGGTTCAAAAAAATAAATTCTCCCTAGGGTTTGCCACATTACTTTGTTGTTTTTTAATTACTGGGCGAGAAATACATTCTCGCTTAGTCGTAAAAAAAATGCTTAGAGCTGGAATGTTTTGACGTGTTAATGCCAGGGAAGCAACTTCCAGTACATTGCCTCCAATCAAACCTAACACTGCTTCTGCAGAACTACGCTCCGACCGGGGCAGGTCCTTTGTTTTTAAGCTGGAATTGCCAATGGCTTTTTTTTTTTTTTCCCCCTTTTCTAACCCTGAAAGGTAGTCTTCACTTATTGCACTCTTGTTGCGCCCCTGAATAGGCCATTTTGCCTTTTCAGTCAAATCTGTGGGTCTGTAGCCCGGACAATGGAACGAAAAGACACCTCTGCCGGAGGTGAGCTCCACCTGTTGAGGTCGGTCGGTTTCCCTGGGCCGGGCGGCTTCCTGCGTCCAGGTAAGGACCGGTCGCAAGCAGTCGCTCTAGGAGCCCACGCAGGAGCGTGGACAGTTCGGTGCAGCAGCTGCATCGTCCGCCCGGCCGGCTCGCCGCTGCCCGTCGAGGGGCGAGCGGACCGCATGGCAGCCACACGGCACCGCACAAAAGGCAGCCCCCATCGCGAGCAGCGCACCCGCCTTCCGGGGCCCCGCGGCTCCCGGCGCCGGGGCATCATCGTGGCCCCGGGCGCGGGCCGGGGGCTGGCCCAGGTGCGGCGAAGGCGAGGAGGGCTCCGCGCGCGGAGGAAGAAAGCCTGACTCATGTCGCGGCGGCGGCGGCGGCGGGCTCCTGGGA
>NW_006437828.1:9326102-9374441 GCF_000325575.1 Pteropus alecto | reverse complement strand
CCCACGTGAAGCGGAATATAAAGGGAGTGTGAGACCGGAGGGGAAAGTGAATGGCGGAGGACTGAGGGGGTCCCCCCTCCGCGTCCCCGGCCGCCCTGTTCACCCTCGTCCATCCTCCCTTCCCGAAGCTCGCCCTCGGAGGCAGGAGCGGCCGGCGCCTTCGGCCGCCGAGGAGGAGGAGGAGGAGGAGGAGGGGAAGGAGGCATCGTGCCGGGCGGAGCGTCGGGCCCCGTTTTCCTCCCCGGCGTCTTGAATACAAAGATTACGGTGCAGAAGGAAATTGCACTCGCCTCCTCCGCCCCCCGGTACCCGACACAATGCACCAGCCGCCGGAGTCCGCCGCCGCGGCGGCCGCTGCAGACATTAGTGCTAGGAAGATGGCGCACCCGGCGATGTTCCCTAGAAGGGGCAGCGGCGGCGGCAGCGCCTCTGCGCTCGGCGCAGCAGGTACCGGCGTCGCTAGTAATGCCCCCTCTTCCGAGGATTTTCCGCCTCCGTCGCTGCTCCAGCCGCCACCTCCTGCAGCAGCATCTACGTCGGGACCACAGCCTCCGCCTCCACAAAGCCTGAACCTCCTTTCGCAGGCTCAGCTGCAGACGCAGCCTCTAGCGCCAGGCGGGACTCAAATGAAAAAGAAAAGTGGCTTCCAGATCACTAGCGTTACGCCGGCCCAGATCTCCGCCAGCATCAGCTCTAACAACAGCATAGCAGAGGACACCGAGAGCTATGATGATCTGGACGAATCTCACACGGAAGATCTGTCGTCTTCCGAGATCCTTGATGTGTCACTGTCCAGGGCTACTGACTTGGGGGAACCTGAACGCAGCTCCTCAGAAGAGACTCTCAATAACTTCCAGGAGGCCGAGACCCCCGGGGCCCTCTCCCCCAACCAGCCACACCTTCCGCAGCCTCATTTGCCTCACCATCCGCAGCAGAATGTCGTGATCAACGGGAGCACGCATCCACACCACGTCCACCACCACCATCACGTTCATCACGGGCACCACCTCCACCACGGGCACCACCATCCATCCCATGCTGGTGTGGCGGGTGCGTCCATCTCCGGAGGGCCACCCCCAAGCCCAGTATCCAGAAAACTCTCTGCAACTGCAAGCTCTGACAGCGTGGTCCCAGCTGCACCAACTTCTGCTGTGTCATCGGGTGGCTCACCTGCATCTGTAATGACTAATATCCGTGCTGCAGGCACGACTGGCAGCATAGGTATAAATCCCGTCACTGGCGCTAACACAGTGAATAATGTTACCATTTCTGCTGTGGGTAGTTTTAATCCCAGTGTGACGAGCAGCGTGCTTGGTAGCGCTAATATCAACGCGAGCAGTGTTCCTAGTGCTGCTGGCGTGAGTGTGGGGCCTGGAGTGAGCAGCGGTGTTAATGTGAATATCTTGAGTGGCATGGGCAATGGTACTATTTCTTCCTCGGCTGTTGTTAACAGTGTCCCCAGTGCAGCTGCAGGGATGACTGTGGGATCAGTTTCGAGTCAGCAGCAACAGCCAACAGTTAACACGTCAAGGTTCAGAGTCGTGAAGTTAGATTCTAGTTCCGAGCCCTTTAAAAAGGGGAGATGGACTTGCACCGAGTTCTATGAAAAGGAAAACGCTGCACCTGCTACGGAAGGTGTGATAAATAAAGTGGTGGAAACTGTCAAACAGAACCCAGTAGAAGTGACTTCTGAGAGGGAGAGCACGAGTGGGAGCTCAGTGAGCAGTGGCGTCAGCACACTGAGTCACTACACGGAGAGCGTGGGCAGTGGGGAGATGGGGGCCCCCGCCGTGGTGCAGCAGCAGCCGCCGCCGCCGCCAGCAGCTCTGCCAGGTGTGGCCCTTCAGCAGGTGGACTTCGGCAGCCCTGGTCCACAGAGCATTTCAGCAGTTAGCATACCACAGAGTATTTCTCAGTCACAGATCTCACAAGTACAATTACAGCCTCAAGAACTGAGCTATCAGCAAAAGCAAGGTGTCCAGCCAGTACCTCTGCAAGCCACGATCAGTGCCGCCACTGGTATCCAGCCGTCACCTGTTAACGTGGTCGGTGTAACTTCAGCTTTAGGTCAGCAGCCTTCCATCTCTGGTTTGGCTCAACCCCAACTGCCGTATTCTCAGACGGCTCCTCCCGTGCAAGCTCCCCTTGCAGGAGCAGCACCCCAGCAGTTACAGTACGGGCAGCAGCAGCCGACAGTTTCTACGCAGATGGCCCCTGGCCACGGTCAGGCGGTGACTCAGATCCCTGCTTCAGAGTATGTACAGCAGCAGCCGATTCTGCAAGCGGCAGTGTCCTCTGGCCAGCCCGGTCCTGCAGGGGTGGGAGCAGGAGCAACGGTGATTCCCATGGCTCAGCCACAGAGTGTCCAGCTGCCAGTGCAGCCCGCAGCAGCCCCAGCACCACCTGCAGGGGCGTCCGGCCAGCCTGTGGGCCAGGCTCAGGCAGCAGTATCTGCCGTACCTACTGGCGGTCAGATTGCAAATATCGGTCAGCAAGTGAACGTGCCCACCGCAGTGCAGCCGCCCTCTGCCCAAGTCACACCTTCAGTCATTCAGCAAGGTGCTCCTTCATCATCGCAGATAATTCCGCCCGCTCAGCCCGCGATTATTCATCAGGGAGTTCAAACTAGTGCTTCGGGCCTTCCTCAGCAATTGGTCATTGCTCCCCAAAGTACCTTGTTAACTGCGCCTCCCCAGCCGCAGGGAGCAGAACCCGTGGCCCCGGGAGTCGTGGTGCAGCAGTTGCCGGCACTTAGTCCTTTGCCCCCTGCTGGTAGTGTTTCTGTTACGAGTCAGGTTAGCTCAGCCGGGCCTTCTGGAATGCCTTCTGCCCCAGCAAACTTGGTTCCACCACAGAATATAGCACAAACCCCTGCCACTCAAAATGGTAACGTGGTTCAAAGTGTTAGTCAACCTCCCCCGATAGCAACTAATATAAATTTGCCTTTGGCACAACAGCTATCACTAAGTTCTCAGTTCTCTGCACAATCATTAGCTCAGGCAATTGGAAGCCAAATCGAAGATGCCAGGCGCCCAGCGGAACCCTCCATAGTTGGCTTACCTCAGACTCTGAGTGGCGACGGTGGGGGCATGTCAGCAGCTTCAGATGGGAGTAGCAGCAGCCTAGCAGCCTCTGCTTCTCTTTTCCCGTTGAAGGTGCTACCGCTGACGACACCCCTGGTGGATGGCGAGGATGAGAGGTAAGATCACGCCATGTTTCTGCAGACACTCAACACATTCACAGTTAGCTTAGTAGCTGTGTGTGTGCGTGTGCGTGTGTGTGCGTGCACAAAGTTAGTCTAACACATGATACATTCATTTTTATATGGGAAAATGCATTTTGTGGTAAGTTTCCTAGAGCAGGAGTGTTCTGGAATGGTTTCAGAGTGGATAGGAAGTGGTATAAGTAACATGTAGACTTTTGACAGAATGGTTAGCATTAAGAATAGGTTTGGGAGCACCAAGTGGTTTTTGTTATTTATAAAATGCTTTTTAGAAAGATTACTTATGAACAGAAACTTAACTTTTGCTAACTCACATAATAGTTAATCTTTTGAATCACCGAAATCCTTATCTTGGGGGTGGGGTGTGATGCCCACATTTGTTTCTCCTTTACTAGGCTGGACAATCCTTTTCAGTTCTACTGCTGTTCGATCTTCATCTGTGAAAGATAATCTTACCAGCTTTTCCTAGTCAGACGTTATAGGAAAGACGACCTAATATGCATTGTATAGGTTGTCTTCATACCGTAATTGACCAACGTTTGTGTGCTTATTTAATGGTCATTTTGTCTGAACAGTAAAGGGATGAGAATCTTAAAAAGTTTTTTTCTTTCTTTTGTGGGAGAGGAGGGCATACACTGTCAAAATAACTAGATTTATTTTTGATGGTGGTATGCTGTACATTTTCCCTTTGGCATAGTAGAGCAAGGTGGTAGCCATTTTAAAGAGTAAAGAAAGTCTTGGAGGGTTGAATTTATAGAGGCAGGAAAGTAAGACTTTGTTCTGCTAATCTGCACCACCTGTTCCATTCTTCCTTTACCAAAAAATACATAAAGCCTAAAATCCGTTATTAAACTAGCATTTTCTTAATTGAATTGGAAATAATGTGCTAATCACACTTAACTGAGTCAGATTTTTTCTTTGAAGCTGACTGGCTAGGAAAGTTGTGAAATCTCACGATTCTACATTGCTTTGAACTAAGTTGACTTTAAAGGAATGTTCTTTTCACGAATTTGCCAGTCTGACTAACCTTGATCAAAATAATATCGTAGACTTTATGACAAAGACTATTCATCGTCACCGTGGAACTTTGAATAAGCTTGAAAGATATTTAATTATTTTAGTATTAGTTGGAGATTTTTGTGATTGAACTTTCATAAGACCAAGGGGAACATTTCTATCCTAAATGTATATTTGAGGTTTACACTTGGAAAAATTGAGCATATTTCAAAAGAATTGCAAGTTTAGAAAAAGAAAAAGGCCAAATGCTACAGTAAGGTTTTCAGGATTTCGTTACTTAAAAGAGGTAAGGTAAAGGCGTGGTTTATGGAACTAATTTAAAATCTTGTCTTTCAAGATTTTATTTTTCAAATAGTCATGTAATTAAAACCTTGTTACCTAACCAAATGTATTCTGCACCAGGTGTACAAAACTGTACTTTTAAAGGTACAGTTCTTCTGGGAGGTAATTTCCTTAATAGCCCTATTATAATTATTGTTAAACTTTTAATTTTATCATATATTATTACTCACCAATAGTTAATACCTATGATTTTAAATAATTATTTACACCACATATTACTGTTTTCTAACTCTAAAAGGTCTGATCTGAGAGAAGCCCCTATAAAAACAGGTATATTAGACGGATGGTAAATTTAGAGAATGGAAAGGTCAGTGAAATGTACAGATGAAAACCACACCTTTTGAATTCACATCTGCCATGATTTTTGTGAATCGCCATTTGTGGTCGAGTATGACTTTCTCCTTGTTTCCCCACTGGTGGTAGGGAGTGATAGAGCTTTCCACGATCGCTGTTCCAGACACTTAAAGTCAGAGGTTACTACTTACAACTAAGTTTTTAACTATAGGGGTAGAATCTCAGTTTAAGATAGTACGAAATTAATTTTTCCATATTATAACTGAGATGAAGATTAATTAGGGGCAAATTATGTAGAAAGGTTTGGAATTAAAGGGACAAAAAGAGATACGGAGAAACAGGATTAAGTAGTAGTATAAAGTAACTTGAGTTGACAGTACCTCTTTTGAATTTACTACGTATCTGAGCCTGTGTTAACACAAAAGTGAAGTCATCAATTTTGGGAAATTTTTGTTTCAGAGGTAGCCTTTAAATTCTGAAAAATCAGAATGTTTTACCCCTAAACCACCTGTAAAGGTCAGAAAAGATAAATATGTATGTTATTTTCTTTATTGTGTTCTACTGCAGATTATTTTTTTATCACTGTAGTTTGGAAGAAGAAATGTTATTTTATTTAAATTTGCTTTTGGAAGGGAATTTGAAAATACCTCCAAGAGAAAAAAGTGATAATGATGTAAAAAATTCTTTCTACCCTTCCTTCCCATGATAGCTTCTGTGTCACTTGCGTTTTCTGGGCTTGGTCACCTGTTAGGTCTCTAATGGGAGAATGAGTTCATTGTAATTTAAATATTATGACTTAGAAGACATATTAACAAACTTCTGGGTGGTAGACAAATCAAGGATAGCTATTCTTTAGTCGTCTTTTAAAATAATACTCTTAACACTTTAAATTTTAAAATGTTTATTAGACAGGTGGAAAATACTTTCGACTGGCCACTGGGAGACACTATAAAGTTTAGAAACATAGATCAGGCATTAAGATTCTATATCTTGCTTTTTAAACATCGTTCTCATCAAGAAGGTCTTAATGCAGCCTTCAGCACGAACTTACCTTTACAACGCGGGAAGCAGAGGTATTCCACACTGACATAGAATCTTTTGTGTTTTGTGGTTATTAGTACGGCCTCTTATGTGAAATTGTTCATGCTTCTACTCATGCTTCAAGACCCAGCTCAGACGTCCCCTCTGAAGCATTGCCCTCACCCAGGGACCATTGCTCGCTTAGCACTTTTTAGGGTTCCTCTGTTTAAGCCACGCACACATTCGGTCATAATTACCTTTACCCATTTTCCCCACAATACCATGTGTTCCTTAAGGGCAAGAGCAAGTATTTTTTTGACGAATCAGTGAGCAGACTTTTCTCTGCTCTTATTATCGTGTTTTAATGCTAGAGATGCAGGATCATATAATTTAGGCAACAAATTGAAAAGAATGAGTAAAAAAATTTGCTTTTTGTACCTCTTTTACCTCATCATTTTTTCAGGTGAATTGATATTGTTCTTCGAAATATGGTGCCTGTTATACAGTAGGCCCTCAAATATTAAAGAGAAATGAGAGTTTTCTTATCTATAAAATAAAAGTAACACTTGTTTTGCCTACTTCTGAGGATGGTAGCATCAGGTAAAATACTTTACGTGTAAAATACTAAGTTATTAATTTTTTTTATTATTATTTATGCCTACAGCACCTGGTCTTCCTAGGTGGTCTCCCATCCAAGTACTAACCAGGCCCGACCCTGCTTAGCTTCCAGGATCAGACATGGAGCTTGTTCAGGGTGACGAGGCCGTAGACCATGGACCGTGGTTCCACTGGGGCGCGAGCCCAGGACCTTCTGCGTGTAATGCAGACGTGCCCACCGCTACACTATGGAGCCACGTCCATAAGTTTTCATTTTCACTTAGGTTAATACCCGCACAGTTTGAAGAGCCAAATAGTTTACATGGTTATCAGGACAAAAGCTTCCCATACCTTCCTCTGCGGACGCAGTCGCTCACATCTTTTACACGATCGTTGTGGCATTCACCGCGCAGTCTCTGAACCACACACCTGTGTTGCTGCTGGATGTGCAGCGTAGCTGGGTGGCTGGGAGTGGGGACTCCGGAAGGGGATGGCTTGGGTTTGGTCCTGCTGTCGTTCACTAGTTTTATGTGTAACACTGGGCTGCTTAACCTTTCGGTGGCTCAGTTTGCTCATTTTAAAAAATGGGGATAATAGTTCCTACCTCGTAGGTTTGTTACAAGAGTTAAAGAAATCTGGAAGGCCCCGAGAGCTGTGTCTAACTCATATGCCCTACATAAGTGTGTGTTAAATAAAATACTTCTTGCTTTTGTTTTTGGACTTATTCCAGGATAGAAAATGAGTTAATGTTGTTATCGTCACCTAATCCGCTGTTCCCCCGTCCTTCCAGTTAACGGTTACGGTTTCATCACTGTCGGTTGTTCAGTATTCTTGTAAAATACGATAACCTTTCCTGCCATGTACAGCGTCCTGCACTCACCTTCCTTCTGCATCCGCCTCGCTGTCCGGTACATCTGGTATGCTCGTGTATGTGGGATATATTTCTGTCTACTATTTAGCATATAGAAAGAAATGTTAGTAAGTCACCCCCCACACCCCCCCAAGTTTCCATGTGTCAACATAGTCCGTTTCCTTCAAGTTGGGACCTTTCCTCCCGTTTTTGTATGTTTTGGGCTTTGCTTTTCGCGATAGAACCTTTTCCAGATGTCTGGTAATTCTTGGTTGTGCGCTTGCACGTAAGTGCGGGAGACTGGAGAGCTGGTAACAAATTCTTAGTCTGACTTGCTGACTGGTAACTTTCCCGTAGAGTGATTGGCTGGGGCTCATTTCATCCCCGCCCCCATCCCTTCAGCTTTCTCTTCAGTTATCACTAATTCAGCTTTTCATCAAATGTGTCTCGGGATGTTCACACGTATCGGGTACTGTTGTCCGTTTAATCTTCCTGAGGCAGCCCCTCTGTCGTCCCTCTGCCCTCCGTTCTGGCTGGCCGCCGTCCAGACTTGGTGTACAGTTTTCTCCACGAGATTCCCGTCGGCTGCTCCTGAGGTTGTAGCCCCACTTGCCAGTGACCCATGTCATGCTTATTCTTGATCGACTTGGTATTTTAAACTGGCTTTAGTTTACCCAGATACTTATTTGATTCTTTGGTTAGGTAAAGAATACCAGATGGGAAATCATATTGTTTTATGCTTTTGCTCTATTGCTTTCTAGCTTCTCTGTTGCTTTTGAGAAGTCTGAAGCCATTTTGATACCTCGTATGTTGTGTGTGACCCGTGTGTATGTTTGTTTTTCCTTTTCTTTCCTCTTGTTTACTCTCCCCTTCCTTCCCCTCTTTCGTTTATTTAAATCTCTGAAAACTTTTAAGATCGCATCTGTTTCCAGTGTTCTGAAATGTTACAGTAAGGGGGACCTAGTGTCAGTCCTTGACGGGACCTTTCAATCCGGAGCATCTTTTAATTCTGGGAGTTTTTCTTGAATGAGGTTGTTGATTATTTCCATCCATTACTCCCTCCCCCTCTTTTTCTTTCTCAAACCCCCCTTATTGGGATAATGGACCTTCTTGACCAGCCTTCTAATTTTCTTATATTTTCATCTCTCTTTTTGCCCTGCTTCTCTTGAGTTCTCATTTATTGTCATATGTTTAATTTCCAAGAGCTTTTGTTTTTGTCTTTGCTTCTTTTAAATAATATCCTGTTCTAAAAATGGTAGTACTTTCTCTTGGCTGTCTGAATATATAAATAATAGTTTTTAAAAATATTTTTTCCTTGGGTGATGTGTCCTCCCGTTTTCTTTTTCTTTTAGCTTTTATTTTTATTTATTTATTTATTTATTTTGCCTTGGTCTTTATCTTTCATGTTATAGCCTTTCCTTAGATGTTTGGAGGTTGCGTTTAAGAGTAAGGGTGTAAAATGCTGATTAGAAATTATCAGAAAGTCTTGTTAGCTCCACGGCGTGGAACTCGTGCTGGGCTCTTCGGTCGGAGGACATTTGATGCCAGTATCTTCATGTCCTTCCTCCTAGCTGGTTAGATTCCCTGTGGAAGGCTCTTCTGAGCCGTAACGTGGGGGCGAAAGCCTGTCAGCTTGTTGGGTGCGGGAGGGAGTGGAGTAAAAGGTATTGCATCCGCATGTATATGTTTCTTCACTCAGTCACCCTGTTTTCAGTATGTTCTGCCTGCTGCTTGCATGATTTCCTCAGTCTTGGGATCTCGTGTTTCATATTCTCCAGACAATGTATTTTTAATTTTTTGTTGGGGTTGGGGAGGGGCATTTGGGATCTGTGGGGCTCGTTGCTTCTCAAACAGACTTTTAAACAATCTTTCTTATTTTAGCACCCTGTCGCCCCCACATCCCACATCAGAGGTATGTGGTACTGCCAATTCCTGAGTCTTTTGGGGATTTTACAGTTTAAATTGGGTTTATTCTTGGCTTTCTCCACTGTTTGCTAAAGATTTGATTTTCTAGTGTTTGCTAAGTCATTTGTCACTCAGCCATCTGTTTTCCAGCTTCCATATTTTTGTTGCTATTGTCTTTTCACCTGTTCTCGGAATTTTTGTGGCCTTGTGTCTTTATAGCTTTTAAAAAATTCCTTTTCTGTCATTTTAGTGGGGTTTTTGGGAAGGGAGTACAAAAATAGACGTGTGTGTTTACTGTCATTACATGCCTGTCTTGACGGTAGAACACCGCACTGTTAAATGCAAGGACGATGTACATTGTGATACACTAATTACTCCAAGATTTAATCTGTAACGAATACAAAAAATTTTAAGAGTACAATCGTTTGGCTTATATCCAGCAGAAATATGAATAGTATCTAACTCAGTTTTTCTGTTCACAGAAGTGATTAAAAATGTTGGGATTAGAGTCAGTTAATACTTATTATCACATTTAACGAACTCAACAACCTTGTGAATTAAGTTTTTTCTGTTTTAAAACAGAATAGACTGAAGCTTACTTAGTTTATTAGGCCAAGGGAGTTGTCTGAGGTTATATATACAGCAGTAGAGCAGAGCTAAGATTAAAAAGCATTTTTCCAATTTGAAATCTAGTGCTGTTTCTACTAATAAAACCACCAAGAGGTAAGGCTGATGCCAATAACTAATATTAGGGTGGTTAAGAACATGAAAAGAGGCAGGCTTCATTGATGTGTGTATTCGTACACAGAATGGAATTCTTATAGAACATACCAATATTTACCTGTAATCCCTTGGTGAGAAAAAAGTAGGTAAAATTATCACAGTGGTGTACCTGGAATGCGGTAGATATTCAAATGTTAAATGAATCAACGTTAACATTCTTTTTCTCTTGAAAGCTGCGTGAAAAAGATCTTTTTCAGGAAAATCATTTTAATTACGTAATAATTTAAATTCAGTCTTTGTAACATTGGCTTCAGAATCGCAGAACAAGTAGATGTCTGTCTTGTTTAGAAAACTAATTTAAAAATCCGAACCTGCGGAGCGTGATCTGCTCTGGGCGCGCAGCGTTGGTCTTTTCCATGTTGCTGTGTTAAGGTTGAATGTGTCACGGTAAGAACATGCTAATGACTCATTAAAAGGTATTGTGAGGGAAAATTTACAGCATATTTACATTATTTTAAAGAACTATTTATAATGAGTTTTAGGTTCTAGGTCGACTCTTTTTCTAGCTCACATATACTCATGTCGTCATCATCCCGTGTGCCCTGTCCTGTCCCTGCTCCGCCACACGGGCACGTGCACACACACATACGTGCGCGCGTGCACACACACGTGCACACACACGCACACACACGTGCACACGCACACGCACACACGCGCACACACATGTGCACATGCACATGCAGTATTTTTCCCTTACCGGGCAGTCTGACCCTGTGCCCTGTCCTGTCCCTGCTCCGCCACACGGGCATGTGCACACACACATACGTGCGTGCGTGCATACACGTGTGCACACACACCTGCACACACACATGCACACACGCGTGCACATGCACACGCAGTATTTTTTCCTTATTGGCCAGTCTGACCTGGAAATCGTTCTTGACCTGTCGGAGTCGGCAGGCCACGCCGGCCTTTGTTTTCCCTGCTCCCTGAAACACTCCCACTTTGGTGATGTCCTTAGACTCTTCTCGCCTTTCTGGCCGCAGTCGCTTTCAGAGTCACTTCTCTCGGACTCGCAGTGTTGGGGTTTCTTTGAATCTCTGAGTCCCCTTCCCGCTGCCTGTTCCCTTGGGTCATCGCCTGTCTCGTGGCTTTAAATACAGTCCGTGCGCCGTCACTCCTGAATGCGCGTCCCTGGCCCACACGTTCCCCTGGCTTTGACCGTCACTCGCACCTCTGCTTGCTTTGTAACGTCTCTTGTAGGCCTCTCGGTCTCAGCAGATTATAAACTTAACTCTTCTTTACCTAACCCCTGAAATTTCCTCCTTGGATCATCCTCATTTTAATAAATATTACTTTTTATTCTCGTTCTTCACTTCAGAAACCTGAGAGGCATTCTCGATAGCTCAGCTCGCTTTCCCTCACTTCGCGTGTCCTGACCTTCACCTTTAGAATACGTCTTAAATTCATCTGTTTTCCTCCGTCTCTATTGCCACGGCTCTAAGTTAACATATTCAACTCTCACTTAAAGCACTGCAGTGGCTTCTCACTGGCCTTTCTCTAATATTCTAGCGTGGAGTCGGAACGATGTTCTTAGGCTGGAAATCTGTTCCGACCACTCACTCACTCCAAGCTCCTTAGCCGCCCTGTCGTTTCAAGGTAATTCCTGTTCGCTTGCTCCTGGCCTCGTGTCCTTCATCCCCTTACTTTCTGCATTCCCACTGCCCTCCTTCCGTTCCTCTAGTCTTTCTTTCCCCTGTACATTTTGTTGCATTCTGTTCCTTTAACCTGAACATCCCCATGTTACCCCTTTATTCCTTCTCAAAACGTAACCATCACTTTTTGAGAGGCCTTCTCTGAGATACCGATCTAAATTTAGCTTGTTCGTTATACTGTTTAATAGCACCCTGTTCTTTTATAATGCATATTAAGTTTGCAGTCTTTTTTCATGATTATCCGTTTGATGATTGTAAGCCTCATAACAGGGATGTTTGGTTTGCTACTATATATTCAAAGTACATTTTAGTGTCTTACCAACAGTAGGTACTTACTGAAAATCTGCTTAATGAATGAATGAAGAAAAAATATTTTTAATATTGGCATAAGAACAACTTATCTTTTTAAGAACACTATCATGATATATTTGAAAGGTAAATAAGTTCTTTATATATGATCATGTGATATCACTATTTTCTTCTTTAATAGGGATGATGAGAATTAATTGGTTATTTTTGCTGTTTGTGAGCCAAAAAAAATCAGTGCTTACTTAGTTACTGCTTTGAACAAACATTTGTTTTATGTTTATGCTTATTTTGTATTTACTGATGTTTATGCCAATAAAATTTCTCCAACTTGCATAAAACAAAAAACCCATTTTTTTCAAAATTAGAATATCAGTATTCTTTATCTGCTTTTGACTAGGTCAGCCATTTAGCATATGATTGTTACTGAACATCTAAATATAACCTTGAAGACCTTTGGTAAAATTTCAGTGTTTAGCTTGTAAAATGCCACTTGTTTGTGTTGATGGTTTTCGTTGTTAAGCAGTTCTTAAGCATTGAGTTAATGGCCTGTTTAAAATTCTTAACTGGTCTATTTTACTTATTGTCATTGTAGTTGCTTATTAAATCAATAGGTTATGGATTATGTAAAGGGGGAGGAACCGGGAGAAAGGTTTGGCAGTGATTAACTTACTTGATTATATGTGGGTATTAAGTGGGACTAAAAAAAGCATAAAGAGTTGAGGGAAGGGAAGATGTCGACTCTGATGCTGAAGCGTCGTGATCCTCAGAGGCAAGTTCTCAGAGTCCCTAAAGCTTTTGAATCCTTTTCGTAGACATGTCCGTGTTCAGCCTGGTTGCCTGGCTCAAAACCATCTTCGTGTTGATCCGGGAGAAGATTTACCGAGCTCGACTTTGTTAAGTGTTCGCCTTAGATCACGGCGGACGGTGTCACCTGTCCTCGGCCCTGGAGCCATGGAATGAAGGGTTACTCTGAGTCTCGTGTGGTTTAGACAGTCGAGATGGCATCTCGTTTTTCCAGGCCTCCCAGATTATTTTTTGTAATATCAGCTCACTAGTCAGGCTGAGGAACTTCTGACACCCTGCGACTGTGCCCGATTGTTCTTTTTTTGAGGAAATTGTAGATGGACCGATCATGAAATCGCTTGTTGTTGACGAGACTCCCTCCTCTCACAGCTCACTTCATTTCATCCGCAAACACTCTTGTTCTTGGAGGTCTGGGTGCGGATGCTCACCTTGGTCTCGTACTCAGGGATGTAACGTAACCTCTGTGAGCGCGAGGCCTTCCCCATCTCGGAAGAAAAAAATATTTTTAATATTTTACCTCTGTATTCCCACTGCATGCAGTAGTGCTTGGCTCATAGTATATTCCGGAATATTTGTTGAGTACGTGAATTCAGACATGTGGCAGAGAAAAGCCCCTACAGACATCCAGGATAGGGACGTAATTACTGCCAAATACTTTGCTGTCCTGTTACCGTCACACAAAATGTTACGGCTGTTTTGATAGGAGTAAGGTTCCATTCTCCCCTTCCCCCCAGGTATGGTACTGTACCTGTTACGTTAAACTCTCTCCCCTTCACCAATCTATCGAATGGGCAGATTTATCGAGTAGGTGTAAATTGTGTGTCTAGCGATGGTGTAGGCAGAGATTTAATCAGATGTGGATCTCGTCCTCAGGGAACGTGTGCAGTTCACACATGGGGAAATTACATGGCTTCGTAAGTGCAAAATGATGGTTTTAAACTATATGAAATATGAACTAAATGATAAGAAATTGAGAGCTGGAAATCTTGAGATCTTTGAACCCTTGGTTTATATTATAGATGGAGGAACAAGTTCAGCGAGGCTAGATGAATTCTCTGGCGTAGTGCTCTAAAATGTTTCTTAGCCCGTAACTGGAACTTGAGTCCTTAAAATGGCAAAGGAAATTGCATTCAAAGTTCACAGATGCGGTAGAATTGACATTGACCTTTGGTAGGTCAGGAAAGCAATGTTATTTGAACTGAGTTTTCAGAAGTTTTGGGTTGAAAGGGGATGTTTCAGGCAAGAGAATGTTAATAAAAATGGGGGGAAATAAGAAAACCATCCTGGGCTTCGGTCAGGCGACAGCTGGACTTAATAGAACACGTTTGTCTCAGGAAGTGATAGAGGAGGTAGCTGCATTGAATTGGGGAGTGATTTGGCTCTTAACACTTGTTGACTAAACGATGTTCAAGAAAGATTAGTGTAAAAGGAATCTGTAGTTTGGATTAGAGAGCAGGTACACCTAGAAGCAAGAAGGACTAGTTAGGAAATTATATTTTTCTGTTATTAATGAAGGAAGGACATAAATTAGGGGGATAGTGATTTCCATTGTAAACTGATTTAGTGCAGGAACCCTTTGGTTAGCAAATTTCTCAATTTATAAAAATACTGC
The DNA here is from genome assembly GCF_000325575.1 of Pteropus alecto. NCBI lineage: Eukaryota > Metazoa > Chordata > Mammalia > Chiroptera > Pteropodidae > Pteropus > Pteropus alecto. The sequence continues at coordinate 9,360,030 of NW_006437828.1, read as the reverse complement.
ATTCACTTTCCTGGCTTCTCCCTTAAAAGTTTCTCTTCTCATTTTAAAAAAGGGGGAACCCCCCCGCAAATTTCTCAGGAAGCTCTTATGTCTAACCACAATTTTAAAGGTCTGAAAGATAAGTAGTTATAACCTCCAGGTAGGATTTTGGGCAATTTAGTGTTTTCATAGGGTTCATCTGTGTCTAATCCAAACCAGTTGTGTCCCAAATATATTTAGTAGTGGAAAGAAACCCAGGTGACTGAGCGAGTGTTTTAGGGTCGGCTCCTGACCTTAGCGGTCACAGGGACCTTCGCTGACTTTCTTTCATACTAACTGGATTCCGCCGCGAGTGTCTTCCAGACACCGGAGAGAGGAGAGTCGTTTCTTCCTATCCCCAGGGCACTGCCAGGTCTCTACCAAAAGGGAAATGGTATAGACTAATTTAAAATGGGAAAAGCGTTACTGCTCTCATGGACGCTACATGTGAGTGATGTGGTTATTTTATTGACGTTTAAAGCACTGTGAAACTAACTTATTTCTTGATATGTTGGCGTATTTTTTCAATCTGCTTGCCCTTTTTAATTTTGAGAATGTACGTACATATGTGTGGGTATACATATAAAGGAATATAATTTTTCAGAAGGACATCTTGAAATTGTCCTTAGGTTACAGTCTCCTAGGTATTTGAAGGGTGTAATTTAGTTAATAATTATGTGCACAGCACTGTCTACCGTTGAGAGCCTGCAGTTGAATTCACCAGTAAGTGTGCGTGCCCAGATACGTATACAGCACGCGTACCTATACACAGAAAAGCATGACAGACAACAGGTTCCATGTGTTACTCTCCTGTTATTTTTGGTCCTTTGCTTTAGTTGTTTCCACCTATTCATAATTTATTTTATCTTCTCGTGTTTATATTTATCTCTGTAAGCTGCTGGAAACATTTTAGGGAATGACGGGATAGAAATCCAGTAAAAGGGAAAAATACGACAAAGTAGGATGTGGTGTGTTACAAGAGATACGGATAAAGCAGTATTGGAAGTCAGAGGGTAAAGATCACATGCTTTCGAGGTGACATTTCAGAGAAATTTGATAGCTATGGGGATTACAAGTCACTTCAGTAGAGAAAACTTATACCAAAGGAGTTCAAGGTCCAGGGAGTGTTTATAGAAAAGAGCATAGGACATAGTCTAAGTAGGTGGGAGATAGTGTCTGTGTACAGGAAAGCAGCAGATAAGGCTAGCTTCGGAGGCCTGAAGCAAGATTGGGAAGGCTGGACTTAATCGGACGTGGAATGGAGGGCCCCTTTCCGTTTTTGTGCCGATCAGTGCTGTTTTAGGAAAGTGCCGACTTCACTTGGGATGCCTAGTGGGGTGTGAGAACTCAGTAAGTCCTTTTCCATCAGTGGTGGAAATGGAGGCGCATTCTCTTTGTGGTTGCAGTGTGAGATAATGGTTCGAATCAGTGACCTTGGCCTCAGTAGGAGAGCTGAGGAGGTGAGGACCCAGCCCACACGTGCTGACGCCCCGCTTCCGTGAGCTTGCACACTGGTAAGCGAATCCTTTGGAAGACAGCTCTGGAATGGAAAGGCCTCCAGGACTGCTTGAAATTGTTATCACAACACAGAGCCATGTGGAACTTTTTTCTTCTTGGCTATTTTTGCATAGCATTTCTGGTCCTTTTTTAGACTTTTTTTTTTTTTTTTTTTTTAAGTCAGTGTTTGGTAGCTTTATCATCTTAAAGCAGATGAGGGAAAGGAGAAAAAAAAAAAATGGGATTCCATGGCATTTAAGGTGGCATTGGGAAAATGGTTTTATAGGCTGACAGCAAAGTGAGAGAAATTTTAAGAAAACCTCAAAAAAACATGGTATTGAATGTTTACCAGTTGAGCGTTAGATTATGGTTGGTTTATTATTTTTGGGAAGCGTGGACGCAAAGAACAAATTCCAAATGGCGTTAATTACTGAGCTACGGAGAAGTACAAAGAGACAGTCTTTTTGGTTGTTTATGCCTCCACTGCATTAACTGTCGACAGATCACTTTACTGCTCCATGTTGCTTTTTTCTGATCCTAAAAGAAGACGAGCGCTTCACATTTTTCCAGCTTTCAGGACAGTAAGGTTATTCTGTAAGAAATTAATAGCATGTTATAAATAAAAGCTAGACCTCTACAGATAGAAAATTTAGAGAATGTTTTCAGTAGTAAAATTGAAAGTCTTTAAATAGATGCTAAGATTTAAGTAATTATATTATTAATGATAATTTTTATTTTCAGGGAAGTTACTAATGAATAAATGGCATCTTAGTAACCTCCTCTGCACAAGGTATTTTGTAGACAATTACTAATTTAGGTATTTTACTATAATAAAGATGTTTCTCCCCCAATTTTTTTCTTTGACATTTTTATTAATTATTTTGTTTTTGCAACACAGTAAATCAAATGATTGTATCAAGGGAAGCTGGTTTTTCTCATTTCAGTTGTTTTTAATCCCCTTTTTAAAGAAATGGTGCACGCAGCCCACTTTCATAAGGAAGTTTTTGTTCACAGTTAATATTAATTTTGCTTTCTTGGTGTGTCCTTTTAGACAGTTTTATTTTGCTGTTTTCAACAGTGTTCTCTTCCTGTTGAAGATATAGTCTTATGTTTTAAAAATTACTTATTAAAGATTGTATTCAGTGAAACTTATATTAGCAAATTTATTTTGGAAAAATGCTGCTTCTTAAGTTACCTTTTATTTGCTTCTTCTAGAGTTTGGGTGCGAAGTGGCGCAAGTGAGTTGAGAAAAACCCCTGGTTTTCGCACTAGTGCTGTCCACTGCTCAGGTGCTGATAAACCATCGACTGTCTCTGGGTCTTCTACTCCTGTCCTAACGGGCTTGGTCACTGCAGAGTCACCGCAGTCTGTCTTAACTTTTCTTTTAGAGTCCAGCACGGAGCCATGTCTTACTGTTGGTCGATGCTCCATTCTGTTGCAAACTCTTGGAATGGGGTTTGCTGACTCCTGGGCTCTTCTTCGCCTTCACTGTGTGGTTCTCCTCTTCAGGATCCACCAGACATTGTCTGCCCGCTGTTCTCTGACACGACAGCAGCATCTGTACACTGTACAACCAGTTATATTTGATTATTAGGAATGTTATCTATTATGAGCTTCCACAGAGGAAGGGTAGATTAAGAATGAGAAGATAGAATAAGTACAAAGTAGGTGTTTTATGAGTTTTTTGCCTTCATTCTTGAACCCTGTAATTATCAGCCATGATCCTTCATCCCAGTCCTTGTCGGAACCGAGTCCGTGTAATGCTTATTGAAGGTGCGTAATATTTGTATGTAGCAATCTCTTTAGCTCTTCTATTTTGAGATTTATATGAGATTGATGATAAAGCCATAAGGGTGCTGGAGATTGTGTGACAGATGATTCTAAAATTTCTTTTGCTGTATTGCTGGCTGATGTATTACTGTCAATCAAATATTACCAAGTAACTTGGTCACATAACTAGTAAGTGGTGGAGCTAGTACTCCCTTAGGTGATTGGTTTCCAAAGCTTATACTCTTAATCCTTCTGGTGATTGCCGTGGCCAACTGATAAGCAGTAAGGGGTGACAGCTGACAATTATGAAAAGCAGTCCTTAGTCTCTTAGTAGGGAGGGTTTGGCCCTGTGGATGTCGTTAGTTCCTCGTTACAGAGTTGTACACTGACTGATGTTCCTAAGGGTACTTTCAATCTTACTTTAGTTATTTTAATACATTTTGAAAGCATTTTCTGTACGAAATGATTGAATTTTCCATATTTCAAATTTGGAAAATCTGCTAGTGAAATACAGTTTCTGAAGAATTAACGATTACAGAGATAGTTTTGTGACACGACCATTTCAGTAAATCAGATGGACGGCCTTACTTTGGTCTCAGTGAGCTTTTACTATAAGCTGCTGGTATTTAGGTTCTTTTTAATGCTTAATGTGATCAAATTATATTCAAATACTTTTTCAAGTAGAAAACTCACTTTAATCAGTTGAATCATAACAGCATATTTTGTGACTCAGATCTTTAATTTTCAATGGTCGTAGCTTATTCGCTCTCGTGCTTATTATAATAAGAAAATGCTGATTTATATGAATACTTTTATATAAAGTTGAACAGGATTAAGCTTATCTTTTTGTTATTATATAGAAAGGGGAATTTATTTTTTTAATCTAAGACAATTGCATTAGGTTTCCTTTAAATTCAAAGTTTTTACAGTAGAGCTGCTTTCCTTCATTTTCATTATATTTTTATTGATTGATTTATAAACATTGGAGCTGTAGAAGCAATTGGAATTTTTTTGAATTGCAATTAACAGTAAAGATCTATCTTAAAGGACATAATAGTTCAATTTATCATTTAATAGTAATGTAGCATGAATCTTGTTCCATAATTTCACTTTCCACTAATACTTAATAGCCAAAAGTCGCTGAAAGCCAGTAATTTTCATGTCTCGTACAAGTTGTATTTCTAGACATTTTACTTACTGATCAGCTTTGCCAGCCTGTATTTGCCATTCTCCCCAGTCCACGTAGGCAGTCACCTTGGAGAGAGAATGTTTCGAAAGTGGGGTTACCTTTTGTGAAATGGACAGGCTAAAAGACCCCGTTTGGGTTTTTTCTCTACTTAAAGGTTTAGGTGTGTTTCCACTTGTACTTGGATTCTTAGCCCATGAAGGTCTACCAGGAGCTTACCGAGTTAGCTTATTAAGAAATAAGTTTATCAGTTTGCAAAAACAAAAGCTTTTAACAAGTGGACACATCGGCCTGTCACGGAAACCAGGTTGTGCTGTGTTTGATGCCGTCGATGGGAATGGTCTGAGTTAGACCTCACACGTGAGCGGGGAGAGGAAACAGGCACAAAGGTAGCGGAAGATCGGGGAAGAGGGTGGAAGGTCTGATGGTAATTGATAATTTATTCCACAATTTTGTCGCCTGCATCTGTAAATCTAGCTATAGAAGTCATTTTAGAAACATTACTAAGCTAGTTTAAGCAGTTGTCGTCTGTTAGCCTAGAAGGCTTTTTATAGTACTTACGTTCTTTCCTGGTATTGTGATGAGTTACTTAAGAAATATTTATTGAATGCTTGCTATGTATGTTAGCACTGAGAAAAGATACTAATGATACAAAAAGTCATGATTTTGGTCTTCAAGAGTTTTGTCTGTTACCCTGAAGAAGCATAAGAGTTTGATATATCTTCTGAATTATTCAAATTAAGTTATTATGCATGGTTGTTATTCTGTATATGGTGTGGATGACAGCTTTTTTATTCAGGTAAGTTGATTAATCTAGGCTGTAGATTAATGGGCATAGAGCAGAATGAGGTAGAGTTTAATGAGCATTAGTGTTGGGATTGATGTGGTATCTAATCTTGTTTATGCTGCACTTCATCGGCTGACCTTGGTAAATGCAAATGTGAGCCGGTTTCCTTCCCCATTAGTGGGAGCGATAGCTGCCTTCAGCGCAGTTGCTGGGAGGGTTAGGGCAGATGAAGCGTGTAGTGCGCCCAGCTCGGTTCTTAGTTTGGTCAGGGGTAGCCGCTCTTATTACTGTGCCACGATTCCTTTCTCAAGCACCACAAATTAAAATTAAAAGCTTGCCTGCGTATTCAGAGGCTTTCTGTATACTATATAGCCTTCTAAACCAGTGATTCTGTGTCTTTGCGACATTTTTGGTGTAGCCTTTCTTACCTGGAGCTCCATGAGAATTAATCCCTGCAGGGAAAGAATGACTGCATTCTCCTTTCTCGTAAGAGTGGCGCATGTGTTTCACCATCCTCGATGCGTAAGAGAGAGCGAGCTTATTACATACAGCGGAGGCCTCAGCGTTTCTTTTGTGGAATCCCAGGCTGTTAGGACTATATGTGTTTGAGAAATGCTTCAAAATTCTTCAGTTTACAGAAACAAAATTCGTTACGAAGCACACCGTCCTCTCTTTTTTAATGGGGGTAGAGGGTCCTTAGAAGGAATGTTACGTCACGTGGTAGTTTCTTAATACTCCAAAGTAGAACCATTTCCTTAATCGAGTGGGTTTTAAATTTTCGCATTGTAAAGATCGTTTGAGATGGCGTAGTGCCCTATGGACTGTTCCATACTCAGCCCCACGTGGGACTGCGGACCGTCCTCTTAGAATGAACGGAATGAACGGAATTAGTCTTTTTTTTTTTTTTTAAGATAATGAGTCAGTACCTGGTGTTTAAGTTTGAGAGGTTCATTGAACTGACATCTAGTGTAAAAGTTTCAAAACTAGCAATTTTGGCATTCTAGTTCAAGTGGAAAAAAAAAAGTTCTAGAGCCCAGGAATTTTGGGGAAATACTTTTTGTCATTATACAGCTCGGAAGTTGATATTGCGTTTTAGTTTATTAAAGAGTGAGAAATCCTGCAGACGAGAGAGCGTCCTTTCGGCCGCATAGCGCCCGTTAGTTGCCCGCGGGGCCACGTTCCTGGGACACTGGGGACAGCTGGCCCGCTTCGTTTTCTGTGCCAGGAGGTTCCGGGCCACGCAGATCAGCCACGGCAGCCTGCGCCGGAGCCCGCCTCTGCCTGTACCCTCCTCTGGCCCTTCTTTCTCCGCTGTCCCACCCTGTGTTCCGTAAGTATTTGATTTATGTTAGAAGTAAAAGTATGATTGTTGTCACGTGAGAGTGTATACAAAGTGAGCCATCTGCCCGAAGTTTAAGAGCATCCTTTGAGAAGGACAGTGCGGACGTATTTGCAGCCCCATGTAGTTGGTCCGGTCGTTGTAAAGGGTTCGCAGACCTTAGGGATGGATGTCACACGAGTCGGTGTGCTTTACTAACTTTACTCCGCTGCGTGTGTTCTAGAGTCAGAGCTTGACCTTTCTGACCGAGTGAAGGAGCCAACCGACCATTCGCATCCCCCTTTTCTCCATTTCCTGTGTCTCACTTGAGAAATGGAGAAAGAAAGACGTCAATAAGAGATGTCAAATTCTGAGAAAAACTGAAGTCTTCTCAGGACTAAAACATTTAACAGTTCTCGATTTAGTTATTGTCCAAGGGGTGTAAAGGACAGTCACGGGAGGGGTCCTGAAGACACATCGGGAGGTTAAGGAGGAGCTTTTGGCTCTTCGGGAATGCTTTTGAGGACAGACCCCCAGGAGCTGCAAGAGTCAGAAGTTTTAAAATACTAGCTGCATTTGGCAGTTTCAGAGATTGGACTCCAATTTTGAGGGAAGGATAGAAAGGTTTTTTTTTCTACTTAGAAGTACTATAGTCTGGTATTAATTTCTGAATAAAATTTAAAGGAGTGACTTATTAAAACGTGAGGCAGTATACATAAGTTTTATTTCTTAATGGAGGTATATTCACGTATGAAGTTTTCTCATTTGATGAATCGAGAACTTGAGTTCTAGTAGTTCAAAGGCTTAATCCAAGATCAGTTGTGGCTTTTACAAAGTTTTGCTCGCCCATACAGAGGTAGCTAAACGTCACACATCTCACATGGAATCGTGTTTCTTAAATTGTCAGTGTGATTGATGGTGGCGATGTTCTTTTTCCTTCATACTTTTTCACCATTTTTTCTTTTGTAATATTTTCCTTTCCAAGACATGGATTTTGACTATAAAAATCTTATTTCCAGAATATTTGGAAAGTAGAATCAGCTACAAAAGCTGTGAACGGTCAGCAGAATACCAGGATTAAGTTTTTTTTCCCCAAGATTTAAATTAAGAAAGCATATGAGGTCAGGCATTTTTTATTTTTCTGGTTTATAGTCTCATTACTGTGTAGAAAGAAATTAACTTCCTGATGAGTAGTTGACAAACGCAGGCTTTCTCAATTTCCTGCGGTTCGCTGACATGGGCCCTCAAGCTCGAGATATTCTCTCTCTATGACTTGTGGATGCTGTTGACATTATGACTTTCTTTTTTGTCACTGCATACTCAATGGCCAATTTTATATAATAGAGGTGTTATTTGTAATTAGATATCTGTGCTTCTTTTAAGAAACCTACCCCAGTTTATTGATAAAGAATTGGAAAGTACCCTGTTTTCATATAAAGTGTTGGGTGCTTCTAATACCGTATTTACAGTGATACGATTATATTTACATTGACATTTATTTGACTCAAATCGAGATGAGGAAGAGAAAGACCTTCCTTTGATCTTGTTTTATGTACAGAGAATTCTAGTAGATATATGGTTAGCTATCTGTAAATAATTTTTAAAGTGTATTAAAATTTAGGACAACTACAGCATCTGTACAGAAGATTATATGCTCTGTAACAAGCTGATTGAAGCCTATTCTCTGGGTAGCAGAATTGAGCTCTGAATTGTAGAGAATAAAATCGTTTGTTATGACCAGATTATTATTTTAATCGTGCTCACAACAGTGATGACTTAAATTTGTAAATATGTTTAAATTACATTAAGATAATTGAACTCATTAAACTCTATGAAATTCTTGTACGTTTAAAAGACTATCCTATATATTTTGTTAAGCAAGTGAATAGATATGTAATGCGTAAACTGGAAATTCAAATTAGAAAAAACTTTCCTGCATCTTGCTTTTTTGTAGTACTTAAAAGATGAGCGGGATTTCTGATTACCCTTTCAACATACTTTTAGGCTTTTCAGGTTCAATAGGAACATCTGCTCCTAGATTATTTATGTTGCTCATAATGGGTTTTGCTATAGTTTACTTACGAGTCTCACTGCCTTCTCAAACTTCATAGGTTGATAGCGGTAACGAAGCAATTAGCTGTCAGCCGATCTCTATTTAAGTGAAATTGAAAAAGAGAATTTCAGAATTCCATTTAAAACAATATTCTAGCACTTTATCACATATTAAGTACTTAAAAAATATTTCATAGTTAATACAAGTAATGACTTGGAAAAGTATAAAATTAGTTAAAACTCAGAATCCTAGAGAGAAACTGGTTTTGAATTTCCTGCCCTACAACCTATTATGTGTGTGTTCCTAGGTGAATTACTTCACTACTTTGTGACTTAGTTTCTTATCAGCAAAATTGTGATGATCGTCATATTGTATACGTCATAGAGTTATTGTAAGGATTGAATGAGACAGTATATATAAAATGCATAATATACTGCGCTATCAGTAAATGTTAACAAAACCAGGTTATGAATATTTGTAACTGATTTTATAAGCGAAGATAATTATTTGGGAGTTTTAGCATTTGATTTTTAGTAAGAAAAATGTAAGAGGGCTATTTTTGGCATTAAACTTTGTTTCCTATGGAAGTTTTTAAGAAAAAATGAGCAGGAATTTTTATTCCTTCCATTTTTATAATACAGGAATAAAAATTCATACACAATAATTTAAATTGGAAGACCTTTTGTTTTTTTATCTACCTACTCTCATTTGCTTGCCCGAAGTTAATTTCTACGGTGGTTGTTTAACATAAACATCATTCAGTTTTTGTTGAGTAGGCGAGCTTTCTCTTTTGTCTCTTGCATTCTTTCTTTTGAATCAAAGTTCTCTGTCTAGAGAACTATTTACTAAGAAGTTGAATTTAAGCAAGACAATTGCTTTTCTGATGTTAGTACAGAACATGACACAAAGCTGCGATTTCCATTGAGATTCATTTTTAAAGAAAGATGGGAGTAAACTTTTCATCTCAATTAAAAAATGTAGATTTTTTCCTTAGTGGATAGTCCATAGGTGTGTCAAATGTGGTGCCTTCTCTAGAACCTTTTGTTTTATCTTTTACTTGTAAGTTTATTTGACTTACCGAAAAGTTGCAAAATAGCACAGAATGTTTCCCTTCCCTTCTCTCAGCTTTCCCAGTGTTCATATTTTATATAACCATAGAGTAAATGTAGAAATCAGTGATTAATACTAACAGATCTTAAACCTTCTACTGAATGACCTCTTTCCGGTCTAGGATTCAGTCCAGGATCTCATTTGTGCTTCATCGTCATGTCTCCTTCAGCCTGGGCTGGTTCTTCCTTCTCTCTTTGCCTTTCATGACCTTGGAGTACTGGTTATTGAGAATGTCCCTCGATGTGAACGTGTGATGTTCTCTCATGGTCAGATTGAGATTATGCATTTTTGGTTAGGGTACCACAGATTGAAATTTTGTCTTTATCAGTGCATGATATTAAGGAGTTACATGATATTGATTTGTCCCGTTACTGGTGACGTTATCGTGATCATTTGGTTAAGGAGGTGTCTGCCAAGTTTCTGTACTGTTAAATTACTCTTTTCCCCTTTGTAAATAGCAAGTGGCTTTTGGGAAGATATTTTGCAACTATGGCATATCCTGTCATACTTATGCTCATTAATTTTAGCATCCATGGATGATTCTTGCTTGATAAGAAACTTTTGGATTTAATTCTTTAAGATCTTTTTGTTGTTGACTGATATATCGTGCTTCTTATCGTAAATGGATAAGAATCACAAAGGAAATAATGTAAAGGCAGCCTAATTCATAAAACATTTTTTTCTGTAGTCTGTAGTCTTTTATATTCATCTTTTTCTGAAGACACTCAGGAATGTAGCACAACACAAGATCTTGGAGTATAAACTGTAGAAAGATGATCTTTTTTTTTTTTTTTTTTTCTTTTAGTACCTTACATGTACTTTAGTCTATGTTGGCCACTTATAAGAGCAAAGGCAGATATTTCATACTAGCAAAATAAGTAAAAAAAGATGCCAGAGAGGTAAAAGTAATGAGCTAGGTTAATTATGAAAAGAATTTTCCGAGTAATCTAGAGATTTTTCTTAAAATTACTTTAAGAAAATATAGAAACCTTTTTCATTCACTGGAGGCAGTTGCAAATTGAATGTTTTTGTGTTGAATCTTCTTAACCCTGAAGTTGCCTTGTCTTTTTAAAGGCAACTGGACCCTGAAGTTGGCTTTCTTATAGTTGATATGTATTTTTATGATTGCCTTTCTTTTTTTCTGTAGTAGATTAACTACTTTAAAAACTGAGCATTATTTCTTTTACTTCATCTTAGAATTTAGTGGAACACGAAGACACAGTTGGGTTAGCCATCTTTTTCTTGGCTATCTTTCAACAAATACTTGACCTTTAAAACTAGTGAAGTAACTTGCATCCTAATAACATTTTTGAATAGTATCAGTTCCAAGTAGAAGAAGATAAAATTATTGGAATTTGGTTAGATGTTGTTCTTAAAACATTATAATAGAGTTTTTTTCTCATTACAACTTTCTTCTCTTTTAGGAACTTGCTTTTCATGATTAAGTGTGTGTCTTTAAAATGCTATACATTTCTTAAAGTTCCAAACTTTCTGCCCTATTTTGATGTTTTTAAGGTGTATCCCATTTGATAACGTATAGTAGAGTGTGGTTTAGAAATAATCTTTTCCTCCAGAGCCAGTATAGCACCTGAGCTACCTAATTCTAAGGAAGCTGGGTTTTTGGCAATATTGCTCATTTTTTTAAAACTGAAAATTTGAAATTGGATGTTCTGGCAAGACCTGGTTTGTTTTCTTAAAATTTTAAATCTGGAGAAAGAGCATTAGAAAATCTATAGTGGGTGTTGTAATTTAGCTAAAATTTGGGTCATCTCAGAATAATATTTTTGACGTTTCTGCTGACCATACTCAAAAATTAACCCTAGAAACTGACCCCCAGAAGAGACCGATGAAAGTAATAGTTTTGATAGTTTTTATTGTCTTTAAGATTAGAGAGTTGAACTTTTTAGCACCAACTTTACATATCAGCTGCTTGACAAAATTCTCCCATTCTGTTTCTTGATCAGTAGACTTCATTCATCTGTATGACATTCACTGAATTTACCTAACACCGCGTGCCAAGTGTCTTCCAGGGGCTGGGGATGCAGCAGCTCACCGCTTCCGTGAAGGACATTCTTTCGTTTTCTCCTCGGTGCCTGCTGGGGCTGTCTGGACGCTTGGAGGGATTCGTGAAAAATTGTTTTTCTTGATTCATGAGAAATTTTTTCTTTATAGATATGACTTAGAACAAATAAGAATGAGAGATAAAAGATAAATAGGAAAAAGCTCTTACTTCATGCTTCCAATTTAGTGTAGAATGTCTTTTTTATGAGTAATCTGTAAGTTCAGTCAACTGCAGATCAGCTAGTTATCATACCCGTGAATAGAAATCACAGTCCTTGTAAAAATGTGTTACTTTCTACTTTGTTGCTCAAAATGATTAGATGTAGCTTTCCCTCTTTCTTCAATATTGGAAATGCTTAAGACAAATCAGCAGTATATGTTCCTTTAGTAGTTTAGTATTGAAAACAAATATAGCAAATAGTCTAGTTTGTACTTTTCAGGAGAATTTCTCGGTGTGGTATTTATATATAAAATACTTTGATTTATTGCTTCTGTTTTGAACGTAATGAGATTTTCCGTTAGACTCTTCAAAACTTTCTTGATGGGGACGTTGACATGGTTTTCTCGACCTGGGTCACCGTGCGCGTTGCTCTGGCATCTCGGCGTCCCTGATTCCGTCGGCGCCGGCGTGGCGTTTGTTCTCTAGTGGAGTCTTGCAGTGGAGTGCTTATTTTTCTCTCTCTGGGAGCATCACATGGAGGAGGGCTGTCTGTTAAAATAGACTTAGGTAAGGTCCTATGGTGTCATTCTTCGGAGCCTCCATCAACAGTCTCACAAAGGCTGCGCCTTCTTGTTTGAATAATGATCTCATTTTAAAAGTGCTTTTGTACTTTTCTTTATAAATGGTGCAATATGAAATCCACAGTGATTAACTCCTGAAGCAGGAGAGAGAACAGCTCTCTTCAGTGATTCATAATAACTTCTGTTTAGAGAAATGTGTTCGTTTATTCAGTTTGGGCTATGAATATGTTGAATCCACAAGTTTTGGTACTTCAGGCAAAATAAAGAAGTTATATCCTGAAAGCAGTATGACTTGGGAGAAGTTTATAAGTGGATTTGCTTCTCTAGCCAACTCATTTGCCCTATAACCTAATCTGAGGACATTTTTTAAAATCTAAGTTTGTTGTATTTTTGATTTATATATTCTGTGGGATGTGAAAATGAAGAGTTCGTAGCTCCTACTGAAGGAGAAATTGGAAACTTAGCCCAATATCAGTCTGAGCGAGATAGGAAGACTTGGGGCGGGGTGGTATTTTCAAAGTGAAGAGTGCCTGTAAACCTAACAAAAAAATGACCAGATGAATTTTTCGGTCCCAAACGGAACACTCCTTTTTTGCCTGTTTTCAATCGGATATAATGTTATTACTGATTAGTATTCAAGAAATGAAGGAAAAGTGGGAAATTTGGAAAATCATATTTTCTTCATAGTTTCTGAGTATATTTTTAACTGTATCTTAACGTAACTAAGTTTTACTGAGGTCTCATTAATTGGGAAATCTTTAATAATTTTCATGGTTTATATTGTACAATTAGACAGGAAAAGGAATGATTTGTCAAGGAAATTGACTAGAAGAGACTGGAGAATGATCGTTGAATTTAAAAGCACGTTTGTAGCTCCCGCTTGCTCTGTGTCGGTACGACGAAAACACGGACAGGAGCTCTGGTGTATTAATTTCAAGCCTTTCTCATCCGTTAAAGAGCCCCCCGCCCCCACCCCAGGAACTCCAACCGTGGAATACATTGTTAATCTATTTGGGATTTTTGGAGTCTGGAAACTCCCTCATTAGATCGCATTTCTTGAGCTACTCAGTAGTCAGATCTTTTTCTAATTTGTGTTCCTTTCCTCTCTTCATCCCTCACATAACTCCTCAATGTGATTATATTGTAAAATATTGTTTAAAGCCGCTGCTCAAAAAATACAGTCCTTTCAAAACTAAAAGACTTCGGGACTTAACATCTATTGGAAACTTAAAATGAAAAAAAGAGCTGGCACGTAGGCTCACGAAGATTTCCGCAGTTACTTTTTTGATACCTCTTGCTAGACGATAGTTTCACCCCTTGGCTCCTTTTAGATTTCTTTTTTCATTTCTTGCTTGCTTTACTTTTTGGAAATTACAGATTCGATGGTTAAATTTGTAGGTTGTCTTAGTTCAAAGTATTTTCATTTCTCACTGGTACAGAATTGAATGTATTCCTAAAACAGAAGTGTTAGCTCAGTCTTTCATCTTTGGGCTTTAAAACAATTTCAGTCTAAATGTCGTTAGGTAATGGCATAACCATTCCTTTTCAGCTCTTGGTATATTTCCACACTGGCCGGCAGAGCCAGGAGGAAGCGAAGGCCCTAAAACATTGCCTTCGGTTGGCCTTCTTAGTGCTGAGACTGTAGCCTTTGTTGATTGGTTGGTAGCGAACAAGAGCTCACAACCCTCGTGCCACTAACAGGTAAGGAACCCTTGTGACAACCAGTTGCGAGAGACAGATTACTTGACGGTATTTTGTTGTTGTTGTTAATTTATCCCCCAATATGATATAGGATGGTGTGACCGTTATGTTCCATACAGCATGAATATGCAGCACCTTTCTATTGAGAATAAGATCTGAAATTTAATAGGGATGTATCACTCTGTACCACAAAGTAAAACTGATCTGTTTCCCACTGTTCAGTTCCATCCTGCAGCCCCTATGGCTTTAAATACATGTCTGCCTGTCTTACTCTGCTTTCAGCTTTTCCGTGGTCAGATGCTACGTGCTTGGAGCTTCTTTCTCTTATTTACCTATAATACAAACTATTTCTAGTATCTTTATCATCATCTGTTATTTGGGTATGTCTTACTGCTTTAATTTCTGCATTATAGCCATTAATGATTATTTCCTGGTCCTTCTTGACCCAAAACCAAATGATCATATGTTTTAAAAAGACTTTTAGTCTGTTTTGCCTATGCAAACTATTCTGCCCTCCTACTTTTAAACCTGAGTGCTTGAAGAATAAATCTTTTTCAGTGACAGTAGCCATAGCTTGATAAAATTCAGCTTTAGTTTTGTATTGCCATAATATGGGATTGTAGTCTGATCAATTCTTTAAATTACTGAAGACTTAAAAACAGAGAACAAATTCAGCTTCTTAGACAATTCCCAAGATTTAGTAGTATTCCTGTTAACATGCTCGATTATTCTGTTTCTACTTTTCAATCCGTCTTCTCTTTGACAGAAGAATGAACTGGGACGCCTCCTCTGACATATCTGAGGTCGAGTGCCGTTCCCGTCCCTTTAAGACCACTGTGATCTTGTTTCCAGTCATAATTTGTCATTTTCGATTTGGTCTTCACCACTTGAAGTTGAGTGGTTTGTCACAGAGCGTGTTATGGCTTAGACCAAGAGAGGCCCCTTCTTAATACTTACCGAGTTATTAATCGTTTGTGGGACACGTTTCTAAAATTCGAATTAAGAAGGCACTAAAGAAAGTATGCCCAAAGGTAGCTTCTTTTTATCCTGACAATAAGTCATTACAAACTCAAATGACCAGAGAATGTAATTTCTTAATAAGAATTTTTTCTTAAATCTATATTCAGCTCTCTATTTCAGTGCTTCTCTCCTACCAGAGGTGCAAGGAGCGATCCTAGAACCACAGATACAGCCAAGACCACGGAGAGCTTTTGACGTCAGGGGTCCACTTCCTCCACTGAAGGCTTGGAGGCAGAATATCCAGCTTCTGGAGAGAGTGGGAAAGGATAAGAAACAAGTGGGTGCTTTCCATTATTTACTTGGGTTTATTTATAGGTCGGAGTGTCCTTCCCATCGCCCATTTAATTCCGTTGGTGAACTCCTTGGGTTCATATTAGAACCGAGTGGGGCTGCAATCTGTTTGTTTTTCTAAGAATGCTCACTGGTTAGTGCCTGTTCAAAAAAGAGACCTAAAATTTATTTATCTCTCCAGATAATTAAAGCAGTGGATAATTTGGGGCACTTGATTTGGTGAATACCTGTGTAGTCCACAGGATTTTTTAAAAGAGAGTATTTGCCCATTATACTTTAACGGTATTAGCGGGCTTGCAAGTGCTCTCTTATATTCCAGTAATGAAGACGTGTCTGTATTTCATCTCCGGGTAAGCTGGACATCTGAACGCTGCTAACTTACAGTGGGATGTCCAGGTGTTCTACCCTGTTAGTGAGAAAGTTTGGGTCTTTTTCCTACCTCAAACTTTAGGACTTTGTATTAATTAGATCTTGGAAGTTGCAATGACACTACTGTTATGATTTTACTGTCAAATCTAGGCTTCATTCTTTAAGAAGATAAATATGAATGAATATAAGTTTCAGGATCCAGTATCCCTGAAAGCTATGATAAATACCCTCACCAGTAGTTTCCTCGTCCCTAGGAACCATGTTATTTGTGGCAGGAGAGCCTTGTCCTAGATTTCCCCATGGCGTTAAGATGGTTTTCCCTTAGTCTCTTTGATGCCAGGGGCAGGATTTGATCCCAGGAAGCTCTTAGCATCTGCGGTGGGTAGAATGTGAACTCGGTGCCTTTGGCAAGTTTTCATTTTTCCTTGGTGGATCCCTTCTGTGACTCCAGGTATCTTGGTAATGGGAGACGGTTTATTTGTTCTCTAATCGCCCAGATTTCTTTCACCTGGTAAACGTCATGCTTCTTCAGCAAAAGGAACCTCTTCTAGCAGAGCCGCCATGGACGGTAACTCACACACGCAGCACCAGCAGTTGGAAGGCAGTGCTGGACGGAGCCATGCGCTATGCCTAGAAGACACAAGGACGAGAGAGCCACCTCACCTTGTCACTTGCAAACTCGGAGATTTGCTCTGGCGTACTCTCGGTTTGGAAATGGAAAGGCTCAAATAATGCGATAAGCTTTTCAGATTGGAATCTTACGTGGCCGTGACACTATTCCTTTCTGTTCGGAAGACCGAGATAGAGGAAGCACGGGAGACTCCTTTCTCTTAAGAGCAGCTCTCTGTGTCTGTTTCACTTCAGACTTGTGGGATTGAGAATCGCCTTACTCAAGCACGCAGACCTTTTTAAGCAGCGTAGGAGATCCAAAAAAAAACTTAATGAAATTGTTTTTTTGTTGCCTTGCAGTGAAAGGAACTAGAGATAAAGGCGAACGTCTTAATTATTTCCAAATTACTTTTAAAATCAGGACACACTCTTTTAGCTTACCTTTTTCCGGTCTTGAGCCTTATTTTTATTGGTCAGATCAACAAAGATGCTAGTACAGAAGCAGAAGAGACATCTTTTGAGATGAAAGTAGCTCGTTCCTTCTTCTGAAGTAGGACACACCTGTGAAAGCGAGGGTAGTGTCTGCACTGCAGGTGTAGTAAAGTTTGAGTGACGCTGAGGCATTTTACAGAGCAAGTGCAGGACGTGTGGACCAGTGTCGCATATAGTTACCAAGTGACGAGTTGATGGTAATAGTTATCAAAATTTTTCTGTGTCTTTGTTTTTGTATCTATTAACTGGTCAAACAAAGCTGTTAAAGACGTTTTTAAAAGTTATCTGATGCTGCCAGTTTTATTTGGTGTAAATTTTAAGAATAGAAATTCTAGAATTATTAATATGGAAGCATCTAAAATGTTTCAGAAAACAAATTTGCTAAGTTATAACCTGGTCTTTAGTCTTTCTTGGCTGTTAGACCTGTTTTATCCTCGTTAATTCTAAGTACATTTTTATGTGTTTAGTACTTAAAAGCAATTTAAAAATAATCAGTTTAAACTAAAATTTTTTTAGAGAGCTCTGAGTTTTCATAAACAGTTACAGCTTTCTATGCTTGATTTGGTTTTGTTAAATGTTAATAAGACAGTTTTTACAATTACATATAAATTTTAAAAAACCTACTCAGCATCTCAGAAAAGAGCCGGGGAGTGGAAAGTGAAATCCGTGGGGAAATTCAGTTAGCCGAGCTCTTTGACGCACAGTGCGAACTCTTTATTGGCCTGCGAGATCGTTAGCCTTGTGTTTCAGTTTTGAAAGATGAAAAGTGATTTAATCGCTTAATCTCATGCTTTGATTAAATTTTAGCTCTGTTCCTTAAAGTTTGCAAAAGAAATGTAAGTGCATTTCTAGTCTCGTCATGCCACTAAAAGCTATTTAAAAGTGAAACTTTTTGTGTATTAATGTGAACTGATTTGTTTATTTAAACTTTTATTTTGATACATTTTCCTTTCAGATTTTTTCATATTTTGTGTCACAATATGCAATTCTATATTTTTCAGTGTTTATTTTATGAATATTAATATAAGCTATTTTTTTCTAGAATGACTGTGTAATGTTTGTATTATGTGATCATTTAAAAACTAATAAATATTTTCTCCATAAAAAATGCACTTACTGATAAATGGCTTATTTTTGTTTCAGGAGTAGAAAATGAAAACTACAACAGTATTTTTAAGTGTATTTTATTTTAAACTGTTAAAATGATTCTTTATTGGGTCACCGAGTGCCAAATTTATGAAATAGCTGATCTGTTTAATCTATTTTGCAGTTTCCTGATCAGCTTCAGCTTAGCTTTGTTTCTAGAATCGATTCTTTTTAGATGCCATTTTTGTATGTCAGTTTTGCAAACCATTAAAACTCTTGAGTCAAAATTATAAATCGTAGGAGTAATGTGGCCAAATATTTTAAAGCAAATCGACCAAAATATAACCCCTTATCAAGTAACATGCGAATAATAGTTCCCATGCCCAGAAAATCACATTTGAAAACAATGACCGATTGGAGACTACCTAATTCATAGGAGCTGTTAACAGGAGAGGAAAAATGTTTTATATTTTAGTGTCCTGCTTGAAGAAATAATTGTAGAAGGTGGAATATCAGGACAACATGGAGAAGGACAAAATTTGGTTTTAATGATTCTGGTCTTTCTAACTATCTCAACTTAATTAAAGCCACCAGAACAATTTACCTTTTCTATGCAGAGTCCGCTAGAAGCAAGAGGATTTCCCTTTTAATTTGAAGAAAATTCATTTAAGAAGTGGACTCCAAAGATTAAAAATAAACATTGCGATGGAGTCCTAGGCAAGGAATAAAAGTCAAATCAATGACACCTTGTGGGTTAAAATGAAATGATTTGGCTCCTCAAAGAAATTATACTCTGGAAAAAAAAAAAAGGAAATTATAATTTAGAATAGCTACTGTATTTTGGGGGGAGTGGGAAAGAAGCTAAAACTCGTGGTGTTATTAGTCTGGTAATTTTGGAAAAGATGAGTAAGGATTCTGTGGTAAAATTTTGTTTTTAGAATGAAAGCTATTAAAAGGGATGTAGACATAATGTATTCCAATGTAAGCTATACTTTACTCGAATACAAGAAATCTGATAATCCTTAACTACACGTGTTTAAAGGGTAGCGTGTGGGGGTTAAATAAAAACCCTGCACCAGAAGCTTCGAACATGTAAAAATAATGGGAAAATAAGAGTCTTAAATAATTAATTTTGACTATCTGGACTCTTCCCAACACCATTGGTAGCTTTAAAATAAAAATATTACAGAATGTGAATGGCTTACCTGGATATCTTTGAGGTGTAAGAATGTATGCTATTGTTTCATCATCGATTGGATTAACTAGAATAAATTGTGTTCTTTAGTGAGGAAACAGGTTTTTTTAATAGCTTCTGTTTTAAAAAAAATCACATAAGCAGTGTGACGTATAGATTATTGTAAAGATCTTTGTGGACAGGTCTTATTTGACTGCTACCTTGAAACAGTCGAGCAGAATGTCAGTGCTTAGATATCCTAAGCAATTTCTTGCTTTTTGTTTCCTATGAAAAAGACTTCATTTTAATTTAGTCCTAAAATGTGAAAGATTTGCATTTCCAAAAATAAGCACATAGATGCTCTAAAGTTTTTTTCCACTGACATGTACATCTAAGGTAATTAAATTACTGCAGTAAAAACATTAGGGACCTTTGAAGTGTGCATCGGAGTTTTCAGGAATTGTGATCAAGGGATCTCTTCTCAAGAGGTAAGGCATGGCGCAGGGAGGAAATGTTTAGAATGTGTTCCATGCGATATCTGTTGATAAAGGGAATACATCAGATAACTTTCGATTTTCAGACAGATGTAGAATTAGGAAAATCATTTTTCTTAAAAATCTCTCCCAGAGAAGAGAAATGGATCAACCACAGATTTGATTTTGTATGACTTTGGGATATGTTTAGAAACACATCCGTGGACGTTGGACCCTTTGTGTACTTCCTCTATTCCAAGGCCTCTCCTACCCTTGCTTTCTTAGTGTTTATGATCCATATTTAATTGAGTATTTCTTAGGCTCTGAGCACTATTAAAATATACTTTACTTGGGAAGTTATTGCCCGGCTTCAGTTTTGCTGTGAATGCCTGTTTTTATTAAGTGATACCTAGAACTTAAAAAACAGTAGCTGTGCTGAGTAATTTTTACTTTGGTTTGATAATTTCAAGTTTTATACACATTCACTTATACCGTAACTGTCACATTATGGATTAAGAAGTAATATTGTTGGCTAGTATAGAAAATCGGAGAAGAAAGTTACGGTTATTTTTTAAGAAGTCAGGTTTAGCATAATATTCATAGTATATCTAGAAACAGGAAAGTACAGTATTCAATACAGATAAACTAGAAAAACGATTAGGTTTTTTTTCTAGAATTAAATTACTATCATTTACTCAATAGATGGCGACCTAGAAAACAGTAATCTTCCACCCTGTCTTGTAACTCTTCACGAGAGCCCCGCGTGTGGACATTCGGCGTCTGCTTAACGCAGTTTGCTGTCCACCCCACTTTCGCCTTCGTGGGGAGGAAACGACACTGTCGCTGTGAAATCGCGAGACAGCTCGCTACGTGACGTAGCCGATTCTGTGTTCAGGATGCTCTATGTTCTGAAGTTGGTCCAGAATTTGCTTCCACATCATTTTTAATTTGAAAATTAGAACTGATCTAAATAGTTTAGCATCCTCATTTTATGTACTAGAGCAGCGGTCCCCAACCTTTGTGGCCCCAGGGATTGGTGCTCCTATCCTATCCTATGAGAATGTAACGCCTGAGGAGCTGAGGCGGAGCTGAGGCGGTGATGCTGGCGCTGGGGGGCGGCTGCAGGCACAGGTGGAGCTTCGCTTACTCCCCGGCCGCTCCCCTCCTGCTGTGCAGCCTGGTTCCTAACAGGTCACGGACCAGTGCCGGGCCACAGCCTGGGGGTTTGGGACCCCTGTAGATAACCGGTAGCCAGGAATATCACTTATTTCTAATATCACACAAGTCTCGTGACTGCAAGTTCAGAGACCTGTACTTCCCTGCGTGTTATCTGCCGTCTCACGTCGATCCTCGTTCTGGGTAACACAGCAAGTCTGATTTTCTTCAAATACGACAGCTTTCATTAATGTTAAGAGGCTGTTCTATTCCAAGCCAATTTTTACCCCTACAAATGAAGCACCTCCATTTTCTGGCTCATGTGGCATGGTTGTGAGATCTTTGAAAGCTTCGAAGAGCTGCTCTGAATATGCTTATTTATCACTGTTTGTGTTAATGGGTGACACTGAGCCCGATGGCCGAGGCAGGTGCCCAGCCTACGTGTGGCTCGAAGGCTCTTTCCGCTTTGTTTATCCTGACATTTTTATCCTCTAAGGTGCTTAATTTTATCCATGTTGAGATTCTCTTGAGTAAAAAAGTTACGTAATATGCAATTCCCCCACTGAAAATTAGGCTAGTACTGTTTCTGCAAAGACTAATGTTCATAGTTTAGTGGGAAAGAAAAAAATTGACTCAAGATACTAGCTAAGACCTTGAGGAGTCATAGTCAAAAATACAGTCTCCATTTCAATTATTTTTTATTTGCTTAATTCTGACTCAGATAACTCTAAATCCCATAGTAAATGACTTTGTAATGTAACATGACATTTTTTTCAGGTTGTTCTCGCTCATTTAAGGGTAACTGGGCCCCTTAGAGCTAAACTGTTGACACACGACAGACATTGAGAAGAAATTGAACTTGTGTTTAGTAACATAATTAAAATTAGAAATGAAAGGCAGTGCGTTGGCGGAACCGTGTGAGATCTGTACCAAATGGCAGAAGGTGACGAAGTGGCCGTGCAGGCCTGGGGCGTGGCCGGGTCGCGATGCAAGGCGGCCTTTCGCTGCCTCTTGAGACAGAGCCACGTTGTTTTGTTAGAACAGCATTTCAATTACCAGTTAAACATTTAACTTTTTTTCTCCTAAATTTTAAATCGAGCCCCAGGAAGACACAAAGTGTTTATTTAATGGTCGTGTACCTCTTAGGATACAAGAACCTTTGTTGGAGAAACACACATTTGAGATGTATATTCGACTTGACCTGAATTAGAATTTCAGGTAAATGAGGGAGAAAGGAAGGGACAAACATTTACATGCCTACTCAGTGCACCTCTGGCTAGGTGCTTTATGTAAATGAATCCAGCTGACCTGTGGGAGAGGTCATTTTTATTTTACACATGGAGATACTGAAGCTCGAGGGCGCAAAATCCACAGTGAAGGCAATAGACAGTGAAGGCATTTGAAGGACCATCTGTCAAAATCTAAATTCCATTGCACTGCTGTGAACGCCAAACATCTTTGTCCAAAAGAAAGCATATTCTCAGGAAAGTGTCAGGTAGAACCTCAGTGTTTAAAGTCGATAAAACGGGTATTTAGTGTGCGTTTCTCAGTCGGCTTTTTATTTTATTTTTTTTAAAGAAAGGAGTTCTAGTTTTACCGAGAAAGTGACTAGAAAGTACAGAGAGGTCACCCACCCCCCCACGGATACCCAGTGTCCCCTCCCACACCTTCCTCTGTTAGTCACATCTTGCTTTTCTGTGCTGCATGTGCTATAATGAATGAACAGATACTGATAGCGTCACTGTTAATCGAAGTCCATAGTTTACATGAGGGTTCACTCCATGTCATACAGTTCTATGGGTTTTGCCAAGTAGATAATGTCATAT
Organism: Pteropus alecto; assembly: GCF_000325575.1. Lineage (NCBI taxonomy): Eukaryota > Metazoa > Chordata > Mammalia > Chiroptera > Pteropodidae > Pteropus > Pteropus alecto. The sequence continues at coordinate 9,337,293 of NW_006437828.1, read as the reverse complement.
CGCTTTATAGTGTCATACGGAATAGTTTCGCTGACCTACACGTGCCTTGTGCTCCACCTGCTCATCCCTCGCTCCCCGCCCCTGACAACCACAAATCTTTTTCTGTCTCTATCGTTTTGCCTTTTCTAAGATGTTAAATACTTGGATATATAACCCTTCGGGCTGGCCTCTTTCACTTAGCAATATACAATGTCTTTTTGTGTATCATCTTTGGCAAGGTGTCTGGCTCTTTTGCCAACTTTTAAGATCGGTGGTTTATTTTCTCATTGAGCTTTTACAAAGAATCCTTTGTATATTTCGGATACCAGTCTTTTGCCAGATAAGCGTTTTGCAGATCTGTGGCTCGTCTTTTCGTTTTCCTAAGAGTGTCTCTTACAGAGCATAAGTTTTAAATTTTAACGACGTCTCCTTCATCAGTTTTTTCTTTAATGGATCATGCTTTTGGTGTTGTATCTGAAACCTCGTCACCAAACCCAAGTTCATCTAGATTTTCTCCTGTGTTTTTTCTGGAAGTGTTACTGTTTTGACTTTCACATCTAGGTCTGTGATCCACATTGGGTTAACTGCTCTGAAAGGTGAATTTGTTGTGTGTGCGTGTGCAGTTCTGACACCATTTGTTGAGAAGACTGTTCTTTCTCTTTTGAATTTCCTTTGCTTCTTTTTCAAAGATCACTTGACTCTATCCTTACGGGTCTGTTTCTGGGCCTGTTATTCCATTCCATTGGCCTCGCACTTTTGACGATACCACACTGTCTTGAACGCTAGCCTTTTGGTAAATCTTGAAGTTGGGTGGTGTCAGCCCTCTGACTTTGTTCGTCAGTATTGTGCTGGCTATTCCGGGTCTTTTGCCTTTTTGTATAGACTCAGAATCATTTCATCTGTATCCACAGAGTGCCTTGCTGGGGGTTTGATTGGGGTTGCCTTGGATCTAAAGATCAGCTTGGGAAGAACTGACACCGAACAATATTTCGTCTGTCTATGAACTCGGAATATCTCTCCATTTATTTAGATTTTTTTTTTAATCAGCATTTCACAATATTTTCCTCCTATATATCTTGTACGTATTTTGTTAGATAAATTTTTTTGGTGCTAATGTAGATGGTATGTTTTAAATTCCAAAGTCCAGTTGTTCATTGCTGGTATGTAGGAAACCGGCTAATGTCACCCGTATCTTGCAGTCATGCTATAGTTGTTTGTAAGTTGTAAGAATGTTTCCTTGCTTTTTAGGGATTTGCAAGTCAAATACTCTTTATCCTCTTGAGGAAGTTCCCCTTTGATTGTAGTTTCCTCAGTCTTTTTATTTTTTTAAATCGTGAATTGATGTCGGCTTTTGTCAAATGCTCTTTCTGATCTATCGATATGATCAATATGTTTTTCTTCTTTGGCCTGTTGCGATGGATTACATGAGTTGATTTTTGAATATCGAATTAGCCTTGCATGTATGGAATAAATCGAACTCGGTCATGGTACATAATCCTTTTACATGTTATTGGATTTGATTTGTTAATATTTTGTCAAGGATTTTTATATAAAATATTTTGAGAGATATTGGTCTTTAACTTTTCTCCTCGTAATGTCTTTGTCAGATTTTGATGCCAGGCTGGCCTCTGAATGAGGTAAGAATTATTCCCTGTGTTTCCATTTTCTGAAAGAGATTGTAGAGAATTAATACTATTACATTAAATATTTGATAGAATTTACTAAATATTGGTAGAATTCATAATTTCATGAAATATTTGGTGAAACTTTGGTCTTGGTGCCTTCCATTTGAGAAGGTCATTATTGATTCGATTTCTTGACTAGCTATAAGCCTATTCAGTTTGTTTCTTGTGTGGGTTTTGGTAGATTATATCTTTTAAAGAATTGTTCTATTTCATCTAAGATATTAAATTTGTGGGGATAGTTGTTGATAATATTCCTCATTATCCTTTTAACGTCCACAGGATCAGTCGCGATGGCCCCTCTTGTGATTATGTTATTTGCTTCTTGTTTCTTTTTATCTGTTGGACTGGCTAGAGATTTCGCAATTTTGTTGATCAATAGCGAGCTTTTGGTTTTGTTCATTTTCTCTATTTTACTGTTTTCAGTTTCACTGATTTCTGCTCTAATTCTTACTTCTTTTCTTCTGCTTGCCTTATGCTCTTCTTCCTAAGCTCTGTTTTTACTGCATCCCAGAATTTTGATAAGTTTTATTTTCATTTTCTTTTAGTTTGAAAATTTAAAAAACTTCTTGAAACTTTTTTTTCCTAGAATGTGCTTTTTAGAAGTGTGTTGTTTAATCTCCAAGTATTTTGGGGTCTTCCATCTATCTGTAAATATTTGGTAACTTATTGATTTTTAGTTTAATTCTGTTGCGATCTGAGAGCATACTTAGCATGATTTCTAGTCTTTTAAATTTTTTGTTATGTGTTTTACGGCTCTTAATCTTGTTCAGTATCCTGTGAGAGCTTGAGGTGCGTTTAGCATTATTGGATGAAATATTGTTCAGGTGTCAGTTAGATCCAGGTGATTGATAGTGTTGCGCAGTTCAGGAATGTCCTTGATGATTTCCTACCTGGTGGCTCTGTCGTCAGTCACCGATGCAGCAGTGTGAAAGTCTTTGAGTGGGATGGCGGATTCATCAACTCATCAACTTCATTGGCTTTTGACGCTCTGTTAGGCAAATACATGTTAAGGATTGTTATGTTTTTGTGGAGAATTGATCCCTTCATCATTATGTAACGCATCTCCTTATCTGATATCTTTCCCTTGTTCCGAAGTCTGCTTTTCCTGAAATTAATGTAGCTCTCCTAGCTTTCTTTTGATTAGTGTTATCATGTTATATCTTTCTCCATCGTTTTACTTTTAAACTACCTGTATATTTATATTTAAAAATGGGTTTCTTATAGACAACATATAGTTGTCTTGTTTTTTTTACCTATTTTAATCGTCTCTATTTTTTGATTTATTTCATCTATTTACATTGAAAGGGATTATGGCTATAGTCGGATTAATATGTATCTTGTAACTTTTCTGTTCGTTGCTCTTGTACTTTAAAAATTTATTTCGCCTTCCACTTTTTTACTGTCTTCTCTGATATTGAGTCGTTTATGGGATTCCATTTCCTCTTTTTAGCATATCAATTTCACTTCTAAAATATTTTTTTAGTTGTTGCTCTGGAGTTTGCAGTACACATTTGCAGTGAGTCCACCTTCAAATAACACGACACTACTCCATGGGTTGTGCAGGTACCTTAGAACAGCATTCTCACCCCCACCCTGGTGACGTTGTGACCTCTTTCATAAGCTGCCATCATCCAATACATTGTTGTGGGCATTTTGAACAAGCTGTGTTAGATCAATGTAGAATTTTAAAATTCAAAGGTTTTGTTTTCCCTTCCTTTATTTTTTTTTCTGATGCTCTTTCAGAAGGAACTTCTGTAGACCTTTTCTCAGGTGAACTTATTTTAGCATTGCTTTCCAGGCAGGTGTGCTATGGCAAATTCAGTTTTTGTTTGAGAATTTTTTTTTTTTTTAATCTTTCACTTTCGAAGGATAATTTTGCTGGGGACAAGATTCTAGATGGCTAGTTTTTCTTTCAGAGCTTTAAATATTTCACTCTCTTCGTTCTTGCATGGCTTTTGAAGAAATGTCCGATGTAATTATTGTCCTTATTCCTCTGTAGGTCAAGCTTTCCCTTTCCTACTCCTACCTCTGACTTCTTTCAAGATTTCTTTCTTTGTCTTTGATTTTCTGCGGTTTGAACATGATAAACCTAAGTGCAAATATTTTGGTATTTATTCTGCTTCGTGTTCTCTGGGATTCCTGGATCTGTAGTTTGGTGTCTGCTGGTAAATTTTGGGGAGTTCTCAGTAATTATTTCTTAAATATTCTGTTATTTCTCTCTTCTGGTGTTCCTGCATGCATATGTTACATCTTTTAAAATTGTCCCACAGGTTTTGGATCTTCTGCGCCTCTTTTTTCCCCTCATTTTTCAGTTCGGGAAGTATCTGTTGACATATCTTCTGGCTCACAGATTCTTTCTTAGGCGGTGTTCAGTCTACCTGGGAAACCATGAAATACATTCTTCATTTCTGTTACTCTGTTTCTGACCTGTAGCATTTCCTTTTGATTCTTTCTTAAGAGTTTTTATGGATATGCTTACATTTCCCGTTTGTTCTTACATGTGATCTGCTTTTCCCATTAGAGCTTTTAGCACATAAGTCGTTATTTGAACTTGTTGGTCTAACAATTCTAAAATTTCTGCTCTATCTGAATTTGGTTCTGATTATGTATTTTTTGCTTTTTAGCATGCCTTGTAAGTTTTTGCTAAATGCTGACATGCTATGTTAGGTGAACGGAACTTAGGCTAATAGACCTATATGTGAGGTTTTATGTTGATCTGGCCAGAAGCTATTCTGTGTACTGTTTGCTATAGCTGTATGGGTTAGAGGCTAAAATTTTTTCTAGTATCTTTTCTATTTTTTTTGGCTTACTCTGTTATCTTTGGGATTTCTCAGAGACTCCTTCATAAGTGGGATCTGAGCCTTGCTGTTCTTCGGCTGTAATTCCCTGTTGGTGTGGTAAGGTGTGGAGGGAGCGGGGAGTGTTTGTGACTCTGTCATTAGGTCTCGGTCTCTTGGTGGACTGTGCTGTGGGCTTTCACCTTCTCAGGTGCCCTGTCAACCCTCCACGGGGCAGGAAGGGGAGACAGGGCCTGATCTGGACATCTCCCTTTTTCGGGTTGGTCTGATCCATGTTGGTTAGCATCTGGGGAAACAGTTTTCCTTGAGGGCAGTCCTTTGTCCTGGGCACATTTCAAAATGTTCACTTTCCCCTTTCCTGCTTCCAGAGTCAGAGGTGATCTTTCTCTGTTGTTCCCCCTGAGAACCTGACGGTGCTTCTGGAGGTAAAAGTCACGGAAGTTTAGGAGGCCCCGTAAGCTTGGTTTCCTCGGAGCTTTTAATCTCAAGGTTATGCACTCTGAATTTCTAGCAGTTAGTCAATCCCCTTTAAATTTTTCTTTTTCTTTTTTTTAACTTATTGTCGATCACAGTCGACATGCAATAAGATACTGGTTTCAGGTGTATGACAATGGTTAGACATTTATATAGCTTATGAAGTGATTCCCCACCAAGTCCAGTATCCACCTGACACCACACACAGTTGTTGCAATATTATTGACTGCATTTCCTATGCTTTACATCCTCGGGACTGTTTTGTAGCTACCAGCTTGTACTTCTTAATTTCTCCACCTTTATCACCCAGCCCCCCAAACTCCTTCCCATCTGACGGCCATCAGTTTGTTCTCTGTGTTTGTTTCTGTTTTTAGTGTATTTATTTTGTTTTTCTGTTTTAGATTCCACATATAAGTGAAACCATACGGTTTTTGTCTTTCTCAGTCTGACTTATTTCACTTAGTGTAATACCCTTTAGATCCATTCATGTTGCTGCAAATAGTAAGACTTCATTCTTTTTTTTTATGGCTGAGTAATATTCCATTGTATATATGCCATTTCTTTATCCACTTGCCTATCAACAGATGCTATATTTTGGCTGTGGTAGATAATGCTGCAATGAACAGATGCTTATGTCTTTTTGAATTAGCGTTTTGGGTTTCTTCAGGTAAATATTCAAAAGTAGAATTGCTGAGTCATGTTGTAGTTCTAGTTTTAATTTCTTTAAGAAACTCTTCCTGTTTTCCATAGTGGCTGCACCAATTCACACTCCCACCAACAGTGCACAAGGCTCCCTTTTCTCCACGTCCTCGCCAGCACTTGCTATTTGTTGATTTATTGATGATGGCCATTCTGACAGGCGTGAGGTGATATCTTATTGTGGTTTTAATGTGCATTTCCCTGATGATGAGTGATGTTGAGCATCTCTTCGTATGTCTGTTGGCCGTTCGTATGTTCTCTTTGGAGAAATGGCTGTTCAGGGCCTCTGCCCGTATTTTAATTGGATCTTTTTTTTTTTGGTCTTGAGTTGATGACTTCCTTAAATATTCTGGATATTAACACCTAATCAGATGTAACGCTGGTGAATTTCTTCTCTCATTCGGTAGGTTGTCTTTGTTTTGTGGATGGTTTCCTTTGCCGTGAAAAACACTTTTTAGTTCGATGCGGTCCCATTTGTTGTAACTTCCTTTTAAGTTCTTCTACTCGTTGCCAGCTCCAGTGGTGGTTTTTGCTTCTGGTAACGTGTGGTGTTCTGGATTTGCCTGGTTCTTCAGTTTTTGGGGTGACAGTTTATCCTGTGACCTCGGTTCCTGATGGGTTTAAGAAGAGTCATTGAATTTAGTTTAGCTTTTTTTATTATTGTGTGCATGGGAGTGACAACTTGTTGGACTGGAAACTAGAAGTCAGTATGCAGTTTTAAATATTGAATTTGCCTTCAGTTTGGTTTGAGTCTTAACAGTTACAAGTGATGCTACTTTAGTGGGAGCCTTCTAAACATTCCAGTTTTTTAATTGGATTCACTGAATCCTCTTGAGCATCTACCTACTAACTGTCACTGTGTCTCCCAAGCATTGGCAATTAATATTTTCAATACTAAATGCTTCTGCCTCTGTACCCTTCTGTTCAAAGATCTTTTTTTCATTGTCCTCTGGAGCCTTGATCTCTCTCTTGTATCTTGTCAAGGACTCGGTGGCTTTAGTATTTTCTCTCTTTATGAGCAGATCCCCCTCTCTACTGGGTCATTCTCATCAGCATCTAATTATGCTGTTTTGTATCATCTTAAGGAAAAGACACCGCCTTGACCCTTTTCCCACCCTGTGCTACTGTCATCTCTGCTCACTTCCGTTATCAAGAATTATCCACTTACGTTGTTACAGTTTCTCAAATTCGATTTACTTTTCAGTCTATTCCAGTTGTATCCTCGCTTCTAATACTACTCTGCCTGCCCTCATCAAAGTCACCCAGCTGCTCCCCGTGGCCAGATCCACTGGACACTCACCCGCCCCTTCTCACTGACCTGTTAGTAGAATTCGACGTGGTCGAACAGCCTCCCTCCGAGACGCCTCCGTCTGGACTGCTGGTTTTCCTCACAGCCCTTGTCCTCAGTTGCTGTCGTTGGTCTTACTCTTCTGGATGGTAGTAGCCATTCCATCCAGTTACGGAATGTTCAGTGCTCAGTCCTCGAGCTTTTTCCCCGCTTCACACTTAATGATCTTTTATTCATGTCTTCGGCTTAATGCTTTTCTTTTGTTAACTCTCTCCCAGCTTTTATCTCCCTCCCGGCCACCTCTTCACGTTCCAGTCTTGATATCCCCTTGGATCATTTTTTTTAAAACGGAACCTAACCAGCCCTGAACTATTTTCCTCTTGGTCTTCGTCATCTCAGTTTATGACTCGGGTCCAAGAGAGCCGTCTCTTCTTCACTTGCCATGAACAATCTCTTCGTTATCCGCTAGTCCCGTTGTCTGTTTTTAGATTTTATATTCTCAGCAGTTTTAGGTTTATAGAAAAATTGAGCAGACAGTACGGAGAGTTTGCACGCGCATCTCTCTTTTGTCTCCCTGACTAGCATCTGGCGTTAGTTTACTCCGTGTTACAGTTCAACCAGTTGTCGTCAGAGTCCACTCTCGATGTCATACGGTTCTCTGGGTTTCGCTAAATGCATAATGCCAGGTAGCCATCGTTATGCTATTACAGGAAAGTTCCACTGCCTTCAAAACCCCTTCGTGCTCCCCGTTCACCCCTCAGCACCCCCGTCCCTGGCCACCACGCATGTTTTCTGTCACTCGTTTGGCTTTCTCAGAATGTCACGTAGTTGGAATCACGCACCGTGGAGCCTTTTCCACTGGCTCCTTTCACTCAGCAATGTGCAGGTGCGGTTCCTCCTCGTCTTTTCTTTTTATCACTGTATAGATCTACCACAGTTTATCCATTCGACTCGAAGCACACCTTGGTTGCTTCTCATCTTTCGCACTCAGGAATAAAACTGCTGTAGGTTTATTTGTGGACATACGTTTTCACCTCCTTGGGAAAAATCCTTGGTGCAGTCGCGGGAGCTGGTGGGAAGCCTGTGCCTAGCTTCGCAGGGACCTGCCAGACGGTCTTCCAGAGGGCGGTCCCATTTTACATCGTCACCAGCAGTAAGCGCGACTTGCCGTTGCTGCGCGTCCTCACCGGTACTTGGGGGTGCCAGCGATTTGGACGGTAGCCACTCCGGCAGGTGCGTGGTGGTATCTCATTGTTTTAATTCGCAATTTCCTACCGACGTAAGAGAATTAAGCATCTTTTCATATGCTTGCATTTCATCTATATTATCTTCGGCGAGGTGTCTGTTCAGATCTTTTGCCTGCTTTTAAAATCAGTTTCCATTTTATTTTTTAAGAGTTCTTTGTATACTTTAGATACCAGTTTTGGTTTTTTTTTTTAACCAGGTAAGAGTTTGCAGATATTTATCTTTCTATTCTCTTAACAGTGTCTCTTGCAGAGCAGAAGTTTTACATTTTAACGAAGGTCCGCTTCATCAGTTTTTCCTTTCACGGATCACGCTTTTGGTGTCAGATGTGAAAACCCGTCACCAAACTCATGCTCACCGAGATTTTCTCCTGTGATATCTTCTGGACGTTTTACAGTTTTGACTTTTACATTTAGGTCTCTGATCCATTCTGAGTTAGCTTTTTTGAAAGGTCAGTTGTGTGTGTGTGTGTGTGTGTGTGTGTGTGTGTGTGTGTGTGTGTGTGTTCACTTGGTCTAACACCATTTGTTGATCAGATCATCCTTTCTCTCTTCAATTTTCCTAGCTCCTTTTTCAAAGACCAGCCTCACCTCCTAAGTCTGAAACCAGCCCACTGCCCCCTCTTCCCACCTACCAGCCTCTGCTCCGACACGCCGCCATCTCTAGCCTGAACTACTGCAATAGTCCTGTTGGTTCTGCTGCATCTCTTAACTCTGTGTTCTTCACAGAATATGATTTGTTATTAATGTTAAGGCATAAAACAAAATCATATATGTTTCCTGCTTAACACGCAATCCCATTCCTTTGTAAAAACAATAAAATCCAAATGCCGTGTCGTGGTCTACGAGGCCCTAGTGACCAGCTCCACCTTTTCCTCCGGCTTCGCCCTTAGGCGTGCTCTCCAGCCGGCCCTGGGCTCGTTTCATTTAGTCTCTAAATTGTTCGACTTCCTCCCGTGTCTCGGAGGATTCCCAGTGACCGAAATGCCCCTTTTAGGAAGGCTGTCCCCGGTCAGCTCAGCGCGTTTAAACATCCAGGTCTGCGACTTGCCTTTCACTCTCTATTAGAGCGATTCCTTCCTGGAGTCTTTTCAAATGTAAAAGCATATGTTGTTTATTTACTGCCTGATTTCTTGAGACATGGGATCACGTCTGTCTTGTTTCTGTTGTTTTTTAGCACCTGGCATGGTGGCTGTCACCTAGTAGGCCCTGAGCAGATATTTCAGTGAGGGCGTAGGCAGACTTCGAGATGCCCAAATCTCGTAAGGAAGATGCCCACATAAATAGGGCAGTTGCGTTGCCACTTTCGTGATGTTGGACAGTCGAAGTCCTGAAAATAAGCAAAGATTGAAAAAGGAAAAAAAAAAAAAACCCAAATCTTTGCGATCCTTTCTCACTAGTGTTAACTAGCGATTACAGAGGTCAATTTATCTGAAGTCTTAGTGCCTCGGCTTCTTAGCCATAAATAAGTAGATTTCTGTTATTTGATACTTTGGGGTCCATGAAACTCTCATTCTAGCAGACCCGGATTTAGGATCTTAAGCATCCCAAGAAGCCATCAGTCCGTAGTCACAGTCTGCCAGGAGGAGGGGGGGCTCACTGACTGAGCGCTGGTCCTGGAGTCACTGTTTGCTTTTGAATACTCGGTGCTGCCACTCTCCTCGGGCTGTTTGACCTCTCTGTGCCTCGGTTTCTCCATCTGCGAAGGAGCTAATAAGAATAAGCATACCTCACGGGGTTGTTCCGAGGGTCACATGGGCTAACGTATATAAAGCATCCCTACCTGCCAGGTCGTGCGATAAACGTAACAGTGTTGCTGTTATATAAAGTCATTCTCATTCTAGTTTCATTGCATCAGAATTCACTCACATCTAGTAACACGCAGCTGTCTCGACAGATACCTCGCTTCCTACTTTACAGAAAAGACTGCACTCTCCCGACACCAAGCATAAACCTCACCTTCTCGGCACCCAGCCTTTCCACCCATGCTCCAAGTCACATTCCCTCTGCTTTCTCAGAAATCTTAGGATTTTTTTATTCCTTCTTTCTTTTCAGATTTAACTTCGCCCTTTCACCTAGATCCTCCTTCTATGCATCCGAACATGTTAAAAGTGATACCTAACTGTAGCCACGGCGTCACGTCTCCCCCGCGTTCCCAGACTTAAACACTGCCCGGTGGTCCCCATTTCTTCCAAGGCCACTCGCGTCTCGACCCACTCCGGTCTTGTTTCTGCCTCCTAATAACTTTTTTGAAATAACATAATTGGAGTTATCAGTGACCTCATCGCCACGTCCCGTGGACCGTCTGCACACCTCGTCCGCCGTGTCATAGCGTTCACCGTGACCGATGGCTTTCTCGCCTCACATTTCCGGCTCTGAGAGTCTTTACTCTCGTTTCCGTGGATCTTTTTGTCTGGTTCTTAGCCTTGTTTGCAGACTCATTCTCACTACCCAGGCTTTATTTTATGTATCGGAGTTTCTAAGGCTGGGTCCTCGGGTCATTATCTCTCGGTTCTTTAGGTGTCCTCACGTATCCGCGGCTTCACGTGCCACGGTTTTAGTCACCCGCGGTCCACTGTCTAAAAACATTAAATGAAAAAATCCCGGACATACACGATGCATAAGTTTCAAAATGCGCGCCTTTCTGAGTATTGCGATGAAGTCTCGTGCCATCCGTGCTGGGACGTGAATCACCCCTCTGTCCTGCGTCTCCACCTGTCAGTCACTTGGTAGCCATCTGTTTATCAGATCGACCTTCACAATGTCACAGTGCTTGTGTTCACGTCACCCTTATTTGACTTAATAACGAATGGCCCCAAAACACAAGAGTCATTCAGATAGCCTGAGGAGAAACCGTAAAGTACCTTAAGCGAAAAGGTGAAAGTTCTGGACTTAATAAGGAAAGAAAAAACACTGTAGGCTGAGGTTGCTAAGAGCTATGGGGAGGATGAATCTTCTTCCTGAAATTGCCTAATTTGCAAATTAAACTTTATTGTTAGGTATGTAAGTCTAGGAAAAAACATC
>NW_006437828.1:9314334-9326061 GCF_000325575.1 Pteropus alecto | reverse complement strand
ATATGGGGTTCTGTACATCCAAGGTTTCGGGGTTAGAACGCACCACCGTGGGTAAGGGGGGGCTGGCCACCGTACCTTTATGATTCAAGTTTAATGACATGGCTCTGACTTTGTAGATCGAACTACCTGCTTGGCGTCTCTGCGTGTGCGCCCAAGAACACTTCAAACATGTTTCAGGGATGTATGATCGTTTCCCCTCAAGTCCGGGCTTCCATTAGCATTTGTCACTTTAGTGACTGTCACCCCCATGCATCCAGGGATCCATGCTGGACGCTGGATCTCATCCTGCATGTCTGTGTGTACCTTACACCTTTACCTCATTCGCCATCCAGTCCCGCTTATTTTTGTGTCCGATTTCTCTGCGTTCACCCCCCTGGCTTGGCCCGTCATTCCCTAGCTTGCACCCTAACAGTTCTAGTTGGTCGTCTCGTGCATATCCTCATGCTCATCAAATCATTCTCCAGTGAGCCAGAGCCTTGTTTCTTAAGACACAAGTTTAATGATGCTCCTTTGCTTAGAACGCCCAGTTGGTGTCCTATTGAACCAGGGGTAGGATGGAGACGCCCGAGGGCCAAGTCCCTGTTTACGTCCCCAGCTTGCCCCTGGCCGCTTTTGGCTGTTTTTCGCTGCCTCTCGCTCTCATCCTGTCTGGGTTCAGGGGGTCATTTCCTCACTGCGGGACCTCATCGGGTCTTCTCAGTCATCCGTGTGCTCGAACAGCGCCACGCACGTTCTGCGTCCCCGCTTACAGGCTCGTTGCTACGCGTGTGCGTGCCATTTCTTTCTCGAGGTAAAGAAGCGCCTGACAGAGAAGGGACCTTGTTCGCTTTGGCTTACCGTTTGCCAGTGCTTGGCACAGTCACTGGCTTATACCCTCATTTCATTGGCTCTTAAGATGCCACTCTGATTTATTTATTTTTTTACTTAATAAAGAAAAAGTAAGCCATGAAAGATAAGCTCAGAATAATATTATTGAAAGAATTTTCTATAAAAGCTGAATTAACTTGAACTGTGTAACATTCTCCCAGGCCCCCCTGCCTTTCTGTGATGGTAAAAGAAATGTTATTTGAGAAAAGGAATTCTTGACCTTCACAATGTTTCTAGACTCTGACACTTTGTGAAAATAGTTGGGACTTAATGGTGGTTCCTCTGTGCAGGCCTTCCAAAACCGAAAAGTTAGATCTGCTTCTAACTTTGCGAATAACATATTCGAGCTGGTTTGGGTTTGGCTTTAAGTGTCGCTTCAGTACTTTCGGATTTGCAAGCGATGCTGTCTCCTGACCATGGCCGGGAGGGGACATTGAGTGAGAATTCGGGTTTAAAGACGTGAGAATTTTTTAATACAGTGTCATCTGTCGTGAATCATTGCTCGCTCGCGTGCTTGTCTAGCTCTTTATTTCATTAATATACTCTATGTTTTCTAATACTTTCGTTCCTTGCAGGAAAACTTCCCCTGCCGGCGTTTGTTTTCAGAGCTCAGTTCTGGGAGTCCTCCTTGGCATCATTCCTGGAGGAGGGGTCAAAGCGGCCGTTTCCAAAACATTTAATTTGGCCTGACTCTATTTAGGCTTGGGGTTAGAGGAATTTAGAATGGAAAGACTCGGTTTGCCATTTAACACTGCAGTGTCTCCGAAGAAACTTTTAAGATCTATCACGGCATCTTCCTGCAATTTTTACGGCACGTGCTGCTCTGTGGTCCGTCTCAGGTTTTGTTAGGTTCTGAGTAATAAACAGACTCGGTCGCCAAGCATTTAGTAGTTGGAATAAACTAATCACTTCCGTTTTTCGTAATCACTTAGAATGCTCGTTAATTGCGAGTCATTGCTTTGAAATAATGTCTATTATACGTTTTTGTTTTTCTTGCTCGAATTGGGTGACATTTTTTTAAACAGCCGTATGGCAGTTTTGAAAGTTTAGAGTATATTTTTATTCTGAAAATCGGGGAGCGCCAGAATACACTACCTGACAAGGAGCTACCTCTCCCCACCCAGTCAGGTTGGTGGTGAGATGTCCTCCTCTAGAGCAGAAAGTACATTGAAATCCAGAACTATTTTCTTCTTGCTGAGGTACTGATTATTTTTAGCTAATGTATATGTTTGAATTAATAGAGAACTAATTACCTCCGGTATCTTAAAAAACAAGTTTTTTAAGAGAATTAATAGAGAACTAATTACCTCCGGTATCTTAAAAAACAAGTTTTTTAAGATACCGGAGGTAATTAGTTCTCTATTAATTCAAACATATACATTAAAACGTGTTTCCTTGCTAAAGATGGAATTGCATTTCTTTATTTTCCCAATTAAATTTATAATATTCTTTTGAAAGCAGAGAATGGCCTTCGTATTTATTTAACAAGTTAAAAGTCAGTCACCATTATTACACTCATTTAAATATATCTGTATAAAATATCTCATTAAATGCTTCCTAAAATTTCTAAAGTTTGAATTATAAGGACTCAGTAACTTTTTCATTTGTATTTTTTATTTGAACTTTTTGAGTATGTAGTCTTTTTTTTTTTTAAGTTAGTGGCATTATCAGTGTATACATATTCTAATATGTCTTCGTGGAAAATGTGACAATAATAATGAACTCTTGTGTTTTTCAGTATATTTTTAAAAAGTCATTAACAATAATGACTACTAGGTCATAAAATATAATCAGCATCTCTGCTTCTAGGTCATAATGGCTACTAGGTCATAAAATATAATCAGCATCTCTGCTTCTGCTTTCTATGTGAACTATCGGACCAGAGCCTTGGTATCTCAGTTGCAACATTCAGTGCATTAAAAACAAAAACCAATAATCACCTCCTAGCAGTCACCTTTGTTCCCTGAACTCTTTGTGTTGGTGGCGGATCTAGAACTATCTGGATGAAGACATACCATGCACCTTTTCTCTCATTAAGTTGTCTAAATTCCAAAACCTCTGCTTAAATGCATTACATTCATCTCCCTAGAGTCCAGTTTCTAAGAAGGAATACGGTATGTCGGTATTGGCAGATTTAGATTGCCTTCATCGCTCAGTCCACTAAAAAATGTCAGGGTACCTGTAACGAAGAAGAGGTGGTCTCAGAAGATTCAGCGACTCTTACATTCCTGAAAATGTATTCAGTCACTGTGACAATCACCGTGACTCCTCTGGGAATGATGGCATGTCAATTCTAACTTTATAATTTGCCAGTGAAAAATTGGAGACTACGTATTGGCTGTGCTTATTTTTATTTTGGTCAGCTTCTTGATAGGAAAAGGAGAACAAAATTTGTTATATAAATTAGTTTTTTATTGTTCACCTCTATAAATCAGAAGTTTCTCTTTTTTTTTTTCCGGCTCACCCCTAATATAAGTACATATTTTGAGTGTGCAGATGTGAGAGGTGTTTTAGATTACATTTCAGTGCAGATTACAGAATGACGGAGGTGTTTGTAAACATCAGTCTGTGACACGTTTTACTATTTAAAAAAAAATCTTGGTTAAGCTCTCTAGGACAGCAATATGAATCTGATTCCATGGTCAGTTTATTTGGACACATTTTCTTTATGGCTATCAGAGATGGTTCATAAAGATACGTAGATTCAAATAACAGTGATTCCTAAATCATATTCTAAGATTTTAATACCATCCAGCATTTATTCAGAAGGTTTTGGTGATATTTGGCTAGTCCCTAATAGTCTGTCCTTGCACCTGACTGGAAGGGGTTAAATTTCTTTCATTTTAAGAAACGGATTAAAAACCTGATAGGTTTCCTTTGGAAGATTTTGAAATGGGTTAAAAATTTGATTTTTAAGTTTTGGAGTGTGCAAATGAAAGTTTTTTTTTTTTTTAAATTACTCTCAACATTTGTAGTTCAAATCACAAAATAATGGAGATGTTTTGAAAGACCCATCTTTAAAATTCCTTTCCCATAAGAAGTTACTCTAGAAAAGCAGTCACATTTTTACATAGAAGGTACAGGTACAGTGTTTAATGTTTAGAAGATTTTGCTTTGTGGCTTAATTTCTTGCCGTCACAAAAAAGGTCAGCAAATTTTGAATGTTTTTCTTTCTGTATAAGAAAAATCTATAGGCCGTCTATAAATTCTCTACAAGAGGGAGTTTGTGAACTGTATAGGGGAAGAGAATTTTTAGCTGCTCCCTGTCTCATTAAAAATATCCAAATGATTCTTTTATTTTAAAGTTTTCTTTAAAATAAAATTAACCACGTTGATGATACCCTGGACCATTTAGTGTAGGTACACTTCCTGTTTCAAGTTCTTTGTTGGAGTAGCTTGCCTAAGACTGAATGACTCATTGTGTAATTTTCACAATCGCTATCTCTGTAAATTTATCTGAGAATCCTTTTTCTAGTTAAAGCAGGCTGCTCCATCAGAGGTTATACATACAATTTATTAGGGAATAAATGTACTGTTGAGATTACATTTTCTTCAGTAAAACTTTTTTTTCCAATCATTTCACCCATTTTACTGAAGGAGGAAGAGCAAGTCTTTCCCCAATGTATATAACTGTTTGTTATTTGTTAGTAACATTCAATGAGAGTTGTAAGATGCCGAAGAGCTGGACTGAGTGTTGGATGATTTTAAACGTACCTCTGAAAAAAAATCAATGTTTGTCTTTATGTTCTGGGTGTTTAATTTTTAGATGCCTTGTTAATACTGGCAGCTTCATATTCTCATTAATTGTCATAGCACACTATGTACTTAAGACCATGATTGTCAGTTTTGGTAGCGGACCTAAATCTATATTTCAGATAGAATTCTCGATAGTCTTGCGGGTTCTTTCTTCGTTGACCTGATGAGTAGGATGTTGGCGTTTATCAGATAATGTGGCTAATTGGGTATTTGTGCCGGAATGGTTCAGCCGTGCCATTTTGCTTTTATTTTCTTGTGTTTACATGATTAATAGTATCCTAATCCCGTGCTCCTTTGCAGGAACATTTAAAAGCCATTTCTCCATTTGGCGTGGGTTATTTTATTGAAAGCAATGTAACTCACTTAATCAGAGACCCATAAACTGCAGGAGAATTTAAAACGTTGAAAGTAAGCAGGTGAGCGTGTTGCTGAAGAAACCTGAGCTGCAGGCAGCACACCTCGATCAGGTAGCTGATGGAGACGTGGGGCCCAGGGCTGGGCTGTGTTAAATGTCAGCAGAGCTCAGTGTCTGTCTTAACGTCTCGCTGCTTTCAACGTCAAAAGGAATTTTAACATGTTCTTCCTGCGCCAAACAGATTGTCTTTTATACCCTGTTTTGGAGTTACAAGTTTAGAATGTGGTTAAAAAAACGAGGTTTTCTCTCATAGTCCTTCAAAATTAAGATAATCTGCATGTCCATTAAAATCAACTCCAGCCTTACTCTACAGTTTATGATGTTTTCCATCACCCAGTTCTCTGATATGTTTTCGTTTCCAAGGTTTATCGAACTCTTTCCAAATTAAAACGTTGCGTAATCTTAGATAAATATTAAAGCCAAGTTTGATGGAAGTAATAATATTGTATGCATGTTACTTTGGTAGCTAGATACTGTAATTAGGACTGTCTGTGAATAAAACAAGCGGCCTAGTTTTAACTTTGCCCTTTTTGTTTAATTAGAAATACTCTGTCAATTAACATATAATTTGTTTACCTCTACTTTGAAGCAGCATGTTAGTTTTGTTTTGGGATTTTCAGCGTTTTTCTTCAAAACTGTTTTGAGTGTGCTGACATATTCCTGAGATTGATTTAATTTGTAGACATTTAATGAAAATAACAGCATTGTGCTAGAAAATACTTTGAAATACTCAGGTTTTGATAGATTAAGGAATACTGTTCCTGCATATTTTCAATTTGAAAATGTAATAGTTTTCTGTTGGTATGTTTTAGAAATTGTAGGGGATAATAATTTCTTCTGAGAAATTTTCTAATTTATGTTCATTACTCATTTTTTTCAATGTATACTAAATTTTAGTGAGAGGAAAACAATTTAATTTATAGCAATGATTTACCTTTGCTCTCCTATATATTAGATGTAATGGTCGTAGATAACAACACACTGTGTAAGAAAATAAGTATTAGTTTGTGAAATGAGGTATTGTATAGGTTGAATAGAGAAGTTTTGAAAATTAGCTTCCATTTTAATGAAAGGGATGTGTGTATATGTGTGTGTATTTTATGTCTACACACATACTGTCTGGATCTAATTGTATTTATATATTATATGTCTACACATATTTGTGTATACGCACACATGAGTCTATCTGTGTGAGCATCAACCCTTCCTTGCTCCTAGACTAGAAGGGAGCTTGGTAGGTAAGAGAAGGTAATTCTAGGTCACTTTTTTAGAATCGTTGGCACGTTACAGATCTCAGAGATCTGGAGGGGAGAGGAAGGGGAGAGGGGACTCTCCGCCGGATAGGACCGGGGAAGAGACCGACACCCCTTTCTTCTTCCTCCTGGTGGTAACCGACCTGCTTTTGCTGAAATGCTTTATTTTCGACTTCAAGAGGCTCCTGTTAGTATTGCAGGAATGGGAAGGGAAAGGAGGAGAATTATAGAGGCAAAACTTGACTTTTAAAGTCCCGTCTGTGAGGGGAGAAAGTGCACGAGCCTCTTCTCTGCTTACCGGATATTTGGTGGGCCGTTTTTAGTGTCTCTTTCTACATCTTGCTACTGTTAATGTAAATCAAATAGTATTTCGCTTGTAATATTAATGAGGAAGATATTTCTTTACTGGTGTCATGTGGTCACTAGGTGTGTGAGCTGTGTCGGGACATCCTGGGTTTCTCTCCTGTCAACTGGCGACCGGAGGGCTCGTCCCGTTCGCCATTGCACCCAAGTGCCATTTTGGAGCCTGAATCCAAGTCTCCGTGAACTTTTACTTGTTAAGATACTATTTAAGACGAGAGAGAGAGAGAGAGAGAGAGAGAGAGAGAGAGAGAGAGAGAGAGAGAGAGAATGTATGTGTGTGTGTGTGTGTGTGTGTGTGTGTAAGATCATTAGAATTAAGAGGGAGGTCACCCATGCTGGAGGGGACATCAGAAGAGGAGGCACCCTTTATCATTCAGCATCGAATTTTAGTGCCCTCAGTGATTCCCAAGCATACTAGTGATATTCAACAAGAACACTTTTAAAAAAATAGCATTCATACTTAAAGTTCTGCAGATAATGTAACATGACTTTCGGGATGGCGCGGATTAGCTAAAACGTTTAGAAACCACTTTCTGGACATAGTGTATGTTTCTATGAAAATCAACCTCATTATTTCGGCCATTCATTTCAATAAGTATTACAGAGGGGCATCGTGAAAAGTGTTATTAACTCTCAGAAGCAGTATACCGGAAGAGTGGATTTCGTTCAAATCAATATCCTTATTCTTCTCTGAAATTACTGCTTCTTTGAAGTGAAGTGGTTTCGTTGCTTTTTAAAATTTAAAAATGATACATATCACAAAGTATCGTTCTTATGTCTGTTCCAAATTCACTTAGTATTGTCTGTCTCCCTAATCCTAGCCAAAGGCAGCCACTATTAAGTTCTTTATTATTCTTTTAGACATTCTATATGTAAAGCAGTTTAAACTTAAGCAATTCAGAATTTACATTCTTATTTTTTCACTTTTTAATATATATATATATAAGGTAGCACACTTTACATACTGTCTGTCCCTTGCTTCTTTCATATAGTAGTCTAATTTCTCATTAAAATTGTATAGTAGTGGTGCATTATATGGCTCTACCATATTTTACTTACCCAGTCTCTAAATAATGTATATTTAGGTCATTTCTGATCTTTTGCTGATACCAAAATGAGTGACCTTGTGTGTGTGTGATTTCCTATCTGTGTAAGTATATTCATAACTAAGATTCGCAGAAATAGAATTCTAGAGTCAAAGGGTATGATTTTTTTTTTTTTTGATGAATATTGTCAAATTGCCGTCCACGAACGTTGAACCACTTTGTGCTCCCTCCAGCCGTGGGGGAGGGCGCCTGCTTCCCTGTCACCCTGTCATTACAGTATGCCATCGAGTTTCCGGATTTTCGACCATCCATTAGGTGAAAATTGTATCTCAGAATAGTTTTAATTTGCGTGTTTCTTATCAATCACCTTAAGCTTCTTTTCACATCTTTTTGTTTCCATGTACAGCCAGTTCATATCTTTTGCCCATTTTCTATTGAGGTTTGTTTGTTTGTTTGTTTTTTTTAACAGCTCTTTGTTGGTGATATGAGAACTAGCTGGTATTTTTCTCAGACATTTATCTTTTGATTTTGCTCATAGTGAGTTTTTTTTTTTTTTTTTTTTTTTGGCCATGAAGAAGTTTTTGACTTTTATGTACTCGAATTCATCAGTTTTTGTTTATGACTAAAATTTTGAGTCAGAGTTGCTTTCTTTACTCGAAAGGTATAAAGAAATTGTCTTATATTTTAACTTGGTTTCATTTTTTTTCTATGTAAAT
Source organism: Pteropus alecto (assembly GCF_000325575.1). NCBI lineage: Eukaryota > Metazoa > Chordata > Mammalia > Chiroptera > Pteropodidae > Pteropus > Pteropus alecto. Next base: position 9,317,645 of record NW_006437828.1, on the reverse strand, counting down.
CTTCCGCCCTTTTGGAGTTTATTTTGGTTTGCTGAGTAGATCCGACTTCATTTTTTTGCAGATAGCTCCTAGTTGTTCTGACAGCATTTAATGAATAATTTATCTTTTTTTCTCCAGATGATCAGATCAAACTCAGAATGAGTTTTAATTAGAATATCCTTCAGTGTTTTGAATCCAAGGGCGATAAAAGAGGAGTATGTGATTGGAAAGGCAACGTTATCTATTTTTAGTTCCCTTGTTAGTTGAGTTACCAACCTTTTAGTTGTCTTTAGTTAAACCCCGTGATGGAAGGAGCTTTCCTCAAACTTTTCTTCTATATTTGTTAAAGTTTAGTGTAGGTTATCTTTAAGGTTTACCTATGGAAACAGTTTTTAATTGGCGTCTGGGGTTGTTCATGCCTGCTTACGTTACTTGTCATCTGAATTCTCTTCTCTTGGAGATGTTGCTGAGCGACCTCGAGAGCACACTAAGCAAAGGGGGGAGGACACAAGACAGGGTTGGCTCCTGTGGTTCAGCGTGGCATTGGCCGATACTGCTTCCGGTTAGATATGTCTCCTCTGTTAGCTATTAGGGTTTCCAATGGTTTATGCAAATTCCAAGTCAAAATGAAAAAGTCTGGTTTTATAACCTGATCTCTGTTCTAGTCGATTCACATGATTTCTGGAGTACTTTGTATTGTTAAATATTTCTGTTTTGCGAGGACACTTTCTTCTTAATCCATTTAGCTTCACATTTTCAAGTGTGAAGACCTGTTTCTCATATCAAAAAAAATTTACAGGTCTTCGTGGTTTTTTTTTTTTTCTTTTGTATATGGTGACTAAGAAAATATGTGATGAAAACATCATTTCTTGTAGTGGGATTGGAATTAATTAGTATTGTATTCATCACAAAAAGCATCTACGCGCATTAGGAAAAGTAAACAGATTCATGTTTGAGATAACCGGGTCTGGGGTTGAAGCAGTTGTTACTGTCAACCACGCGTGAGAGCCGGTACACTAAGTCACGTCGACCGAGGCCGGAGGAGGGGAAGCAAAGCAGCATGAGAGAAGCGGTCCCGTCCCTCCTGTTGGAGCCCACGTTCTCCATCCGGTAGACAATGATTACAACAACCTTTAAGAAGTGTTAGGACAGGGAGGTAGAGGATTACTGTGTGATCGGTCACAGGCAGATCTCACCTGGTCTGAGGGAGCAGGGAAGACTTGCCAGGGGCGACGTTTAAGCTGATCTCTAAAGAGGGTTGATCAGAGTTAGGACTGGAAACAAGAAAATCTCGGAGGAGGCAGTTTCAGCCTTTAGGTGAGGTCTAACCTGGGCAGGAATTAGGACAGGGCTGTAGAAATAGGAAGGAAGAGATTAAGAAAGACTTAGGAATTCTTGTCTTGTTAATTGATAGACTTAGGTGTAAGAAAGGGATAAATCAAGAAAAACTTGGTTTTCTAGGTGGGAAATAGTTCTATTTTGCGAAGTAGAGAGTATAGGAGGAAAAGTTTACAGAGGGAAAAGTCACTTCTAAGCATGTCGGGTTTGAAAGAAATATCCAATTAGAGATAGCCAATGAGTGTTCACATTTGAGCCTGAATATTGAGATAAAACTCTGATGTGAAGACACTGATGTGGGTGCTGTCATCTTAACGGTGATAATTAAATCCATGGGAGTGGAGGCGACCACCTAGCAAGTGTGTGTAGAGTGACAGGAACGCAAGATAAAGCGAAACTCTTGGGAACGTCGGCATCTAAGGGCTGGGAAGGTTCTCGCTGTGGCCTTTGACGGGGCAATTCCTCGTGAATGGCCATCCAAGCCCTTCACCTAAGTGAGTCTGATCAGTGCCCCAGCATTTGGATTAAAACTAGTCTTCGTTATGAAACCATTTCTACAACTCTCTCGGGAAATTAGAAAAAAAGGCATTTATTGGTGGCAGCATTTATTTTTAATCATCATCAAATACTACTTCATAGACTCTCAGATTTTTGGCTCGATTGGCTGATTCCTGATTGTTAAAAAGTGTGTGTGTGTATACATTCCTTTTTGTTTAGAAGCTCTCACTTAGATGGGTAGATGTTCTCAGATTGTCGTATTGAGCAACTACTATATATCGACTAATTAATTATGTGCTAGGTGTTAGAGATAAAGAAATAAGATGTAGCTCCTGATCTTAGGGTACCAACGACCAAATGGAGAAAATAAGACAGCTGGGTGGATGTTTTATGAGGTTTATAACTTCCTTTATTTATCTCCTGAATGTAATAACGAATTCATTTGTCGCTAAATTAACCTTATTTCTCTCCTACCCCCGCTCACTATTAGTGACATAAGCTCAGTTGTAGAAAAGTAGAAAAAGTCTAGGTATAGATTTTTTATTCATGTTGTGTGAAAATGTTGGAAATTACACCTGGTCTCTATAACTTCTTATAATTTTTTTAAGTTAACGTTTTCCCGTCATATCACAAGTTCTTCAGAAACATTTTTATTTGCTGGATGCAAACATTACATGGATGTGCCAGAGTTTATTCTGTTATTGCCAGGCATTCACTTTATTTTTTCACTATTTCATTATAAATAGTGCTGTAATAAATATATTTGTACATTCATCTTTTTATGCATCTAGTACTGTTTCCTAATGGTTAACGAAATTGCCGGGCAAAAGAGTACTTTTTTTTTTAAGACTCCCAGCGTATACTGATGAATTGCTCTTTAAAGGGGCCTTGACTACACTTTCACGAGCAATGTGCGAGTGTATTCATTTCCTTTGCCGGAATTATTATCTTTTACTTTTTTTTTTTGCTAATTTTCTAATTCGATGGGCGAAAACAGTATCTTACTTTAATGTGATCTTTGATTATTAGTGAAGATAATGTTAAAAGTATATTTATGTTTCTTCTTTTGCTTGTCCTTTTTTTCCCTTTTAATTCTAATAACTAACTTAGTGAGGTCTTGCGTATCCTTACTGTATCTTTGATGATTTAATCAGCTTAGATCATATCTTCCTTAGCTTCTATGTTTTTCAGAGCAAGGAGGGGCAGGTTTTTTAGTCTTACAGATGTTCGAGCCATTTTTTTTCCTGCTTCCTCCCCCTCCTTTTAAATTGCGGTCAAGTACACATAACGTAAGACTTACCGTCCTCACCGTTGTCAGGTGTGCAGTTCGGTAGCATGGAGTTCCTCCACCGCGGGACCCTGCCGTCCTGCCCGTTCGATCGTCTTGACGACCCCCAGCACGATGACCTTGGCCCCAGACTTCCCCAGCATGATGACCTTGACGACCCCCAGCATGATGACCTTGGCCCCAGACTTCCCCAGCGCTCTGCTGCGTT
>NW_006437828.1:9305899-9314292 GCF_000325575.1 Pteropus alecto | reverse complement strand
TTCCTGTTTTTAGAATAATTTTGCGGAGAGTTGCCGGCTTGTTTCGGAGTGGAAGCACCCTGTCTCGGGCAAAAGCTAGGATTTCCAGTTTATATTGGGTCTCGGGTTGTTACTGAGCATCTAGAGCCCCTCGTGCAACGAGTGTGGCTTGTTAGCATTCATTTATTTCAGTTTGCTCTAAACCTGTTTTGTTTTTCCGAGACCAATGCCCGCTGACCACCTCATGCTTGTCACACAAGGCCTCATGAGATATTTGTACGGTTGGTGGTTCTTTTTGACTAGACACTTTGCTCCTCAGAAATTGTTCCCCCAAGACGATGGGGCTGTGTGTCTGTCTCTAGCTCTGTGACTGGCAGGGGGCACAGGAAGCATGAAGGCGCTGGGCTTGCTCAGGGAATAGAAGGGAGGCCCAGGTGACTGGGCGTGGTGAGCAAGGAGGACGTGGTGTGAGAAGCTGCCCAGGTGAGCAGGGCCAGGCTGTGGATGAGACTGTGTCATGAGCCTGTGGAGCCCCAGGAGTTAAGTCCTGTCGCCTGGTGACTCGGACTCAATTAAAGGGTTTTCACTGGAGCTGGGACGGAGGGACGAGGAGAGGGCGACACGGTCTGACGCATGTTTTTATAAAAGGTCACGCTGGCTTCTGGTGGAGAAATGGATTCTAGAGGCATGAGAGTGGAAGCAGGGAGATGCGTTGGGACGCTGTGTCTGTTACCCAGGTGGCAGCGATGTGCCGATTGTCTGTCTGTCTCTGTCTGTCTCTGTCTCTTCTCTCTTCTCTCTAACTCACTCACGAAATCCATATTGTGACCATCAGCAGCACAACTGAAAATAACTGGCCAGGTTCACTCTGGGAAAAAGTGTAACTTACGAAAACGTGCAAATGTCAGCATTCTGAGTTCATTAATATCATCCTTTAACCAAGCTAACTAACCCCAGGCTAAGTGCGGTTTGCATATGCATATCAAAAGTTCACTGTCAGTTATCTTTGAATGTTAAGGATTCAGTGACCCAGAAAGGTATTTGTATTCCTGTTTTACACACAAGGACTAGGAGGTGCCTCATTAACAGCACCGAAGTAGAAAGCGAAGCGTTCGCCAGCGTCTCCTGACTGCAGGCACCATTTTGTCAACCTCGTGCTTCTGTTTATTTCTTCCAAATCTGTTAAATTCAGGGTCTAGATGGAATTTGAGGGTTTAATGCACCCTTTCGGCGTTTATTATTCTGGTGTCCCGACCTCGAGGTGGCGTAGCTCCTCGGGGAAGCCGCCTCTGATTTCCCGGGGCTGGGAGGAGGCCCCTCGTCGAGCCTTCATCATGCTGAATGGCAAGGCTCCTGGAGACCGGACGTAGCGGGAGACAGTGAAGGCCACGCGGCGGGGGTTCAGGAAGCAAACCGGAGGGGACCGGAGGCACGTGCGAAGTTTCCGTGAAGCCCCGTGACGGCTTCCGTTTCAGCCCACATGACAGGTTTGTCCTGATGTGAAAGAGCATTTTAAATGACCTGCCACCGAGTGAAACAGGCGTTGCCGGGCGCTGCGCTGGCTCGCCCTGTGCCTTCATGTGTCACAGTGTTCTGTTTCTTCAGGGTGGGGGGCCTTCCTGTGTGGCCTACGTGAGGAGACTTTGCACGTTAAAAAAAAAAAAAGATATTTACTTTGTAAAATTCTGACAAGAAATCAGAACCCTAGTTAGTTCTTCAGTATAATACTTTCTCTGACGCCTTCTGAGCCCCCCGTAAGCGTGGCCTCTCGTTCTTTTTCGGGGCTCCCTTTTGTGACATTCTAGTCTTCTTCTTACTTCTGCTGTTTTTATGTCCTCTCTTGGCTTTTTCCCCTTCCTCCGACGGGCTGCGTACGAGTAGGTAAAAGTTATCTTTTTCGTTCTGTTCCTTTCTGTCAACTTAACTCCCGAAGCGTTAGCCACAGTCCTCGAACTCTGAACTCTGCCGACGACCCCCGCCTCTGCCCTTCACCTCGCCCTCTTCCCCGTCGCGCCGTCCCGTGTGGCCACCTGACCGCCTCGGCTTCTGCGTGCGCTCGTAGCTGCCTTTGGTGAACGTCCCGGCGTCCAGGCATCTGGACCGCGAAGCTTGGTCGCGTTTGCCTGTCCTCTCTCACCCGTCCCTAGGGCTCGTTCGCGAGTCCCCCGAGCCTGGTACGCAGCACACGCACTGGGCTGTGCGGTTCTGCAGTCTCTGGTTCCGGAGAATGTTTCGCTCTCTCGTTCTTTTTCCGGATCCCCCACCCCCGTCCGGGGTGGTGCTGCTGCTTGGGAGACACCTGACTGACCTCACCCGGCATCCAAGCCCATCTCACGCCTCCCCGGTCACATAGTCCATCTTATTAAAACGTCCCCTCTCAGTACCCCGCTCGGAAATCTTCAGTGGCTTCCTGCTGCTACTCCTCATACTTTTAACCTATTCGCTTAACATCATCCGTTGATTTTTCTTATGCATCTTCTTTACCTAGAATTTCCACTCCACTCTTCCCCTCAAATGTACCTGTCCTGGGACCACATTTCAAGTTGGACCTGATCGGACGCGATGTGTTAGCAACCTAGTTCGTATCTGTGTTTGCGCTTTGAAACACCCCGCTACTCATCCACACTCTACCTTAATCATTTTTCTGAGCTGGCGGGGCAGAGCGGTCGGAAGCATGGACACTGCAGCCGCACTGGCCGCATCCTGGTCCCAGCCACACCTCCGGTAGTTCTGCACCTGTGCAGATTCCGGAACGTCTCCGAGCCTCGTTTTTCTTACCTCGGACCTGGGACTCGTAATAGTACCTTGCTCACGGGGCTGTTGTGAGGGGTAAGTGAGTGAATCTGTGTTTGAAACGCTGCCCAGTACTAAATAGATGTCTGCTGCTATTAGTATATGTTAAGAAAAGATGATCACGCTCCATAAGGTCCTTCGTGGTAAGGGATGTCGTTCCTCTTTAGAATGCTCCACAGGCCCTATCATGGTAGCTGATACTTAGTAGGCACTCAATATTTACTGAATGAATGAAATGGAAATCGATTAAAAAATCCAGTCGTCCCGTAACAGCTACTTTTCGTTTGGAAATAAGGCTGTTGACACTTGTAGGGAGTAGTTTCAGCAGACGTTCAGTGAGGTCGCAGTTTTTCCAGGATAATTTAATAGCAGGGTATACTATTTCCTCATTTAATTATATGGTTTGGGGAAAAAAAGTGTAGTTTAAAAGTGTATATTTCAAACAAAATCATACAATGATACAGTGAACCTCTGAACACTGAAACACTTAGAACATAAGCTTTGGTGTTTTAAATTAAAATAACAACAAAAACAAAAGGATCGAATCAACAGTTTGTGTGCTCTAGCGATTAACGTCCTGCGCGAAAGCATCCCAAAGCAGAACTAGCCAGTTACACACCATTTTCTTTCAAGAACATCAGTTTTAGGCTTCATTCTGCCTAAAGTAGTTTTTAACTTTCGTATGCATTTGGCTTTTCTAGAATGCATTTAATAGAGGTTTTAAGTAATTTTTAGAATTGCATAAGAGATGTCCAGGACTAATATTTGCTGTTGGCCTGGTATCTTAAACTTTTTTACATTTTGAATTGTGGTAATGATTTTTCAAGCTTAAATATTTGCTATATCAGGTAATAGTATCAATGTGGTAGATATTCAATTACTTTTATCAATCTACTTGAGACTTTTAATAGGGACTTAACATAGCTTTATAACTAGACCACAGGTGAGATATAATGTTGGTTTTGATGGGAAAAGGGGAAGAAATATCCATTAAATATGGGCTTAATTTTTCTGGCTCCAAGAAGATAAAAATTGAGTTTTCACTAGTAAATAAAAACTTGACTAAATGCCCTAAGAAGATAAAATTATTTTTTTCACTTTAATATTTTATTCCATGTGTGATATCAAGAAAGTAGTTTTTTCCTCTAAAGCTTTTACAGACAAAGAACCACTTGTAATGCCAATTAACCCAGAAGCTCAAATTCCCATTAAGTAATCATTATTTATAATAAAGTCCAGGCATATTACCTTGCATATTTAACAAAAAGTTAAAAAAAGAAACTTAAGTTCTATCTTTTTACGTTAATTCACTCTAAGATTTAATTAATGCCTCCTAATTTTGTCATGCATTTATTTAAAATATTTTTTACTGTCGAAGGGTTCTAAGTATTTCTAGTTGAAATAAAAATATAGATATATTCAAGGACCTATAAAATTAGGTTTGGTAATGGATCGGTATTAAAGTGTGATCCTAATGAAATATTCATCAGCTGTGGAAGGACCTACTCGTGTACCTGCCAAGCTTTACTTCTGTTTCTGGTTCGTTTGTCTTTGTAACGTCCGCGTTGAGCCTCTGAGAGGTGATGCTGTAAATATCTCCATTCTCTCTCCTTTAGACTTGGAGATACCGAAAGATTTTTATACTCTAGGTTACACCTTCCCCCAAAACAAAACAAAAACTTGAAGAATATTCTCGATCAAGTAGATGATTTACAAACCTACTAGCAATGGAAATAGGAAAATTCGAGGGTATGTATAGCATCTTGACGTTTGGGTGGAAATCATTTATTTTCCCTTTCCTTCTGCCGTGTTGACTTTAGTCTAGAGTAATATATTCCAAAACAGAGCCCCATCAGATTTCTATACTTTCATCTTTAACTACGTCACCTCTCTGCCCTGTTTTTTTCCTGTAAACGCCAGGGTATGTGCGTGGGAACGCCAGAGCCTATCGGAGGAATGAGGAAGGAAAATGGCTGAAATAGCAACCCTCATATCAGTAATTATATGATAACTTGAAAATTACCGATCGTAGATACGTCTGCGTTCATGTGACTCTCGTCCATCTGTTTTATCTTCACATTTCCTTATGTTTAATATGCACGTATGTATGTGTCTCTAATGACCGGCGACAGAGTTTGGCTCGAGTGAGGCTTAGGTCAAGTAAGCCAGCCTCACCTGTTTGAAGGAACTCTGCTTCCTTATGGCTGTTATTAGTTGCAATGATCAGTTACACATTTTGAGTACTACCTTTTTGTGGGCTTGGTGCTGGTCCTTATTTTAAACAGCTTGCAGTTTCGTGAGAAAAATGTTATGCATGTGAAATCATTATAAAAATAGCAAAATCATTTCAGCATCAGGTCGTGCGGGACAGCCTGCACACGGAGGAAGAGCCGAGTGAGTTCAGAGCAGCGGGGTTGGACTCGCTGCACTGTGAGGACTCTGGGACTGCACTGCCTGGGTTCGAATCCTGGCTCTGCCACCTACACGAGTCTGGTCAAGTAACTCAGTTACATGAGTCTGGTCAAGCAACTCAGTTTCCGCCTCTGTCAGCTGGGGATGAGAATATAACTTACCCACGAGGGTCGTTGACGCGTGGCCTTTCTTAACTGGGGTTTCTTGAGAAAATTACGCCCTAATGACCTGAGGCAGCTGTTGTATGTGGTGACGTGACTTCTCGCTGTGCATCTTGAGTGACCAGTTATGAACCATCCTTGGGAGACGTGAGAAAACAGCCACTCAGGTAATTTTCTGTGTCGGCGGTTCCCGCGAGGGACCCTAGTTGAGAATCAAGTGGGTTAACGCAATAAGTCACGTGGAGCAGGGTTTGAAAGCGTTAGTTGTTGTCGGACTCGGTGAGAAGAGCATTGAATTAATCGGAGGTAAAGAGCTTTCGGGCCGAGAGGAGTTAAAGGTTACCTGAGAGGGGTTTCCATCTCAGACGAGTATCCAGTTGCTTTGTGTCTCTGGGACCGTGATGGGACTTGGAAATCAACAATTTAGTCATCGATCAGAGAAGCACGGAACATTCGAAAGGAGGGTTACACGTAGAAGAAAAATGCTTCTTAATGAGCAGGTTACCTGTATCAAAATCATATAAATACGAATATCATATTGAAACTGCGAGACAGTGATACAGTTTTTAGTGAGCAAGAGGTGGCAAGTGGACGTTAACCATATATCAAGAAGGTCAACTGACACATCTCTCTTTGCGTGTGGTTGGTTACATTTTCTTTTTGTAAAAGGCAAGTTGGGGAGAGATTTAATTTTATGTGTAGAGATTTAATTTTATGTGTGAGCACAGTGTCTGGTAGGGTAAGTACTAATTGGTTTTTGAGTATAAGATCATTTGTGACATTTGGAGGCAGTTTCAATGGCGGATGAGCCCACAGCGCGTGTGTTAATGCTCATCGCCCTGGCTCTCGTGTGTGCAGCTGTGCACGCACACACACGAGTTTAACGTATTTGTGAATTTACATGGCTTTGACATGGTTGGCATGCTTATTAAGAAGTTGGGGATGTTTGTTGATTTCCACTACATTAGAAGTCTAGCTCGTCATCCTCTTCCCTGCGTTTTACCCGCACGTCACTTCTATGACATTCTCTTTCATCGGCCCCACTTGACCGTCCCTAATGCCCTCCCCTTTTCCCAGGCCGGCCTCTGGGACCACGTCTGACCTTAGGGAGGACTTAAAAACTTCCGGTTCTAGTACGTGGGGATGCCACAGTAGGGGTAGTTGTTGCTGGTATGACATTTCATCACTTATAACTGGGAGACGGCTTTGTTCCAGTGATAGGTCCCCACCTTGCACCCCCGTTCAGGTCCTGGCTATTTTTACTGCTCTTTGCAGAGTCCTTGGGACTCAGAGGCCGGCTCTCTCCGATGAGTGACGTTCGCAGTTTTCCTTTTTTTTGGAAGCATCTATTAATTTATGCTGAAACTCCCTGACTTTTGTCTGTTTTTTACCTGCTAAAATTTCCATCACCACTAGGACTAGTTTCTACTTCCGAATCCTCACCTCCTTCAATCCCGCTTCGGAAACCTCTGTGCTGCCTAAAAAATGATGGCGGCAGAGGGCGACATGCTCTTCATAAAATTTCTCTGGCAAAGGAAGGAGCCGGCAGAGTGGGTGCCATTAAAAATATGGGATAAAGTAAGGTCATAGACAGAAACCGAGAGAGTTTTAGCATTAAGAACCCAGGTGGAAGCTTTTTATTTCTTTTGGTTGAGATTAGAATTGAGAAATTATAAGATGGGGTGTAAGGGAGGCGAGGGAGGAAACTTAATTGATTGGCTCCATCATCTCTGAAATTTAGGTAGAGGTGTTACCTGTCGATAATGAGATAAATTTCAATGTCTCCAAGAGAATGAAAAAATAAAAAAGTATAGCATGTTTATACGGGGAGCGGATATCTAGTCAACCAAAAACGAGTACAAGGATTGCCGAGCAGCTGTGGGATCAGTCTGACTGTGCTCCCCGGAACCTTTGGGAGCCCAGAAACAGACCGGCTAATCCTTAGTCAAGTGCGTATAAGGTTTTTCTAGGATTATATTCCAGGATTAAAGGCAGCTTACAAAAATATAGCCGGCACGACAAGACGAAATTAAGTATACGTTGTGGCCAAGGAGGAGAGGTTAAAAGGGAAAGACGGAGCTCAGAATGAGAGGAACACTGTCGACGGCGGGTCTGGGGGGGTCCGCAGCTTAGCGGAGACGATGGGTTAATTCAATGAAGCACGGGAATGTTGGCATTGAGAAAATAAAGGCCCGAGGTCTTCTCTGGAACTTTATATGAAACCTAATGAGAATGTGGAACATGCTTTGGGTCAGCAGAAATAGCCCTCGGGAAAATCGGTCTTGACTCAAAGTAAGTTAGCAGTGGTGCTTTCTTCTTTCGGGTGTGGGAAGTTCGTAGATGTCGTTTAGCGGGCAGAATTTGGTTGTGTGAGAACATTGAGTGAAGCTAACCCCAGGAACAGTGAAAACACCTAAGTGTAGTTTGTCATGCAAGGACTATTCTACAGGAAGTGTTTATAAATTTCAGCTATTTCAGAAGAACAGTTTATTCCTGGTCGCCAAGGCAGTTTAGAGGTATATTCCCGCTCATTTGGGGCTTACCTGGGTACATTCAAATTCAGATTGTCAGAACATTCCCAGATAGCAAGTGTTTTTTTTTCATCAGAAACAATTGCAGGGAAAGATTTTTTTGAGAAAATATTTAGAAAGAATCTGGTTTCTAGCATTACCTAATACCAACCAAATGATTCGGTGAGCTGCAGAACGCAGGGCAGTGTGGCTTGGTGGGTAGCAGAGGGTGGGAAGGGGCTGAGCATAACCACGTGTCTAACTCTAAAAACCAAAATGGGTTCTTATTTCCAGGGAGAGATATTTAGTTTTTTTTAAATCTCAAAACTGATTAAGGGAGTTTACCTTGACCATAGCCTTATTTAATAATTAAAAAAAAAAAAAAAGTACATTTTCTTAAATCGACTGAGCAAAGTTTTTATAAGAAGGATTAGAAAATAGTCTTTCATGTGTTGAATGCATTAATCAAGTCAGAAGCGCTCGTTTTAATTAGTTCGAGGATGGATTACTTAGCAGAAACATGGCACAAACAAGTTGC
>NW_006437828.1:9298424-9305497 GCF_000325575.1 Pteropus alecto | reverse complement strand
GGCGGGCGGAAGGGTCTGGAAGAGGGAAGACCTCCCGTGTTGGGATCAGGAGCTTCGCCTTATCTTAAAAGCTGTCTGGACACGTGGAGGGTTTTGAGCAGAAGAATTACATGATTACATTTGCGTTTGGAACGAGGGCTGGCCCCAGTTCGGGGAAGGGACTAGACGTGGGGGACTGTACTTTCGGAAGCTGGATTGTCGGGGACACTGCTGTCATTAGTGGGTGAGATGTGGTGGTCCCGAGGTAAGCCGGGGACAGTGTGGCAAGGAAAGGGGGAGGGAGAGGATCACATTCTGGAGCGGAGGCCGACTCCCCTGACTCAGGGGTCAGAGGCCCTGGAAGAAGGCGTAGAAGAAGATGGCTTGTGGCCTTCCGACTCAGGCCGCGGGTTTGGTTTGGTTTTTAGGTTTGAGGGGAAAGTCAGCGTAACATAAACAGGACTAAGGATTTGGAAGTGTACAGTGGGGCAGTATCGAGTATGGGCAGTGCCGTGTACCCACCGCCTTTATCACGTGCCCAAACGTTTCGTCGCCCGGGAGGAAACCTCCATCGTATCGAGCAACCGTTCCCTGTCCGCCCCCGGGCCCCGCGGCCACCGTCTGCCTCCTTCCCTGCGGCTTTTCCCCTTCTGAGTGGTTGGCGCGAATGTTCAGAGGCCGCGTGCGGCGTGCGGTTTCTTAGTGTAACCATCCCAGGTTCGTCCACGTCATCGCCCGAGTCAGCACTTCGTTCCTTTTTATGGCCGAGCGATGTCCCGTGGGTACGTGGCACGTTTCGTTTATTCCTCCGTTAATGGACGTTTGAGTTGTTCCCACCCTTTGGTGCTGTTCCAGCAGTGAATGGCGTTGCCGTGAACTCGCGTGCACGAGCATCTGGGTACCTGTTGTTGCTTCTCTTGGATGTACGGCCGAGCGTGGTAACTCCGTGTTCGACTGTCTGGGAAATCACCACGCCGTTTTCCACAGTGGCTGCACCAGTTTACATTCCCAGCAGTCAGGCGTCAGGGGTCTAAGTCCTCCGCATCCTCACCGGTACTTGTCGTTCCCTGTACTTCTGATACTAGCCATCCTCGTGCGCGTGAGGCGGCGTCCCGTTGTGGTTTTGGTTTGCGTTTCCCTGACGACTGATGGTGTTGAGCATCTCTCACGTGCTCATTAGCCATTCGCATAATCTCCTAACTCCGCGCCTATGTGTGTACCCGAAAGGTCTGTCCGTTCGGTGGAGACCTGACCCTCGTCGGATGCGTGATCTGCAGATACTTTCTCCCTTTTCCGCTTTCTCGATAACGTCCTTCGATCCACAAAAGTTTTAACTTTGATAAAGTCCAGTGTATATATATTTTTTTCTTTCGTTGCTTGTGCTTTTGGTGTTACAGCGAACGATCCACTGCCAAAGCTGATGAGACTTTGCTGTTTCGCCGTGAGAATTTTGTGGTTTCGGCGCTGACGTGTTGCTCGGTGGCGTGTTTCGCGTCTGTGCGTGTTGCGCGGGGACCCCAGCTTCGTTCTTTTGCACGTGGCTGCCCCGTCAGCCAGGCATCCCTTGCTGAAGAGCCTGTGCTTTCGCTGTGCAGTGGCCCTGGTGCCTCTCTCTGAATCAGTCACTCGGTTATATGGCTTATTCCTGTATCTCCCGCGTGATCTTTGAAGTGGCCGATCCTTTAGCTCGTGGTCAGCTAGTGTTTTGACAGAGATGGCACTGAATACCTGGAGCTCCCCCTCCCCCCGCCAAGATAACCCCGTCTCTTTCGGCCTTTGCAGATCGGCTCTGCACTGGGGACACGTCTTCAACGCTTAGCCAGGCTATTTCCAGTTCGCTTCTCCCTTGACCTTCGCTCAGCCTATACATCAGCCAGGGGTGAGAGTTTCCCGCCCTGGGCTTGCACCTGAGCTTTCGAAATTCCCCAGTATGCACGATAGCTTTTCCACATACTCATTTTCTTTTCTTTCTTTTCTTTTTTTTTTTTAATTAATTTATTTTTAAAAATTTATTATGGTGACGTTGATGAATGTAATCCAATAAGTTTCAGGTATACAGTTCAACAGGAAGTCATATATATGTCTCATTGCGCGTCCACCACGTGCTCATTTCCCAAGAATCTCCCTTTCTCGGCTTTCGGCATTATCTTCGGTGTGCCTTACCTGTTAGCTTTCGCCTCAGGCCGCCGCGGGGTGTTCGTTTTTGAGGAATGTCCTCTGCTCAGACGCCCTTCTGCCCTGAGAGAGTCTGAGTTAGGTGAAGCAAAGGCAAGCTTTTTGTCAGTCCTTCAGGTTGTCCCCACATGGGTCAAAACACAATTCTCTGAGAATAAGGTCTGCTCCACTCCCTAGGGCACCGGGGGCCCAGGTCGCACCTGGGGAGGTGGGCTGCAGGGCGGGGAGCGGGCGGAGCGAGGGCAAGGTAAAACGCCCCAGAGTTTGGCCATCATTCTCGTGTTTCCTCTTTCTTGATTCACTATTTTGCTTGGTCGCTTGTAAACTTAGCAGTTTTCCAGAGTTCTGACAAAGTTGATTTCTGATAGCTTTGTTGATTTGGGGGGCCTTGGGGCTACCTGCTCCACCATCTTGGCTGGTGTCACTCCAGGAACCAAACCGCCCGTTGGGTTGTGCAGATTCATCCTTAGTCGACACGGCCAGGTTTCCGAGTGGCTGTAAGTATTTTCACACCTACCGGCTGTGCGTGCGCGTTCCAGGCTCCGCATGCCGGCCATCGCTTAGATTTGAGCCCGCTTGTCCATCTTTCTAATTTTAGCCATCTCGGGTGTGTAGTGTCACCTCACTGTGGTTTTAAATTGCATTTTCCTTATTACTGATGAGATCAGATGTAAGTGGATTGCCAGTGAGGTTGAGCATAGATGGGCAGACAGACAGACGGACAAGCAATTTGGATATATTATTTTATAAAAAGCTTGTTCGTGTCTCTTGCTCACTTCTCCATTGGGCTGTTTGTATTTTTCCTTACTGATTTTCTTTAAATATTCCTGAAATGAGCTCTTTAATATGTTACCAGTATCTCCTCTTACAGTGTGACTTATCTTTTCATCCTTTTATTGAAATCTTTTAACGAACATAAATTCCCACTTTTGGTGTAGTTCAGTTTCTTCATCTTTTCCTTTACAAACAGGTTACGGCTTTCGTGTTGTTTAAGAAATCGTTTTTGCCTGTTCTCAAGATACTTCCCTGCGTTATTTTTTAGGAACTGTTTTACCTTTCACATTTAGAGCTACAATCTATTTGGTTGGATTTTTTTTCTTCGGTATGAGATAGCGTTCCAGAACAAGTTTTTCCCCATTTTTTCTCGGTGAGTCTAGCTAAGAGGCAGCTAATTGGCTCAGCGCTAATATTTGGAGACCACCCTTTCTCTTTGTAGTGCTCCCTTTGTTATAATTCACATACGTAAGGTCCATTTCTGCATTGTATTTTTTTGGTCATGATTTTTCTTTTAAAAATGTTTAAATTGAGATGTAATTCACCTATAACACATTCGTTTCAGCCGTACAGCATTGTGACTGGATATGTGTAGATACTGTGAAACGGTGACCGCAGAAAGTCTGGTTAGCATCCGTCACCACGCATAGTTTTATGTCTTGTGAAGAGAGCTTTAGAGATTTATTCCGTCGGCAAGTTTCAAATACATAATACGGCATTATTAACTATGGTCGCCGTGCTGCGCATCACATTCCAGGACTGACTTTTTAATCTTCACCAGTGATAACTCCCTCCACCCTCGCCTCTGGCAAGTACCCGTCTGTTCTCGAGGCATTCCTTTATTTTTGTTTGTTTGTTTTTGTTTCGATTTTAGATTTTGATATTTGCCATTCTCTGTGTGACTTGCTTCACTTAGCATAACGCCCTCGAAGTCCATCCGTATTGTTGGAAATGGCAGAATTTCCTTCTTTTTTATGGCCATGTAATAGTCCTCTGTGTGTGCGTGTGCTTGTGTACGCATGCCACATTTTCTTTATCCATTCACCCGTCAGTGGACACGTACGTCGTTTGCACGTCTTAGCAATTGTAAATAATGCTGCGGTGAACATGGGGGGCATGGATCTGTCCAAGTTAGTGTTTTCGTTTCCTTTGGGTAAATACCTAGAAGTGGAATGGCTGGGTCATCTGGTGGTTCCGGTTTTTTTTGGAGGGGAGCCTCCGTATGTTTTCCACAGTGGCCACACCAGTTTACACCCCACCAGCAGTGCACCGGGGTTTCCCTTTCTCCACAGTCTCGCCAACACATGTTATTTCTTTTTCTCTTTTTTTTTTTCTTTTTTTTTTCTTTTTAATAATACATTCTGACAGGTGAGAGGGGACATCTCATTGTGGTTTCGATGGCATTTCCCTGATGATTGGTGATACTGAGCACCTTTTCAAGTACCTGTTGGCCATCTGTGCGTCTTCTTTGGAAAAATATCCATTAGATCCTCTGCCCCTTATTCCGTTGCGTTGTTTGTTCCGCTATTGAGTTGCGTGAGTTTTTATACATTTTGGATATGGACCCCTTATCAGATACATGACTCGCAAATATTGTCTCCCATTCCGTAGATTGCCTTTCTGTTTTGTTGATGGTTCCCTTCACTGTGCAGAGCTGTTTAGTTTGAGGTAGTCCCACTTATTGATTTTTATTTTCGTTGCTCTTATTTTTGGTGTCACATTCGAAAAGTCATTGCCAAGACCAATGCCAAGCAGCTTACCGCTTTCGTTTAATTCTAGGAGCCTTCTGGTTTCTGGTTTTATGTTCATGTCTGATCCATTTTGAGTTAATATTTGTGTGCGGCGTAAGACAGTGGTCCCGTTTATTCTTCTGCATGCTGCTGGCCAGTTTTCCCAAAGCCGTTTATTAAAGGGACCGTCCTTTTCCCTATTTTATATTCTCGACTTCTTTTTTAAAGTTAATTGACCACATATGCGTGCGTTTATTTCTGGGTTCTCCATTCTGTTTCATTAATATACGTGTCTGTTTTTATGGCAGTTCTATACTGTTTTGATTATAATAGCTTTGTAATACGGTTTGAAATTATTCCTAATTTCATGTTTTTCCCCCTAGCTTTGTTTTTCTTTGTCAAGATTACTTTGGGTATCCGGGGTCTTTTGTATTTCCATACAAATTTTGGGATTTTTGTTCTCTTTCTGTGAAAAATGCCATTGGAATTTCGATCGGGATGGTATCGAATGTGTATAGTTCTTTGGGTAGTATGAACATTTTAATAATATTAATTTTGCCAATTTACGAGCACAAAATATCTTTCTTTTTATTTGTATCTTCTTCAGTTTCTTTCACCAGTGTCTTATGGTTTTCACTGTATAGGTCTTTTACCTCCTTGGTTAAATTTATTCTTAGATATTTTATTCTTTTTGATTCATTTGTAAATGGGCTTTTTAAAACTTTCTCTTTCTGATCATTCGTTATTATTGCATAGAAATGCAACAGATTTTTACCTAATGATTTTGTATCTTTCACCTTTACTGAATTTGTCCATTAGTTCTAACAGTTTTTGGTGGAGTCTTTTGGGTTTTCCGTGTACAATACTATGTCAACTGCAGATAGTGACAATTTTCAATTTCAAAGTTTCCTTTCCGATTTGGATGCCTTTTTTCCTCCCTTGCCTAATTGCTCTGGCTAGGATTTCAAGTACCATGTTGGATAAAAGTGGCCGGAGTGAGCATCCCTGTCTCGCCCCTGATCTTAGAGGGAGAGCTTTGAGTGTTTCATTGTTGGGTATGCTCCTTTTCTTCTAGGTTGTCCAGTCTGCTAGCATGTGATTGTCCGTGGTCGTCTTTTATGATCCTTTGTGTTTCTGTGTTACCTCCTTTCACTTCTGATTTTGAGTCCTCTTTTTTTCTTGGCGAGTCTAGCGAAAAGTCTGTTTTGTTTATCCTTTCTAAAATCTATCTCTTCGTTTCACTGACGTATTCTTTTAATATACTATCGCTTTGTTAAAAGTTTTGATATCTGGGAAGGCAAGTCCTTCTACCTTCTTATTTTTTAAGATTCCTTGGCTATTATGGGTCTTTGCTTTTCCGTATGGATTTTATGTTTCTTCATAAAACCATTTCATGGTTTTGATGGACTACAACTGAACCTACAGATCAATTTGGGGACTTATGATATTGAGTCTCACCATTCATTGGATCTTTCATATACTTCAATAAAATTATCTTTTGTTAAATTTTAGGTGTTTTATATTTTTATTGCTGTTGTAAATAGTACCTTTCTGAAAATTACATTTTCTACATGTTGGTAGGTATAGACATGCCATTAGCTGCCTTGCTAAAACTGCTTATTGATTCTGATACACTGCATAATATTTTGTTTTCTGTGTAGACAATCATAGAGTATGAGATTAATGACAGCTTTGTTTCTTCCTTTCCGATGTTTGTTTTTTTCTATTCTTTTGTCCAATGGAAACGTAACGAGAACTGTATATATAATTTAAAAATTTCCAATAGTTATATTAAAAAAAATAGAAGTATTTTACTTTTTTTTAACTTTTTTTCGGTACTAAATCTTCAGTAGCTGACATGCATTTCACGTTTCCAGCTCTTCTGCATTTGGATGAGCTGCATGTCGCGTGCTTACAGCGCGTGTGGCTAGTGGCTACTGAGCCTGATAATGTAGGACCAGAATTCCCAGTGTGGTACCGGTACGGGAGGTACTGTCCTTGCTCCTGATTTTGAAACGATGCCTCTGACATTCCACCACTAAGAAGGATCTGGGTTGGGGGAAAGACCTTTCTATTTTTTCCCCCTTTTCTGGCCTAGAACCTACAGAGTTTCCTTATTTGCTTTTAGTTTTCACCCTTCGTATAAATCAAGTTAACAAAATTTAAGGTTAATCAATATCTTAAAAACCCACATCTTCTAGAAAAAAATACCACGACCGTACCGCATCTTAACCCTGTTACCACCTCCCAGTTTATGTGATGTTGTCCGTAATGTTCACTTCATTTTTAAAAGTTCCATGAATTTGACATTGTTTTCTGTGGTTAACATTTGTTTAGCTTTAATGGCGTGTTTGCTAGCTTCTTTGCTTACTGTTCCTTCTTGTACCTCAGACCTTTATAATGGAGCATTTTCTT
>NW_006437828.1:9295659-9298394 GCF_000325575.1 Pteropus alecto | reverse complement strand
TTTTGAAAGTTCCTTTAGGGAATGTTAAGTAGTGGTAAACTTTTATCTGAAAATATCTTTATTTTACTCCAGTTCTTGAAAGGTCTCGGTACCCACTTCTAGGTTGAAAGTTACCATCTGTTCTTTCTGCAATAACAGAGCATTTTTGAAATGTCTTTCTAATGAAAAATGTAATCACACGTCCAGTATTTATTATGTGTGGGCTTAGTAAAACTAATCTTACTAAGAAGCCTCTTAAGAACCTTGTGCAAAGTTTTTATTAGGTTACTGGCAGAATTGCTATACACTTAAAAATTGAAATATGACTAAAAGAACTTTCCATACACATATGCGTGGTGACTGCCCTTAGGTGTGGGACTGGACCATTTATAGTGCTTATTACTGTTTATGGCCTGCCTTCAGTTTTTGTCTGCTTACACTAAGCACCCATTTTTCAGAAACTCATACCTCATTAGTTAGTGATAGGAGTGTGGCCTGTCAGCATTTCAGTCCTGTAAAATCTTACTGGGTAACTACTGCCTTGAGTTAAGTCAGCGCAAGTAGATGTATTCTTTCTGCCTGCTCCTTCCTACTTCTTCTAGAACAATGATAATGTAAAAGGAAGGGCAGAGGGGATAGAGTCCACTAGTCACTGAATCTTCACGTATCACGCCTGCTACGTGCTCTACGTATCTTTTCTTGTCTAGTCCCCACTGTGATCCCATCTTACTCACATTTTATGAATGAGGAAATTGAATTAGAAAGTTGCGTAAGTGGCTTTCCGAGGTATCGTAGTATGTAAGTGTTGGGACAAGAGTCAGAACGCAAATGTTTACGTACCTCTGCAATTCCAGCGTCATTTAAGATAGCCCAGGGAATCCTCTGCAGTTCCGGAGGCAGCCTCGGATGACGTCAGACATGCGGAAGAGCCCCCAACTAGTAATACTGCCGTACTGTTATTCCGCGATGTGTCAAAGGCTTATCATTAGGTTTACGTCTGGGATCTGAGATGACCCTCTTAGGCCACCAGTGATCAGACAGGTTTATTATCAGTATCACCTGTACTTTTAACCATTTCTATCACTGTCTTCCCTGCCCGAACCCCACCCCGGACTAACAGGACATGTAACAGTGACTGACGGCAGTTTTCCGCTCCTAGACTAATTAAAATGACTTACCACGTCCTTACAAGCCCGGCATCCAGAGGCCTTATTTGCCTCTGGGCTGGGAAGCCCTGTGCATACTGCACGGGAGAGGGACTGGTTTGGGACAGGAAGGGAAGACTGTATGTCCCACTGCTTGTCAGTAGGAGATTATTCTGAGTACTCTTAGAGGACTTTGTGGGAAGGGATGGAAGTCCCGTTATTGTCCATAGCAGGGACTTCAGAGGGACGTCCCCCTGGTCGACTGTGGAAATAATTTCAAACTCTCGGGCTACTCAAACCTCAGAGTGTTCAGATACTATTTGTTTTGAGTTTCTTTTACCTGCTTATATTATTATTATTTTTAAATTCTCATACTTTGTGATACTGTCTATTGTATTTGTTAACAAATTTGGTAACATTTTATTCTGTATTTAAGTAATACTTTTTAAAGAATGGCCTAGATTTGTATATAAGGTGCCTATGTGTTCAGATTTTTAAAAATGACGTTAGAAGTTAAGTTATATAGACTCTCGTGTAAATACAATTTTACTTAATTTCTGGTAGCTTGGGTTACATACTTAAGGCTATGGACAGCTGTTTTTTAAATAAGATGCGATGTGTTAGCGCCATCTACTGTTGAGTGCGGATAATGACTTCTTGGTGTGCTGTGGGATTTTCCCCAGTGCCCTGTTCTAACCTGCGTATTGCTCAGGGTAGTCTCACTTAGTTGAGCGCTCTGGGGAATCTGGATGTTTGGGCATGTTCAGATGAGATTCTGTCTATGTTCAGGGTTGGCCAGTTTTTGGAGATCTTGCTTCATAATTCTTGTCAAAGTAATGGTGGCAAATTTCCTGGAATATTCTTGACAGTTCTGGATTTTAAAGTAGAGCTAGCTGATTGTATAGCACCTTCATTTAAAAATTTTCTAATTGATTTACCATCGTTATAAAACTGGTTGATTAAAATCGGGATTTAAATTGGACGTCCCGTTTGCATGGAAGACCGTCTCCATGTGTTACTTGTTATTTAATTAATTGAATGTCCAAATCTGCATAGCGTGGTATTGAGCGTTTTGGTAATTCAGTGGAAAACCCGTGTCTAAATAAGATAGTCATTTTCTTGGAGTTTAATTTGCTAATGGAAGGACGTTGCAAAAATAGGTGGATCTAATGCACTGGTCAACAGCATGGCCTTTAAAGTTAGACTCCTTCCCTGCGTTTAAACGTTGGCTTTGCCCCGTGACCCACTTGGGGTCCGAGACCGCTCAGCATAACCTTGCCGAGCCTCGGTTTCTCAACTGTACGTGAGAATAATAATAACAGTACCCACCTCTGGGCTGATCGTGAAGCACAAGTAATAAAATACTTCTGAAGCCCTTAGCATAGCCTCCGACATGCAGTTAACACTCAATAAGTGGTGGTTGCTATCATTCTTCTTATTATTATTTTTTAGTTGCTATCAATATTGCCATCATGGGCTGATCGTGAAGCACAAGTAATAAAATACTTCCGAAGCCCTTAGCATAGCCTCCGACGTGCAGTTAACACTCAATAAGTGGTGGTTGCTATCGTTATTATTATTTGTCTTTAGTTGCTATCAATATTGCCATCG
>NW_006437828.1:9262562-9295476 GCF_000325575.1 Pteropus alecto | reverse complement strand
GGGGAGGGGGACGAGCAAGGCCCCTGCCGCCTCCAGCCCAGACTGGCAGGTACCAGCCGCGTAGCTCGCAGCGAGTTACTTACCCTCTCTCCCGCTCAGCTTTTTCATCTGAAGAACGGGTTGTTTCGAGGATTAAATGATGTAATGTGTGTATAAAGCCATCGTTCTTGCACTTGGTAGACTGACGGCACGTGAATGTTAATTCTCTCTCTCAGTGATGACATGCTACGAGTTACCAACATGTACCTACTTCTGTAATTTTGCTTTATGTTATTCACTATAAAAGAGAAAGATCTTAAGCATCCTTTATACGTTTGAAAAGGATGCAGAGAAATCGTGACATCTTCCAGGAGTATAATTGAGGAGATGAGATATAAATATGGGAAAGTTTTTATTTGAATTTGAAAGAATGCAATAATATTTGTATGTGATTGTTAAATTACACAGAAAATATTCTGTAGGTGTTCAAAGGAGGAATACTTTTCACATTGGACCTAACTTACCTGTCTCCCATTAACATTATTATTATTATTATTATTATTAATTATTTGGTAGTCGTGGCCCCTTGGGCATTGTAGAGGACACGAAAGAAAGAAATCCACTCGTCAATTAAGAGAAATATTTATTGTTTACATGTCATTTGCCAGCATTGTGGACCACGGCTGAGGACATATCCACTCTTTAAGGTGGAGGTGGGGGCCGTTCTAATAAAACGGTCAACCGAGTGTTGTTCCCCAGCATGAGTGACGCTCATAAATGAAGGAAAGAGGGAAGGAAGGGCGGGGGGAAGGAAGAAAGGAGGGAGGGAGGGAGGGAGGGAGGGAGGGAAGGCAGGCCTTTGTATCACAGCTACCATACTAACTGAAACTAATGTTCTTATCACACACCGATTTAAAATGCTGTGTATACTTATCCATAGCTAATTCCCTCCCGTGCCCTCTGGGGCTCTGCTCCGTCCATGAGCCATCGCGTTGTCCGTAATCTTTTCCTCTTTCTTCGGGCGGCCCAGCCCGTCTCCCTCACTCCCCCTTCGTCTGCACGCCATGGCATGGCCGTCCCCTCTTCCTCGCCACCCTGCCCCGCAAGCTTCTGAAGCTTCCGTTCGCAGATATCCCCAGACCTGCAAACTGTCAAGTCTCAAGTCCGAGGAACACTGCTCGGTCCCTGTCTCGTCGCTCTGTCTTTCTCGTGGTTGCCTGTCACTTGCTGGGTTCTCCCCGGGCCTCTGTGCGCTGTCACAGAGCACCCGCCGCCCAGCCCCCCATTTGAGTTTTATCTCTGGAACCAAGTTCCGCCATCTCTAGTGCCAGGGGGAGGCGGCTGGGCTTTAGCTCCTCGTCCTCTTCGTCACCTGTCAACACACGAAAGCTTCCCTAAGCAAACATACACTCTACGTAAAACAAGTAACCCCGAACCACAGAAATCTGTGCAAAAGTGGTCTGGAAACAGCCTCGAGAAGTGTCTACGATCCCTTCCTGCCCCTGAAACGACTTCTCTGCAGAGATTCTGGAGCTGCGGGGCCGTCCCCAGTGTCCCTGTGAACCTGTCCTCTTGCAGATCTCGTCCGAACTGGGTCCTCATTGGGTTCTCATCCCCTTCAGCCTGCCCCTCCCCCATCCTGCCGCAGTTGCCGGTACCAAGATGTGTTCCGTATCAGAAGCCGAAACCCCACGTCACCCCAAACTATGCTTCTCCCTTATCTTAAACAGCCAGCTTGTCCTGGGATCACCGCTGCCTTAGTGCGTTTCATTTGCGATGGAAGTCACTCCATCGTATTGTAACTATTAGAGTTATGTCTGTTTCTTTCACCAGAATTTTATATCTCAAGTACCTACCATAATTTTTGTATGGTAGTAAATGCTCCACTAATACTTTCATGCGTAGAAATAAGTTTATCGGCCATTCCTAGTTCCCAAGATTAATAGCCTCACCCCATTGTCCTAAAAAAGCCAAAGCACTATAAAACGATAGGTTCTCTAACCTTATTTTTAAAAACGTTATATTAACGAGTGTCAAACTAATGTTATATTAAAGTGAAATATGTTAAGATTTTATCTTTTACAGTTTCTTAGCTTAAAAGAAAGTTTTTTTTTTTTTATATACCATTGATGCATTTGGGAACTTGAACACATCTCATGCCTTCGGTTTTTAAAAACAAAGTCCAAACTTCCTATCAGTCTTACGTCATTTACCCAGTTTTTCTTATTTAATAGTATTTCTCAATATTATTTTTGTTCATTGGATGCTCTCAAATGGTGGTTTGATTGTTACGTTTTTGTTAAATGCATAGCTGTGGCTTCCGCTTGTCATTCTGAAATAAATTGTTCCCATTTTATAGCAGTCCTTTTAGGGACAGCCTAGAGGGGTAGACTTTTTCCATTTCAGTCCTAAATAAATGGCACAAAGCGTATGGTATGTTCCAGATTCTAAATGGTAACTTATTTACATAGGCTTTCCCATGGTTTTCGTATTTGACATGAGGGAAACGTTCAGATCATCGGAAACTTAAACTGTCGAGTATCTAGTCTTATTTTAACCTTCTGACCTTGTTTTAACCTCCGAGATCATCGTGGTTTGATGTTGACTCCGGTTCGCGCATTGGGGGGTGACTTGTTCCCCGTGGTGGTTGCTGCTTACGGTTTCTGTCTTGAGACTGCGTGCGGCTGATGAACAGCTTGTGCTTTTCATTTGGTCGCTTTTCCTCTCCCGAGTCCCAAGAAGCCAGACACGCCGGTGTTAAGAATTGTGTGTGGCACGCAAGATCGATAATTCTCAAACAAGGTCTAAGGACCAGAGTGTGCTTCCCTGGTGCAGTGGCTTTATGAGAACTTTTCCAGCCGTTCAGAGTCAGCCTCATTCTAGACCGTGTGCTGAAGGTTGGTCTCACTGGCTCTGGAACCTGAATGCACTTCCCAGTCACTTACAGGCCACCTGGTTCTGGCGTTTTCTAGAATCAGTCGGTCCTGTGTAATTTCTTTCATTGCATCTGCTCATGGAGCCATCTCAGGCCAAGCGCGAGGGCTTAATGTCTTTTCTTTCAGTAATAGTCAGAGGGCTTCCATCTTTGGTGAAGGGCCTGACTGAAAATCTCTATTTACACACACACACGCAGACACACATATACGTGTATGTGCGCATACTGCTTGATCTCGTTGCTGCTGGTGATTCCCTGCCACAGTCCCCACCAAGCACTGTTTTTAAGGCACCCTGGTGACCTTGTGCGCGTACTGGGTTCTCTCACTGGGCGGCACGTGTGGCAGGAGGGACTAGACACTATGGTAGGACGTGGGCAACAAGCTGAGTGGGAGTTTGCCATAAGCAGTTCGACACCGGCTTACGTTTTGGGATATGTTGTAAATTTACGATCTTAATTATAGAAAGAATTGCTGTGCATCGAAAATGTGAAAAGAAAATCTAATACTTCTTACGTTTTGAGTTATCACATTTGTTCTTTGTACAAGCGGCAACGTACACCCCGCCGTCAGACCCCCGGATCCCAAGCCTGACGCAAACGATCATTCGCTTGGCCCGTGCGCGAGGCCGGCTCGTCTTTTGTTCCTCAGTTTTCCTGCCCGTGATGGGTAAACAGAGTCATCGTGGGGACTCCACGAGGTAAAGCACTTAGTGTGGGGAGTTAAGGACTGGTGAAATGATTATTCCAGACGAATTCTTTCCCCCGGGGAAAACATGGCACAGGAAAGTGAATTTTAATAGATCTTTAACGACGTCGAGGCCTCTGCACCCTTCTGGCCTCCCCAGGACAATGTTGCGATTTGCCTCTTGAAACAACTCAGAAGCAGCTCAGAGCTGTAAGTGCCAGCTTTGACCAGGAACCGGGTGGGATGACTTCGCCTTCTGCACGAGGGCTGTTGTGAAACAGGACCAGGCC
Source organism: Pteropus alecto (assembly GCF_000325575.1). Taxonomy (NCBI): domain Eukaryota; kingdom Metazoa; phylum Chordata; class Mammalia; order Chiroptera; family Pteropodidae; genus Pteropus; species Pteropus alecto. The sequence goes on along the minus strand of NW_006437828.1, from coordinate 9,291,587 downwards.
CTGCGCCCTCTCCACGCTCCTGTCCCCTCTCTCTCTCTTGCGCGCAGCCGACTTCTGGGCAGGGGTGTAGACGGCGGTGAGAACACGCGTTCCCAGCACACGTTCCCGGCCCGCTCCTCGCCAAGCGTGCGCGGGTGTCGGACTCTCTCACCTTTCATCATCCAGGTGATTAAATTCCACCAAGCATTTCCACCTGTCGAGCCTTGGACAGGAAGAGCTCACCTGCTCTAAGGATTCAGGAAAGGCTCAGTGCATGGAGGGATCTCAGGTGACAGCCAAAGAGCGACCAGTGTCTTTAACTAGAAAAGGGGAGTCAACATGGCAGGGCACAGAAAGGGGCCGTTATTATATATGAAGAACGTGTATTTTTAAAGAATAATGAATTCTTATTTGCTTGCAGTGATCGTATTTTCCAGTTAAATATATTCCATGTAGGAACATCCATGTAATAGCCTTAAAGTTTTTGAATTAGTCAGTAACTGGGTAGACTGAATTTTTAATATAATCTTCATGTTTAAGAAATGTAAAAAGAAACAATTTTTAATATAAATTATAATTCCTCATATAAGAAAATGTATGACTTAAACTTTTTTTTTGTTAGAATATTGGTTGGTAATGATGGTGTAATCCATGAGTCAGTGGCCGGTACCTCCACCTGCTAATGTAGGTACCAGTTCCTCTTCCAGATGATTTTGAGGTCCAAAAGCGTTTCTCACGTATAGCTTTCTGGTGTCAAACGCATGGCATTAGCTTTAATGTTCCCCTCTCCCGGCCACCCACCCAGGCTCTGTCCTGTTCCCCCGGCGGTGTCCCTTTGGTGGATTTTGTTGCTGGTCCTTCTCTTGGTCATTGCAGGGACCGGCTGGGCCGGGTCACTGAATGATTTATAGGACTTGCTGGTGAAGCTGCTGTTGGTGAAAAGATTTATTCATGGAAAAGATTTTGCTCCATTGGTTTAATTTTATTTAATGATAATATGGAACTATTCAGATTTCATATCTCTTCATCAGTTTTTGTAATTGATATTCTGACAATTTTTCTATTTAATCTATATCTTTTTAATTATGCTTATATTCCTTTTTCATAACTAATATTGCTTATTTCTGCCTTCTCTTTTTTTCTTAATGAGTCATATTGGAGTTTTAGTGGTTTATTTTTATAGTCTTTCCATAGAGCCAGTTTTTGGCTTTGGAGGTCTTCTAACGTAGATTTGTTTTCTAATGCAGTAGCTTTTTCCTGTTGTCTTTGTTCTCTCTTTTCTTATATTTTCTTTGGGTTTATTTTTCTAGGGTTCTTCCCCCACCCAGTTTTCTTGGTAAAGCCTTATCCCGCTAATCTTTAGCTTTTATTCTAACGTTTGAGACTGTACATTTCCTCTAAGTGTTTAGTTGCATCCTGAAAGTGTGGATATATACTATATTTGTTATTTTTCATTTTAATCTCATCATTTAAAAAAAAAGTCTGTTTCTGTGATATTGACCCCTTTCGCGTGATGTTTTCTATTATAAATTTTTCTTAAGGTTCTAAAGTTTAATCTATCTTTAAAAGATCCAACTTGGACATTTACTAATTACATGCGTTTCCGTTTCATAATTTATACTGTCCTGCTTTTACTTTTGTGAATCTGACCTTTCATTTTCCTTCGGTCGATTTGATCGGTCTTCTTCTAACGTTCGGAGTAGCCTAAGTCGGTTTAAGAGAAAAACAAATGACCTATGTGTGTGTCTGCATCCCCGACCCCATCCCCACGTCTGTCCCGTCAGCAGGTGGATTTCCAGGGCCGGGGCCCCGCGGACGCGGCGCAGGGAGCACCGCAAGGCCTCTTGGGAATGGAAACGCCGCCAGCCGCCCGTCCCTCCCTTTCTCTGAGAGCTGTCGCTTTGCTCCTCTGCCTGACTTTTCCTCCCTCCCTCTCCTTTTTCCCCTCCTTCACCGTTTTCCTCCCTCCCTCCCTTCTTCCCCTCTGTCTGCATCCCTTCCTTTCTCCTTCCTCTGCCTCAGGTCTTCCTTCCATCCTTGAAATCTTCACTGCCTGTTCCTCCCCCACATACAGACATGCTTCAAAAACTGAAAAACCCCTAGGACTAGGTTCTCCTGAGTTTCGGATCGAGGAGAAATAATCAACAGAGGCCGTGTGTTATGGACTCGTTATGCTCTAAAGAAAGTCTCCTGTGCCCTTTAAACCCTGGAAACGTGGCAAATCACTAGAGTCGAGGCAGTTTTGTCCCGGACGCAGTAAGGCACCAGAAGTAAATTGGGTCACTGCCCCTTTAAATAGAAACTGCCTTGAGGGGCTGATGGAACTTTGGGACTATTTCTTCCCGAAGTGCTGGTCCACCAGCGATGTCAGTTGGGCCTGGGGGAGACGAGAGGCCCAGGTGCTGTGTGTGTCATGAAACCTCTCCTGTAGTCTAGCGACAGACCAGCTGTGAGTACTCGGCTGTAATTCCAACAGTCCTGGAAGGAATTGCCCCTTGGGGGATCCTAAATGTTTTACTACGCCGAAAGGCAGTTGGCTTCTAAGATACTCATCCTGGAGGATGAAAATTAGGTTCAGCTCAGCCGTTTTGGGTTTTCGTTCTATTTTTTCCTAGTTGGCACATTTTCAAAGCTATTTTTAAAACTACTCGAAGGATTATCGGGAGGTTATGAAGGGAGGAAGTTTTCCCCTTCCATCGTTAACTGAGATGAATTGTATAAAGGCCTTTTCAGTTTAAGATCCTTGAAAATTTAGTTGCAAAATAGCTTTTTAATTGGTTTGATTCCCCAGTTGAATCCATTAGGAATCGACTTAAAATTGTACATGATTCAGAATTTTGCGTTGAGCTTTTCTCTTAGAAAATATTATCTCCATTTATTCATACTTGAAAACGATGTTAACAGCGCTTCAGTATGTTTTTTTAACATAGAAGTCTGTAAATTTATACATCAAGCATCAGTTGCATGGTTCTTTTGAAATGTTCAAAATTTTTGCGAACGTTTCTTAAAGCTGCTGAATTAATTCTAGCTTAATGTTTAAAATTCGCATGCTGTTTCTGTCTTCTGTTTCTATAACTTAAATTGATTCGAATACCGGCAAAAGTACTCACCCAGTTGTATAAGTCTACATAAATTTAAGATACTTCAGAGTAGTTAGTATTCTCCAAATTAAGAATTAATTTAGAATTATAATTTTAAAACCATTTAAGTTTCAAAATGCATTAACTGGCTTAAAATTAGAGAAAATAATTGTAGAATTTTGCAGTTAGCTTACTGTAAAAAGGCAGTTTATAATTAGTTTTATTTAGGTGGAGGCGAATCAAAAATATAATAGATAAATAAACCGTGAAGTCTTTTAATTAAATACGTAGATTCATGAGTATAACAGTTTGAATAAAAGATATCATACACTAGAGGTGGAATTGCAAATGGGAAGTTCTGCTTAGCATAAAGGAAAATTCTTAGCATAAAGGAGAAATAAGCTTTTTGCCTAAATTAACTCTTGCAAATGGCACATATGATGGCAAAATTTTCTAATTACTTTCAGTAAAACATTAACCCACTTTTTAAAAATTCTAATTTATTTTTGATCTATGGGTTCCTGAAGTGTTTGTAAACTTTCTAATAAAATAGTCACACAATTTTAGACCAGTAAGGGAACTAAAAGATCATTTAGTATCTGATTACTAATGGTCAAATAATATTTGTTTTTATAACAATATAGGTGCGGATGGAAAGGTTATTTTTTAAAAATCATTGAAATAACTTAGATTTTAGTTGTTGACGAATAGGCAACAGGGGTGGTTATTTAAGATGTAATTTTATTAGGACTAGCTTGCGATGATTTTTAAAGAGACACACTTGTTAAACTAAATAGCACTTATGGTTCACATAGAAATATCTCACTGAAATTCACGGTTAATTGAAAATATTTTGGATAGATAGGATAAATTCCATTTCAGTTGTAGCATTACATAATCTTATTTGCCCATACGTTTCATAGTGTGACTTGCCTCTCTGATTATTGGCTTTAGAAGTAACTCAATACTTTCTAAGTGTTTTACATGTATTGTCTCATTTGGATCCTTGGAATAACTTGTGAGGGTGTAAGGCAAATATTTCTGTCCTTATTTTATAAGTGGAGAAGTTGCAGTCTAGCTCTTGGAAGCGTAGCTGGTCAGTCAGATGAGGTCCCACACTTAGCTCCTGATTTTGTACTTTTTTTTATATGTACATGTAAAGTATGCTCGGTAAGTACTTGTCGAATGAATTAGCATGAATAATTTGTAATCGTAAGAGCAATATTTACTTTAATAAGAAATTTGTGAGATATGAGAAATTAGAAGGGAAAAAATCCTTCAAATTAATCTGCATTGCATTGGACAAAGTATAAAAATTATCTCATAGATCATACGTATGTGATTGCAATATATAAATCTATTGTACATTTACAATATATAATTGTAGTGTATAACGTGTGTATATGTGTGCATATATATATATATATATACATATATGCGTGTGTATTTAATTGATCTCGAAACCTAAGAAAAGCTACTTGTGTTATCAAGATAGCTAAAAGGAGAAATGGAGTAAAGAAAGGTCTGTGATAAAACTTTAAAAGGTGGCATTTTGTTAAAACAATGGAATTTAACGCAAGAACTTGGAAATTTTGGGTTCTTGATTTTCTTTAACCTTCTATTTTTCTGAGTTTACCTATGAAATTTATATGTAATTCGGATGACTTTGTTTCTCCTATAGCCATTGAGTAGATGATTCGGACAATTTAACTTATAGACAAAAAAGATAAGAGGTTGCGAAAATATTTATTTGCATAATCATTCCTGATAAAAATTGTTTTGCACTTTTTTCTGTTAAGGCTAATCTGGACGCTTTGTATAGTACAAGACTTTTACTATAAAAATAAACACTTAGCAAAAGCAACACAATTAAGTGTGGAGCTTATCTAGAGCATGGAAGAAGTGACCAGAAATAGATTCCTCTAAACAAAATTAGCTGCCTTTTTTCCCAAAATTCCATTACAGTTTCTGCATACTTGTCTTGAAATATTTATTAGACCGTCTCTTTGTGTCTCTTGTACTAAAGTGTGAATTTTTGAGGGTAAGGGCTGTGCTTTTTCACGTTCCTGTCTTTAGCACCTGGTATACACAGCAGGTTCTCGAATGTTTTGAAAGAAAGAATGAGAGGAGAGAGAGAAATCAGACATGCCAATGGTTGTGACTATTTGAGGGGTTGACACCAGCATGCAACGTAAAAAAACAAAACAAAACGCTGGCTTATGTGAAAAAAAGACAAGGGACAGTTCAGGGGTCGTGAGATAAAATATGACCAGTATTTGTGAAATCAAAGAAATTCGAATGATGCCATAGCCCAGAAAAGGGGACCATGCTCCCTCGGGCTTCTCCCAAATGTTTCTGTCGGATGGAAGGAAACGTAAATTCCATCGAGAGGCTTCACTAACAGGCAAAAATTTCTTGGATTTAGCCAAAAGGTCAAGTCCATCATGTTTTCAGAAATATTTTAAACAGATATCTGTATAGATATCCGTCCTATTGGATGTGGTAGGTAAGGCCAGGGAAACCACAGTAGCAGCCTCACTCATTAGGGCAGTTACCAGACCTCTGAGCCTCAGTGACCTTGCTGGTAAGATGGCAGTAACAATGGTACCTCCTTCGCCAGGTCAACGTGATCGTTCAGTGAGATAGGTCAGTTCACGTACACAGCACAGATTTAAAGGAAAGCTCTCGGAAAATGTTAGTTTTGTCGAGCAGTATCTGGCCATTTTTGACTTAGACCTAGAGCAGTTTCGTGTGGTTCAACCATATTACAGCATATTTTCCTGTAATCGGAGTTCATGTTTTCACAGAATAAACTTCAAAGGAGACGTAGTCATCATTTATTAATTTTCTGAAAGGAATCGTCGCAGATGGTGCTCTGAAAACGTCTGTGGTCCTGTTATTTTTATCCACTGTTTTAGACCTAACTGTTTTTTATGCCAGCATGATATTAAGAAACGTAATCGGGCTCATTGAAGAGTCTGAACAATCTGAGAATTAGAAAATACATTTAGTAAAGCTACCATAGAAATTTACCATACCTCATGTTTCTATTTCGTAGTTGAAAATTGATCGCACACCATGGTAACTAGTAGGCAGTAAACATTCTGCCTACTAGTTACCTACTAGTTACATTTATTTAACATAGTTATCTAACTGCCGGAAAGGAAAGTGTGATCCATAATTGATGCTAAGAATGTGTGGAGAGTCCCAAGTGCTCACAATTGCATTTCTGCACTTTATATTTGAAGAGAGAATGCAGTTTTGACCTTAGAAACAGTTTTATTAAGCCAAACGTTGACAATTCAACAAATTGCTATGAATTTTAGTGAATGTCAACATCAGTATTTAAGATTTTTAAAATAAGCGTTATATTATCTTGGTTAATATTTTTCTAAATAAACACATTGTGAAAAATCAAGATTCCTTTTAAAAAATGTCAAGTGGTAAAGTACTTTTGAATAGGTGCCACAAGGTGGCAGGATTGTGTTTTCGTACATTTGCTTCTTCCATGTACAAGCAAACCTTTTGTTATTTAAAACTGACGTTTTCCATGTGGTTAACTGATCAGCATTTTATATACCATAACTTTTAAATGTTCACTTTTCTGATGAGAAACTTTCTAAGCTACATTCCACGCTTTCCTGAATTCTAGGAAAACTATAACTTAACTTTTATCAGTGAGCCATTCGAATATCGGTTATTGGGTTGTGATTAAAGTGAAGGGCTGGGTGAAGGTGGCTTGGCGGGAATGAGGGTGGCGGAGGCCCCAGCAGAGACTCTGTCTGTACCTTGTCCTGTTAAAGGCTGTGCCCGACGTCAGCCTTGTGCTTATCTGCCTTTTTTCCTATTAAAGCGAAGTGACTCATGTCCAGGACCAGACTCGGGTGTGGTGGGACACAATTGTTTTCTGCAGAATTAAACGTGAAGACTGATGTTGCCCAGGACCTGGGGAATTGCAACAGGTTGTTTGGGGAACGGAGACTAAACTGAGGCCTACGATTCTTCATCAGAGGCCACTCTGTAAACAGCAGTGCAGGCCATGAATACAGAATTCTGTGGCTCTGAGGGACGTGGTCTATGATGTGTATGAATGAGGTGATATTGGTGATAAAAGATGCGTCCAGACATGAATCTACTCCCTGGAGAATCTGTTTTCTTGACCTGGTCATTAGACAGCTGCCCAACGCAGGCTGCGCCTTCAGTGGGGACACCTTCAGCCTTCAGACTTCGCAGTTAGTCCGTTTACGGACGCTGCTCTATTTGTCAGAGCCTTTCTCTCCATCGCTCAGCGAGTCTATTATGAAAGGTTGGATTGTAGAGAGGGTTTCTTCTGGTTTCCTTCATTAACTATTTGCATATTTTCCCAAGTTTTAAAAAGATATTTACATATAGAATTCATTGGACCGAATTTCAGAATGCATCAGTTTTAAGCTCAGAAGCGGTGAGAGCCGTAGTTGAGCTTTGCTGATGATGAAGGGGAGAGGGAGCGGGTAGAGTCTCCAAGAGCAGCTCTGTGCTTCCCTGGTCACTTGCCTCCCCTCCCTAGTAATCATCGGCTTGTGGAGGGTTGTTTGTGTCCCTCGTCCTTCGTTCAGCCCTTCTGGGGTGATTGGGGAACTTTTATACAAGCTCCAGACTAGGCGTGGGAAATGACTGATGAATTAGTTTCACCTGAAATGGATTATTAGTGCCTTGATCCTTTCTTCTAAGTTCTCAGTAGTATAATTTTTTTTTTAATCTCTGGCAGATGTTTCTACTCTGGTAGAAGTAGAAGTTTCATGACTAAAATATATGGATAAGTTTCGCTAGCTTATAATTTTAGGGTGTATACGTTTTCCTCTCGGCAACGTTCTGTATGCTTTTTAGTAGAAATAATCTTATTCAAGATTTTGAACTGGTTCTGTGCATTATGTGAAAGATTTCATGCTTTGAGAAACGGCCTAATCCTCCCCGTGTGCCACCGTGTGCTCTGAAACTGAATACATCCCGCTCCGAGATCACCTCAAACATGAGATGCAAGAGCGTGGCTGGTATTAAGGGCATCCTCCTACACGTCTGCAGAAAGCCCAAGAACTGTTAGCAAAAACAGCTCGTTTGAAGTGGGACCCAGTGTGAACATTTAACTCTGAGATAACTAGACTCTCACTAAAAGGATTTCAAGAATTTGCCCACGATGTATTTTTGTCATTTTAAATGTGGTTTTAGTGTGTGTGTGTGTGTGTGTGTGTACTTGTTTTTATGAAGGAATTTGGGTTAAAATTGTGTGTGTGTGTGTGTGTGTGTGTGTGTACTTCTTGTTTTTATGAAGGAATTTTGGGTTAAAACGCTTTGTAGTTGAATTTTTTAAAAAAGAAGTTAGAGATAAGTAAGGGGTAGTTAGTTGCAGAGCTTGAATGCCATGCCAAAGATTGAGGTTTTATCTTATAGGTGGTCTGTAATCATTTAAGGACTCATAATTGAATGGGTGACAGGCAGGAAAATTAAGGCGATTTTAAGAAAATTAGCCTGGAAGCAGTGCACAGGATGGATTTGCTTGGACCTGGCTGGACAGAGATTGGAAGCAGATTGACGGGGCGGGATGACATGGTGGGAATCTGGAGGTCTTATGGGACGGATCTGGAGTAGGGCAATGGCAGTAGGCATAGAAAAAGCAATAAAAGGCGGAGATGTTATCAGAGAAGAGTTGACAAGACTTTGTGGTTAAGAAAAAAGTGTGTTATATAAAATTTCTATTCTTGTCAGAGACAGTCTTACATGCAAACCCATCTTCTCCAGGAAAGCTATTTCTGTGCATTTAGCATATTGCAAATTCTTCATTATAGAGGAGATAATGCTACTTGATTTAAAGCCCAGTATTGGAAGACACTTGATTTTGAGCCCGATTTCATAGAATGATGTGGATAAAAGTGACTTTGAAAAATCATGGTGTAGTGGCTCTCAGATTCCTGTTTCATCGGGCATGGGGAAGCTGTGTTAAAGGCTGCAGGATGTCATGGTATGGAGCACAGACTGTAATCCGTCAGCAGGTTTGAGACCTGGATCTACCCCTTGCCATGGGACAGGAACCAAATCAGATGGTCCATACAAAGTGGTTAGAAGGTCGCCTGGCACACTGTAAATGCTGAGTAAACAATAGCAGCTCTCCTTGTTATTAATTCATCTTTCCTTACCTCTGGAGATTCTCATTCATAGCTTTGACATTGGGCTCAGGAATCTGTATTATTGAAATATCCCTTCCTGTGACTCTGATCATCAAGTTTGAAAACTTTTGTCACAACCTGCTTCTCAACCTCCACATAATAGAACTGTATTTAAACCGGTCTATTTGCTTTTATCCTTCATTTTGACCTTCCAAAGATGGTGCCAGCTCTCTGTGCAGCCTCACCTGGAAGCCGAGGTTCCTGCCCTCACACTCCAGCTCTGCTTCTTTCCAGCCCCACCTGTGCCCTCAGAAATATCCTCGTAAACTTTGGAGAAATGAATATGTATGTGGCCTTAGCTACTAATTTCTCCCTAGTTTCTTTTGTTTCTAAACATGAGATTATAATTACAATTACAGAGATTTTTTTTTTTTAATGCATAGATAATCTCAGGTTTCGTTTTTTTGTTGTTTTTTAAATTCCTCCTAAGACCTGTTCTCCAATCCTCTGATTGTTGCTGGTGTCTTGGCTCTGATACAGAGCTTCTTAGCTCTGGCTTCATGTCATAACCACCTGGGGGCATTTTAAAACCTACTCATGCGCAGGACTCAGGTTAAGGCCAGTTAAATCGGGATGGGCCTGAGTATCTGTATTTGTGAAAAGCTTCCCACTTGATTCTAAGGTTCAGCCAAGGTTGAGAAGCACTGAATTAGTCTCAGTCTCGTCATTGTCATGTTCGCACCCCCCCTCCACCTCCCCCAGTCTGACTGAGCAAAGGAATGCTTCACCATCTCAAGTAATTATAGATTTCTTGGTCTGGCACAGTCTTAGAGGTAGATAAAGAGAAAGCTGGCTTAAGCCTGTGCTTCTTCCTGGTAGACTGTGCTTGTACCCGTTTCCGTGCCTTAGACCTTTGTACATGCTGTTCTCATACTAGGTCAAGGTCCTCTATTACACACTCTCCTAGAGCTGTAAATTTTTCCTTAATAGTGCAGGCATTGCTTCTACGCTATGTATGTTCCCAAGAACCTTCTCGTTTTGCTGAATTGCATGCAAACGATAAGACAGCTCATGGAGAGAAAAAGAGTCGGGGGCCAGCTGCTCAATACTTACGCAGTTTGTAAGCCGAGCGCTGAGAAAACTAAACCATCGGGGCCAGCTCTGTATAGCTGGAGGCTTTCGTGGTACATATTAAAAATATACACAGAAAAAGGAGAGTGAAATGTCAGCAACATTTTAATGAGAGCAGAGGCGGCAGAAGGAAATGGGGCTGTGGCGAGCCGGCCCAGGAGGCAGACGCCGAAAGCTGCACCGAGCCGGGAGGCGGGCGGACCCTGGTGAAGCACTTGTTTTCAAGCTGCGTTCTTACTAACGAAGGGGCGCCCGCCAAGGCTGTGGCGGCAGAGCCGAGCCGAGCGCTCTTAACTTTCTTGCTGAAGGTGGTTATTCACTCCCTGTTCTGGCTCCTTTCGTGTCGGAAAAGCCCGGAGACTCGATGCAAATGTTGTGTGTTATGCTGATCACTTATGAATTAATTTGCCTTCCAGAACCTATGCTATGGCAAAAAATAAACCGTACATCACAGTCTGTCATCCTAGATTGCTTGTGACGACATGAATTGATTTGGGCCTCTCCCCTAGGACGGAAGCTCTGTGAGTGACGATTTTGACTTGCTGAATGAATGAATGAATGAATGAATGACTTAGAACTACTCCAGCGGAGAGGGGTGGGGAGCAGTTGGTGACTGGAGCACTGGATTTGCGTTTTAAAGGTGGAACAATGAAGTAGAGGAGGGAGTTGCCAGACCCTCTCCTGCCGCCATCATCATCTGTTACTATTATTACATGGTCTTTTGAAATACATACTGTGTTAGTTCTCTGCTGTTGTAGCAAACTGCTCTAAAATTTAGCGGCTTAAAACAACAATAGGCCCTTACTGTCTTACTTGGTTTCCAAGGGTGAGGAATTTGGGAGTGACTTAGCCTGATGGTGCTGGTCAGAGTCTCCCATGAGGCTGCAGCCCTCCGTAGCCTGGACGCTGGGCTGAGGGCCACTTGCGGGGTGGCCTGATCACGTGGCTGGTGTGGCTGGCAAGTCCACGCTGGCTGCAGGCAGGCCACCCCTCCCCCGCCCATGTGAGGGTCTTCAGGGTGTGACAGCTGGCTTCTCCCAGAGAGAGAGAGCAAAGAGAAGGTACGCAGAGGCCTTGTGACTCAGTCTTCGAAGTCACGCACTGTGATCTGTGCGGTGTTTTTCTCAAGTCACCACTGTCCACTGTGGAAGGGCCTGACGTACAGGGATGTGAGCAGCAGGAGGGGAGGGTCATCGGAGGCCGTGTCCAAGGCTGGCTACCGTTTTCATGATTCAGGTTTTTCTGCCCTCATCATAGGATGGGTACAGTCTGCATCTTTCTGTTCACTTCACATAAGTCTTTTCCATGCCACGTAATTTCTGTTATTTTTTGGTGGCTGTAACTCCCTAGTTTCTTTTGTTTCTAAACATGAGATTATAAAAATATAATAGTTATACTTAATTTTCTCTAAAATTCAATTCAGCGGGCATTGAGTACCCTCTACGTGCATAGCTAAGCATTTTAAATTTTCTAACATATTCCTAAATATATGAAGATATCGGCTCCGTATATGCATGTGAAGTTACTCGGTTATAGGTACAGCGAACAAATTGACGGATTTTTCTTCTTTCTTTCGTGACTTAACTCACCGTTCTAGCGTATTCCTTGACAGTTACTATGACTGCATGGCAGTTAAGGATTCTCTTCAACTTTTTCTCTTTTATTATTTCTTAAGAGCAAATGAACATAAATTTGCAAGTACAGGTTTTTCATGACATTCTCTAATCAAATGTCACACATTTAAGGATTTAGACATTTCTTTTAAAAGCCATCTTGAAAGAGCACTATTCTCTTTATACAAAATTACTAATGAAATTCAATAGTTAATTTGATTTTATTCCCATTGACCCATCTCTGAGTCCATGTGCATAGTGTTTTACACGTGGGCTGCCGACCCACCTTAACTTCTAATTCAGAGCCAAGAGCACAAGCGGTCACTGAGCTGCAGTTTTTATAATTGTTTTATAGTTGTTTTTGTAATTCTGGGTAGAATGATGATTACTACAGGTATGTGAGAAGCTTGCGACTATGTCCAATGAGGTGAATTTGATTTACAGATGTTGTCAAGGTCATTACCACACTTCAGAGAATTCCCACGGACTTCCTTTGGGCCGCTGTTCTTCGATAAACTGTTTAATGCAATTTGCCAGTATTTTAGGATTTTATAAATGTACAACCTCTCTGTCGAATTTGGTATCAGATTATCTCAGCTACTTAAAGTGAATAAAAAAACCTTTTACATTTTCCCGTGCTCTACGCCATTGTCGTCAGTGATCATTTCCTTGAAACTATAAAAAATTATCTGAAGATGTATTTGTGACCATGGACTTGTAAACTGAAATTCCATAATTTTAGGAAATCTCAGATAGTTTTTATATCCATTTATACTTTTTTTCCCTTATGCTTTTTCATACATGGCGATGTCTGTTTTTGTTACTTTGTCAAGTAAAATCGATCCTTTCGATCAAACACTGGAGAAATTTATGTGTAATAGTGTCTTGTATGACCAACTTTAGTTTTTAGAATTAGTGGGAGCAAGGACTAAATTTATTAAGTGGATCTCTTTCATTGAAAAAAGTGGCATGATTCAAATTACTTAAAAAATTTCTCAAGTTCTTCATAAGTAATGTACATCTAGGATCTTGTTTATACTTATGCTTTTTATGTATCATTTTATATCTCAGCTTTACTTTTCACAGTTAACAGTTTTTAAATATTTCCAGACACATTTGCCATCTTAATGGACATGTTTGTTATATTGTGTTAATTTCTTTCCCTGTTTGTTTTTCTCTTTTACACCGTTTGTTTTTCTCTTCTATGCTAGTTCGAAAACTTTTGAAATTACTTTTTTAAGTCCTTTTGGGCTCTCTCTAAATTCTTTATGTCCTCTTCTGTGATGTGGAAATAGAATCTCTCTCAGATACTTGAAACACCCAGATAAGTGGAGTAACTTCTTTTCTCTTGTATCACATAGTAATAGACTTGTAAATTCTATTTATTTATCTCTCTGTTGTATGAAATTTGTTTTTACGTGGATTTTTGTGCCGTGCATGTGCTCATCGCATTTGCAGCCTTGTAGATGATTTATTGGAGTAGATGACCCATCTAAGTAAAAGTAGCCTGGGCCAGAGTGTTGTATCTTGAAGATTTGCTGTAAGGTGATCACAGAAAAGGACTCCAAAGGCTCATTAGAAACAGAACATCAGTACTTACTTTTGTTGTACAAAGACTGCTCTATTTTTTCTACAAGAGATTAAATAAGTTCATTGTGATTTAGCGTTTACGGAGTCATATTTTCTATTACCCAGCAACTTTCTAAAAATATTTGTATTTAAAGTAGACGTTTGATGTTGTGTAACTTGAACAAAGCGAGGTGCTTAGTTATGTGATCGTAATTCTTGTGATTTGGCTGAAACAACTTTCCGTGCATGCACGCGGGCAGCCCGAGAGTCGCCAGTCTGGACTGTTCTTTCTGTGTCATGGTTCCTGTGTAATGAACGTGCTTGTTTGTTATAGTGATAGAATCATTGGAAGTGATGATTCGATTTCGATTCAGTGGCTCCCTTTAAAATCACCCCCAATTCCCCAGCAGAACCTTTAACCGAATTTCTTCCTAGTCTTCTTTTGTCCTCCTGGCATTCAGCCTCCGTACTGTCCTGGAATAACCTTTCTAAAATCCAGAATACTCCCCTGCAGTACTCCCCAGAATACCCCTCCTGGCTGCTCCGATCCCTACAGACAGGGTCGATGTTTAGCTGGCCGGTACTAGTTAGGGAAAACTGGCTGTTTACCACCAGTATCTCCCATGATTGCCTGGGGCTCATGTGTTGCGGGGTAGGTTTCAGATTCTCTAGCAGTGTGTTCAAGGTTTTTGGGACTTGGAAGATCTCTGAATGCTCCAGCCTCCGTTTCCCACCGTTCTGTAAGCATTTCAGATGCCCCTGCTTTCGGGGTGCCTGCCACGAAGACGCTTCGCCTCCTTGCCTGTTTTGGACATGCGCGTGAAGTGTTCTTCTCTTTCTCTGGTCCAACAAGTAATCTTAAGGTTGTTCTCGAAGGTTTTATTTAGGAGGAAATTCCTTCGCGAAGCCTTTCCTGACCCCCTGACACCTACAGTGCTCCTCCCACCCTCCTCCTCTACTGGGTGGCACCTGCAGTGCTCTCTTGGGACCTGGCGTGCCCATGATAAACATTTATTACTTTGCCCTGTTACTGCTTGCAGATCTGCCACCCCTCCTGGACTGTGGACCTAGCATGGTACTTAGCACAGTGTGGTGGAAAGAAGTTGGGTTTTTTGAGTCAGATAGCTGGAGTTCAAATTCCAGGTGTGCCATTTACCAGCAGTGTGACAGTGGACAGATTCATGCAGCCGAGGCTCAGTTTACTTATCTACACATGTGGCAATAAGAAGGGTGAGTTGATTATTAAATGAGATAATATGTAGAGTGCTTATTACTCTGCCTAACACACAGTTGTTCAACAAATGTTCTCTCCTAGTGAGGTTTAAATTTTATTTTGCCTTTATTTTTCTCTTTGAACTTTAATTTGTAACAAGAAAGCAGGTTTTATCTGAAAACACCTCTCTCTCCTAGTGCTCGTGGTAAAACTGGATAAGTTATCACTCCTGCTAAGAAAAACCACAGTTTGCAAATTTCTACCAGCTTTTGGGAGGAAAGACCGCCTCGTTCTTCAAAGAAGCCCAGTGGCTAGCACAGTGTCACGCACAAAACGTTTGTGAAATAGATATTCGTTATATTTGTGCAATCAGGAACGGAACATAGGTTTAGCCATCAAGTAAACAGGTCAAGGAAAAAAGGGGATTCTCTTTAAAGATTAAAATAGCAACAGTTAGGAATCACTCTGGATGAATTCATCATATCACAGAGATTAAGGCGAATCTTGAGTCGTTGCCCTATGATCAAAACAGCGAAGTTCTTGGGATAATTAGTGCAAGTCGGGAAAGGAGAGCAAGTTGCACAAGGTGATTTTCACAGCTGGAAAAAAAATGCATTCGGATATGATAAATAACGATACTGTTTCTATTAGGCCGTTTTCAAGAAACTTTCTCCTTTAAAAAGCAAGTGGAGAAATGTGCCAGCACCTTTCGATTTAACCCGGTTACGTCTGAAAGCAGGTAGCTCAGAGCACCAGGGCATAACCTTAATCACTCACCTTATTGCTGTAGGAGATGCCACGTTCCCCATTTTGCATGTACAGAAATGACTTTGGAAATTTGAATTAAAGTCTAACTCCAAAACTCAAAATCTGACCATTACTCTTTAATGCTGCATTAAAAAGTCAATACTGATCAGGAAGTAAATAGGCTTTGCATTTTTCAATTTACATACCTGGGCTAAAAAGACTAAAATAACGTCATAGATGCTTTCAAGGGTTGTCTGGAAGTGAAACTTTAGTTGGAATTAAAAAGGATCTGTCAGCGTTATTTCGGCTTCCCTCTCTTAGGTCATACAGAATCATGCTTACAGTGAAAGAGGATAAAGATATTTTTGCTGATATCAGACTCTTAGTGAGAAATATCAGGAGAGTCAAATCTGACACAATGCAGTGACTCAGAAGTAATCGGATAATCACTTAAATCATTTAAAAAGTGGAAGTAGATCCTCGCTTTCTATTTTGATATAAGTAGACCTAGAAATCCTTGGAAACTTAGTTTTCAGAGTCCACCCGATCATAGACAGTGGTCGGTAGACTTAGCTCTTAGACCTAGATCAAATGTGTGCACGTATAATAGATCCCCATTTCATCACAGTTGAAAAGGAGATTTAATAGAGAGCCGTCGTCTTCAGTTGACTTCCATGTCATTGCCGGAAGTTCTTTCTCCAGTTTTCTGCTCTGTACTCAAAGGCTGAATGCTTTGGAAATTCTAGAGATGGTGGAAACTACTAAATCAGCCACCGCTAGCCCTAAAAGAAGCAGCTTCTGCGGGATGTGGTGGTTTTCATTTAAGGTCTTCTCATGTAGATGGTGCTTGCTCTTTGATTGTGAGAAAGGTTGCTCCCGATTGATTTTTTTTTAATTGCTATTTGCTCTTCGAACCATGTGCTCAATGATCTTTCCATTTCTTCTGATTCTTTAGTTGTTCGTATTGATTTCACAGCACTCGATGTTCCCCTGGCCTTGGGTGTTTCTTTTATTTCCAAGTGCTAATCTTGACGGTCCACACCCACGACGTGGACCTCTGTGCCTCGTGGCTCTGGACGTACCACACATTCTGTTTCTTTCAAAACACCGTATTTCCAGCTTCTCCTCTGTCGTTAAAAGCTTTTCTTTTGCATGCACCGCTTGGCATTTCTGAATTAGGGCAATCAGACGTGTTTGGGATGCTGACTGAGTGCTTTTCTTTTTTTCATATAGAAAAGTTAACATTTGCAAAAGAATAGCAAAAACATAATCTTATAGGGTAACGAATGTGGCGAGCTGATGGAGCTGGTGTATGTCTGCGGGGTGTGTGTGTGTGCGCGTGCGCGTGCACGTGTGTCTTTGGCGTCCTGGCTCTGTTGAGTGCAGTTTCCTGCGTTTACCTAGTATTTCTTGAAGACATAAACACAAACAAAATATGAAGTGCGCCTTATGCTCAAATTGTTTTCTAACATACAAATTATGTTGGAACAGATTTGCATTTTCCAAACGAGCTGTAAAGCTTGAACACATTGTACCACTAGGCTCCTTCCGTGTGAAACCTCGTGATCTGTAGTTCCAGGACGTTGTCTTGGATCCCTTTAGGGTATTTTCGCTGTCTCCATGGTCTCTGTCCCGTTTCTGAAACGTCTGTCATTTGCACATTGTAGCCCTTCTAAACTGCTATTCATTTTTGTCTTTTCTATTTTCCTCCTCTTTGGTATTTTGTTCCAGTTTCTGAGATATTTCTTCAACTTCACTTTCCTTTTGTTCTAATGAATTTGCAGTTGCGCTTTCATGTCATTTTTTTTTTTTTTTTTCCAATTCCTGAGAGCTGTTTTGGGAACTTTTATTTCATTTTTTTCCCTAAACGTTGTGGCGCCCCCGCCCCCCCCTTTCTATTATGTTATCTGTGTAACCTTTTCGGATCTTTAATTTTGGTTTATTTCCTTACCCAGTCTCCGTTTCCCCCAGGCGTGTGTGTGTGTGTGTTCTGGGCGTTGGTTATGTTAGAGCGTGTGTAGCCCTTGCTCAGTTATTCAGTCGTGCAGGGTCAGGGTGGCGATAAGGGTCTGTGTTTGTACGGACTCAGCTCGCCTGCCCTGCGCAGTCTGAGAGGCAGGTGGTTGAGAAGTATTGGGTTCTCAGCGTATCAGCTCTCCTGCCAGCCTTCTCTCATGCTTGCTTAGGTTTCGGCCTGAAGAATCACCGTCTTTTTTCCAGTCTGTTGAAACTGACATCTGTCCTATTTCCTGCATCCTTGTATATTTAAAACCGTGTTCTCTGTCTCAGAAATAAATGAGTGCGTTCATCCTGTCACGTCGACTCAGAAGCAGCTTTACCCAGCCTCGCCGTCAGACTCCAGCGCAGCGTCCGCTCACGCCCGCGAGGCCCGCCCTGCATCCAGCCACCTTCCCTTCCGTTGCTTCTCCCTGTGCCTCCGATGGCGTCCGCACTCTCGCTGCGGCTTCGTGACGCGGGCTCTTTCCTGGCTGTCCCCTTTTCCTGCTCCAGCTAGACCTCGGCACTGGGTTTTCAGGGCCCAGAGGAAGAGTCCTCTGCCCTTGGAAACCACTCCTGGCATCCTTCCGCTAACCGTCATGCTGTATGTGTGTGCCCAAATGATATCAGATGTCACATGTCTTCCCCCGACCCCCGCCCAGCTGCCTCTGGGTCTTTGAAAGCAGGGAGTGTGTCTATTCATCTTGATAATTTAGTGCCAAGCCTAACGTTCCTGGCCCTTCATGGGTGCTCAGTGTTAAATAAATATGAATAGACGCATGAAGGAATCCCCGAGAGCTAATGTACAGAATTTTTTTCTAGACGGCATCCTTCTAGCTAAGATGTACTACAATGACCTTTTCTATTACAGTGGTCGGCAGCAGCGTTTAATGACTAAAGAGTGACCCTAAATGGTCACCGCACATGTGTTTCCCATTCCATTGTGGTCATTATGTCACCTTCTCACTCTTACTTGTGAACCGAGGACAATGTGGTGATGTCAGGTCACTTCTGGGTCACGGCTGGGAGGAGGTCCCGTCTCAGGTGATTTACCTAGAGCAGAGATCCGTGTGGACTACAGATCTGTTCTGTGAAGCCACCAAGGTTCTCAGAGGGACGGGCTGAGAAGCCACCTTCCTCTCTCACCCCTAGAACAAGCCTTGGGGACGCAGCCCGCGCTCCCTCTTGGTGAGTGAACTGCCTTCTCCGGTCCCCTTGGGCTCCCCAGGAGCCCTCGGGGCTTATGAAAGCAGTTCGAAAAGCAGCCTCTGCCACGTTCACAAAGTAACTGGCCCGTCAGCAGGCCCTGTCTGTGTGTCTGGTGGGCCTCCCTCGCTTCTGGGATGTCCTCCAGTGACTGGACAACACCTCCTGACTGCGGACTTGTGGCACGGGGGCCAGTCTGAGTGCCCTTCAGCCTCTCCAGCACCGTCCTCCAATGCTCAGGACGGCGGGCTCCCAGCAGGAGCTCAGCGCCTCTGCCTGGGACGCGGGTGCCGGCTCCACGCCGCCTGGGTCTCCGGCTTTGGTCCCCACACAGACTCCAGGCCGGTTTCCTCATCTGCAGATTGGGTGGCTTTGGACGAGAACCGGTTCCACCGAGGTAGGCGGGCGGGACCGTGACCCTGCGGTCTCTGGCTCTTCCAGCTCTGGCGTTTCTGAGTCTAGAGCCATGTCTGTGGGTCTGGATTTCCTGGACAGTGCATCGCGTTCCGGGTTGGTTCTGCGGCCCTCTCCCCCTGAAAACCTTGGACGAAACACAGAACATCTTTGATCTTCCATTCCTAAATCTGCAGAGTAGGGAAGCTAGAACCAGGTGGTCCCCAGGGGCCATCGCAGCTCTAAAAGTCTGAATGGCTCAGTTAAAGAAAACCTCGGGCCCCAGTGAAGTCGCCCAGCTGGAGTCCCGAGAGACCAGAAAATGGATCCGTGTCCCTGGGTCGAAGCAGGAGGCACTTAGTAAACACACACTGTGTCCCTACCACACAGGGTCACCTTTTCGAGTCGTTAACGCTCACCCGAGTCTGTGCTGCTTTAGAAACGCTCTAGAGTTTGTCTTCGCCTTCGAGGTTAAAACTCTTCAGCCGAGCTTCATCTTATTGTCTTGGTGTCACCAAGGATGGTTCTGTTCTCAGTGCCCGCCGGCTCTTCTTTCTGGTGGTCATCTTCTGGGATTTAACATGAAGCAGCTTCAAGTAAGGAGTTACTTTCAGAGAGTAAAAGGAGAGCTCGCAGCATCTGTCTCCATTGCTGTGCAGAAGTCAGATAGAAATAGTACGCATTTTTGGTAGGAGACTTGCATGAGCTTCTCAAAATAGCAAATCATAATCAGGGCGACTTTTCACTTCTTCTCAAGTCTTATATAGAATATCATTTGGCTTCTAAATCTGCGATGTCCCTTTTGCCCATGACTTTTCGATTTTCATAATCCGCCACTTTTGAACACAAGTGGTAATTTATGAAGAAATTTGGCTTCGAGGAGCTTATTTACACGAAAATAAAAAGTATAAAAAAAGTTAATTATTTGAACTCTGTCACTTGAAGGCATCAGGTCTTTAGCATACAGGCTTTTTTTGGTGGAATTAGTTATGTGGAATAAGGCAGAGGAATAGAGGCAGGTACAGACAGGTATGGAAGAACTTCCGAAGTTGTTTCTAGAATTGTAAAAATAATTTAAAAGTAATCATACATTAGAGAAAATATACAGAAAAATATATTTATAGAAAATCTTATACACTGTACATATGTGTGTATAAATGAAAGATTATATTTAAATTTGTTAGGACTTCGTTAGGATTTTTGAAATTCTCACACTAAGCAAGTATTTGTTTTTTAAGTCTTTTAACACTGACATGGGATTTAGGGAACTAGAATTACCAATATGTCTTAGTTCTTTTGCAGATTAATCACCAGCAAACTCAACAGCAAAATTGTAGTTTAAAATTCAAACCCAATAATACATTTCATGTCTTTGTAGAATAATTAATTAGTTATAAAGCAGGCATTTTTAAGTGTCTTCCATGAAAGTGTTCATTTTCTATAAAAAGTCATACTAGGATTTTGATTTGGATTTCGCCGGATCTGTATATTAGTTTGGGAGTGGAGACTCGACAATATTAACAATACCGAGTCTTTCAATTGATGAACATAGTATAGCTCACTATTTATTTGGGTCTTAGATCAATGTTTTCTAGTATTCGGCATACAGATTTTGTACATATGTTGTTAGATTTATACCTATTTCATGTATTTTATATTATAAATGAAACTTTAGAATTTCTATGTTTAATCGTTTGTGCTAATGTATAGAAATGCAGTGGTTTTTCGGTATTGAACTTATATCCTGTGACCTTGATAAACATGCTTCTTGTTGGTTCTGGTAGTTGATTTGTGCTCCCTGGGATTTTCTACATAGACAATCATATTATCCGTAAATAGAATATAGTTTTATTTTTTCTTTCTAATCTGGATACCTTTTATTTTTTGCCTCTCCCCCGCCCCCGCTTTTTTTTTTCGCCTTATTGCCTGACAAATTACCTCCAGTACAATATCGAATAGGAGTGTTGAGAGTGGATAGTCTTGCCTTGTTTCAATCTTAGGGGTAAAGCCATTCATTCTTTTAAGTATAATATCAACTGATTTTTTTTTGTAGATGAGGAAATTCCTTTTATCTCTATTTTGCTGAATATTTTTTTTATCACGAGCGATAACTTTCTCAAGTTGCTTTTTCAGCATCTGTTGACGATCCTATAATTTTTCTTTAGTCTGTTGATAGAATGAATCACTAGTCTGTTGATAGAGTGGTTTTTGAAGGTTTACTTTGCATTTTCAGGAGAAAATGCCATTTGGTCATGATGTATTTATTATATATTGTTGGATTCAATTTGCTAAAATTTTGTTAAGAATTTTTACATCTGTTCATCAGAGCTGTTGTCTATAGTTTTCTTTTATAATGTTTGTCTGATTTTTCTGTTAGAGTAATGCTGATCTCATGGCATCTTCTCCTCTTCGATTTTCTTGAAGAGTTTGTGTAGCATTCGATTTTTTTTCCTTAAATGTTTAGTGAGATCCTTCAGTGAAACCATCTGGGCCTGAGGTTTTTTGTATAGGAAAGTGTTAAACTACAAATTAATTTAAAAAATAGATATAGAGCTATTTATGCTATTTATTTCTCCTTGAGTGAGTCTTAATAGTTCTTGTTTTTCTAGAAATTTACCTTCAACTAAGTTGTTAAATGTATTGAAATAAATTGGATATGTTATGTTTTTATTTTTATTCAGTTTAAAATACTTCGTAATTTCCCTTTTTATTATTTATTTGACCCATGGGTTATTTAGATATGTGTTATTTTATTTCCAATTATTTGGAGATTTTCCAGATAATTTTCTGTTCTTGATTTCTGATTTAATCCCACCGTGCTCATAGTACATACTTTGTATTATTTGAATCCTTTTAAGTTTATTAAGACTTGATTTGGGTCTCAGAATATGATCTATCTTGGTAAAAGGTCATTGCGTTCTTGAAAGGAATGTGTATTCTGCTATTATTTCATGGAATGTTCTAAGGAAACCAGTTCGGTCAAGGAGTTGACGGTGTTATTCATGTGTTCCATATGCTTATTTTCTGTGTATTTGTCCTTCTAATTATGGAAAGAAGATGCCGAAAACTCTAATTGTGGATTTTTCTATGTCTCTTTGCAGTTTTTTATCAGTTTTCGCTTCATGTATGTTGAAGCTCTGTTAACCAGTGTGTAAACATTTAGGACTTTTGTGACCTCCTGAAGAATCGACCCTTCTTTTCATTATGAAATGATCTTTGCTCTGCAGTCCACTTTGTTCGACTAACATAGCCACATCAGTGTTCTTGTCCTCACCGTCTCACCGTTCTCTCATTTTACCTGTCTGTGCCCTTACATTTCAAGTGTATTTCGTACGGGCAGCATGCAGTTGTGTCTTGCTTGTTTTCAATCCAATCCGACAATCTTCGCCTTTTAACGAAGGTGTTTTTTTGAGGCCACTTACATGCAATGTGATTTCGCCGTAGTTGGTTTAAATCTCCTATCTTGCTATTTGTTTTTTATTCTGTTCTTCATTCCCCTTTTCCTCTTATTTTACCTTCTTTTAGGTTGTGTATTTTCTTATGATTCCATCATTTCTCCTTCACTGACTTACAAGCTGTAACTCTGTACAACGCGGGGGGTTGGGGCACTGACGGGCGTCAAGTCAGAAATCCACACACAGCTTTTGACTCCATCAGAACTCAGTTGTCCCTTGGTACCTATGGGGCCCTGAGTCCAGACCCTGAGGATGGATACCAAAATCCACGGATGTTCAAGCCCCCACATAGAATGGCGAGGACCAAGGCATACCGCCGGCTCTCCACTGCTGCAGACTCCCAGCCGCGGATCCCAAACAGGACAGGTGCTTACAGAAAAAAGAAATCCTCTCAGTGGACCCGTGCGGTTCAAACCCACGTTGTTTAAAGGTCACCTGTACATCTTTCACTTCTCACGCTTTCTTCCAGGTAGTATAATAACCTCACACAGGGTTCTTCCCTTCTCCCCTCCTGGCCAGGGTGCTATATTTTTTCATACGTTTTACTTCTACGTATGTCATTTTTGCTTTAAACAATCAATGATCTTTTAAAAGAGATTTAAATAGTTAGGGATTTTTTTAATTTTTTTTTTTTTTTTTGTGTTTAACTACGTAGTTACCATTTCTGATGTGTGTAGATCTAGATTTCCATCTGGGATCATTTTTCCTTCTGCCCAAAGGACTGACTTTAAAATTTCTTATAGTACAGGTCTGCCAGTGACGAATCCTTCCAGCTTTCATATGTCTGAAAAAGAATGAATTTCACCTTCGTTGTTGGCAGATACCTTCACTGGATATAGAATTGTGGGTTGATAGGTTTTTAAATTTTTTCTTCTAGCACTTGAAAGATATCGCTGCACTGCCTTCTGTCTGGTTTCCGGCCGGAAGTATACTGCTGTTCTCATCTTTCTTGCTCTGTAGTATCTAGTTCTTTCTCTGGCTGCTTTCAAGATCTTATTCTTTATCATCGATTTTAAGCTATTTGATTATGACGTACCTGGTTCGCTGTCTTCACAGTTCTCTTGCTTGAGATTCGTTTAGTTTCTTGGATCTGTGGATTTATTATTTTAATAAACCTTGAAGACAGTTGCCATTATTTCTTCAAATATTTTTCCTCTCTCCTTCCAGGACTTCTCTGCATGTGTTTGCTTGAAATTGCCCCACAGTTTAATGATGCTTTCTTTTCTGTTTTGTTTTGTTCTTTTTCTAGTTTTTTTCCTCTTTGTGTTTTATTTTAGATAGTTTTTGTTGTCAGTATATTACTAATATTTCTTTGGCCCTGTCTAATCTGCTGTTAATCTCATGCAGTGGATTTTTCTTCTTGAACATTGTAGTTTTCATCTTCGTAAATCTAATTTGGGTTTTCTTTATACCTTCTATACCTCTACTTAACATGCTAATGTTCTCCTCTGCCTTCTTGAACATATAAAATATGGTTATAATCGTTTCAATGTCCTTGTCTAGAAATCATATCATCTTTGTCATATCTGGGTCATTCTGATCGATTGTTTTTTCCTTCGTTATGAGTCAGGTTTCCCTGCTTGTTTGTATGCCTGGTACTTTTTATTGGATGCCAGACATTGTGAATTATTGCATGCTAATATTTAATGTATTATTTAATATTCTTGAGCTTTGTTTTTAGACAAAATTACTTTAAGTTACTTTGAAACAGTTTGATCTTTTCAGGGCTTCCTCTTAAACTGCTTTCAAAAGACCAAATCACCCTTTAGTCTAGAAGAGATTTTCCCCCAGAGTAGGCAGTGTCCTTCTGAATATCTGGTGTCCTGCGCTTACAGGTTTTTTTATTCAGGCTGGTGGTAACTCCAACTATTCCTGACCCTGTGTGATTTCCAAAAATTGTTCTCCCTGCTTCTCCTGGGTGGCTCTGGCCCGCCTCAGGTGGCTTTATGTGCACGTACCGATGGGTGCTCCACTGGAGCCTGGAAGTGAGGCACCTCTGCCCACCCTACCCTGTTCGCTTACTTTAAAATTACGTTGCTTTTTAAAAAAAATCAAAGCGATACCCATGCGAACCCAAAGATCAAACAGAGTGAAGAGAAAAAAAAAATTAGCCATTCTCCGTTTCTCAGCCCCCTACTTTACTCCTCAGAAACAGCCACTCTTTGTTTTACGTCTTTTCATATTTCCCTACTCATGTCTGCGTAATATATTTACACCGTTATTTCTTCCGATTTCAGTTTTAGAGTATTTTCTAATCAAGCTGTAGAAGATTAGGATTTAGCACTTTTAAACCATGCTCACCACACATTGTTTTTCTTCCCACCACCTTCCCAATTCAATGGCCTTTTTAAAGTTCAACCAGTGAAAAATAATATAGTCCTGTAAATTTTATTTCTAAGCATACCATTTTTTGTTTGCCTTCGTTTCCTGTAAAACCGCCTGTGAACTTACCTAATCGCTCCATTAGACCTGTCGTACACCTATGCGTGGCTCCCCGCCCCCTGCAGGTGCTCAGATACATTAGATCACCCTCTGTATGTCTGTTCCCACTAAAGCGTTCCCTCCCGGAGGCTCGCATCTTCCCACGCTGTCACAGACCAGTTGCTGCTTCGGCTTGGTCAGCCCCTCTCGTCCTGAGCCCTTCCCTATCCTCCTTTGCTTCCCCTCCTTCTCTCCAGTGTTTGGAGTCCCTGGTTCACGTGTCCCAGGCCTTTGTCTTTTTTTTTTTTTCCCCTTTCAGAATACATATCTTATTTTTTGAAATTTTACTTTATTGTGGTAAGCACTCTCGACTTGAGATCCATGTGCCACACAGCGTTGCTGACCGTGGGTGCGAGGTTATGCAGATCTCCAGAACTTACTCCTTGTTTAACCCTTTTTCTGGATCCGCTTCTCCGTTTCGCTGTCAGAAATGTCTGAAAATGTTTTTATTCTACCCTTACACTTAGATATGATGATTTGGCCCAGTGAACGGTTTTCTCCCGGCATTTTAAGGACATTTTCTCCATTGTTTCCTGGCAGCCAGCAAAACCATTCTGCTATTAGCTCCTATGTTCGTAACTTTTTAAAATTTTCCTGTTTAAAGCTTTGAGGGTTTTCTCTGTCCAAGTGATCTTTAGTTTCATAATGATGTGCTCGCTATAAGCCCTTTTTCATTTATTGTGCTGGCCATTTGGTCATCTCATTTAATCTGGCGACTGTGCCCTTCACTTCCGGAAAAATCGTAAATTATTTCTTTAATAATTTCCTTCCCTCTGTTCTGCGTTTTTGGAGCTCATCCTGTTTTGATGTTGGACTTCCTAGATTCATCCTTTCAGTCTCCAATCTCTAAGTTCCATCTCTTTTCCTTTTGTTCTCCTTTTTGGAAGATTTTCCCAACTTTATCTAGAAATCAGAGAAATTTAAAATATGGTTGAATTTTCTGGTTTCGATTTCTTTTGAATTGCTTCTTGTCGTGGCAACATGTGGGAGCCAGCACTAAAACACTATTTGTTGTTTTTCTGGTGTCCACCTGGCACCCTAGCCCCAGTGCCCAGTCCCCAGATAACGGTGACTTGCTCAGGTGCGGAGTGATGTGCTTTAGCCTCTTCCAGCAGTTATGTGAGATCTCTAAGGAGTCTGGATGAGGGGAGACATCCGTTACCCCATTGACTGATGGATTCCCCAGCTGTTACCTGTGTTGGCTGAGTCGGATCAAGTTTGTTAGAAAGACACGTGTTACCGAATTGGAAACACGCAGGCCCGGCCCTGACCCTCTTCTCTCGTTCCTGGCCTGCGTGCTACTGACTTGGGGACACGGTCGACTTGCAACCCAGGCAGAGAGGCTCTTAGGCCAAACAAAACAGAAAAACAGATACAGTGACAACAGGAAATACCACCCCCATCTCAGAAGCTCAGGCTGTGTCCTGTGCCCAGATTTGCTCCTGGAGAGCTGCTCTTTGCCCGGCCTTAAGACGACAGTTAGCATCTCCGCCGTTAGGGGTCGCTGAGCTCTGACCTGGCACTGGACTCACAGATGTTTCGTCTTGCAGTCTAGAGAAGGATCTCTGAGTGATTCCAGCCATCTGTGCCTCAGGCATTTCTGACTCCTGGGTTTTCCCTCATGAAGCTTCTCACCAATTCTTTTGCCTTTTCTTTTTTTTTTTTTCCATTTCGTCTGTTTCGTTTTCATATAAAAATCTAGTTTTAAAGGAACCTGGCACATTTATGGGAAAGATAGGAAAAGAAATAGATTTCTAATCATTTTGGGGGTGTTGCATATTTTTTGGCCCTGCAGATTCTCCAGAAACATACACAGATATTCAAGGATGTTTGTACAACGACATCCCGTGCAGTTTCATTGAAAACAGTAGAATATTGGAAATGACTGTGATGCCCCTCTGCAGTATGGATTGAGCAGACTCGTTGCTTGTATTGGCTTCTGTAGCTTAATACTGTGGGTGATCGGTCGAAATGAATGAAATGAAAACAAAACCAGCGGGTTTCTTTCCGTGTTCATGAACATCATGAATAAATAAAATTCAGTTAACTCGGTAATCTTAAACTTCAGCTGGAAATTTTCAATCTATTCCTTTACATAACCTTCAAGTTTTGTTTTTTTAATCTTTCTTTTTCTATCTGAAGGCGATGCTTTCTTTAATAACTTTTCCTGTATAGTTCAAATATGTTAATGGACTTAATTATACAGATAGTTTTAGTGATAACTTTCACTTTCAAAATATAGAAACTATTATTTAGTACATAATAATTCTGCCTAGCATTCATAGCCATGGGGACCACACGCCTGCTTCCCAAATTATTCTGATTTTTAAGCTCCTACTTGGTTTCTTTTTACAGAAAACGGGTGTCTTCCTCAAGTAATTTTCTATCATGAGCTAGTATATATATGAATTTTTATAAATTATACATATGCTAACAAATGTTATTTGTTATTTAAAAACAAAGTTTTGGAGAATAATACAAAACTTACAATAAAAGAGTGTTATTGCTTTTATAGTCAGTCACACTGGTTTTTAACCCAAAAGAAAATTGCCCTTTCCATTATCTGCCACCAGATTTGGTTCCTAGTTACTTTGGACAGTTTTTAAAACCAAATGCTCCCTGCCAGCATTGGGTCAACTTAAAAGATTGTCTGAAAGGCTCCAGTGGCAATTAAAATTTCCTAAATTAAAAGATGTTGCTTGAGGGAGGCTTGTTTGAGAAAGGACAAGACTGTATGTGTGTGTGCGTGTGTGTGTCTGTGTGTGCGCGCGCATGCACGCACAAATAGAATATATACACATATATGTTGTATAGTCATACTTTATGGAATTATTTGTGATGATACAACCTAACTGGATTAGAGAACTATTTGTTTGTTCTTGGTTTTATAGCATTATGCCATTAGAGGGCAGTATTGTAGAGGTTAAATTTGCCTTCTTAAGTATTGAATTGCAAACTTTATAATAATCAAGCAAATTTAAGGCCTTAGGTTTTTAGTATATTAAATTGTAACCTCAATTGATGCATCCCTGAAAATATTTCAAATTAATATAGGAAATATATAACGGGGGTTAAGCCATTTTACACCCAGATCTCTTGGTTTTGATTTGGAGAAGGGAATTATTTGGTGAGTGTGGCTGAAGGGTGAAATACAACTTCAGTGTCCTTCTGTCTGTGGAAGGCTCATAGGATTGAGCTTATAAGAGTTGCTACTTAACCTGCAAAAACTTGCCGTAAGGACTTACTGAAGATAGATCTGTGTAGGATTCAACCTGTGGATAGACTTTTCTAGACGTTAAGTGTAAGAAGGGGAGATGCGATTTTTAAGGTGTATGGCTCTAGGGACATTTTGGGAAGATCCACCTGCTTTTATCTGGTAGATTCCTTTTTGCATCTCTCTCTCTCTCTTTATACACACACACACACACACACACACACACATATGTGTATGTATATGTATATATGCCTAGCAAAGACTATGTAATGTTTTTTTATGTATATGTATATATGCCTAGCAAAGACTATGTAATATTTTTTAAATATATATGTGTGTATATATATATATACACACACACACACATATATATACACACACAAGTAATAAATTCACGGAAAGGCAATATTTCTCAAAAAGCCAATGCGATTCTTCCCTCTAAACTTCAGTGCCATTTAAAAAGAAGTATCAGTACATTACGGTTATTATCTTTAGAAATAAAACCGCCTGTAAAGTCCTCCCGCTACTGCTGCCTGGAAGAGCTAGATAATTGAAATCGAGCTCCTGCGAGTCTTAGCGGTGGGACTGGGCATGCCCAGTAGCCCCAACGGCTCTGGCTGCAAATAGGAAGCTTTCGCCGTTCTGCAGCCGCGGGGACAGGCAGCTCCGGGGACGGGGGTCTGACTCCCTTAAACGTAAGCACGTGCGGGGCCCCGGTCCTATTTTTCAGGGCCCCTTGACGTTTGTTGCCGAAGCAGTGGTCCGCCTTCTCGAGGCCTCGGAGGCCTCGGAGGCCCCGGAGGCCT
>NW_006437828.1:9260691-9262373 GCF_000325575.1 Pteropus alecto | reverse complement strand
ATCGGCGCGGCTCTTCCCTGCATATATTTCGCCCCGAGCCGGGAGCCTGGGTCTGGATCCCAGTGCAGCCGGCTCCCGTCCTGTGAGCCTCCCATCCCGGCAGTGAGATCCGCATCTTCCCGGGGTCGCCAAGCCCCAGAGGCCGGCTCTCTTTAAATCAGGGCGGCTGTTTTCTGTTTCTCCCCGGGCTGCAGAAAGCTAGAAGGTTTTTATCTAGCTCAAACAAGGCTGCTGGTAGTCCCTCTTTTTTTTTTTTTTTTTCCTGCGAGGGTGTTTTTGGCTGCAATTGCATGAAATCCCAATGGTGTAGACCAGTGGCGATGGATCTAGGAGTTTACCAACTGAGACATTTTTCAATTTCTTTCTTGTCATCCTTGCTGGGGACTGAAAACGCCTCTGTGAGACTTGACAATAGGTAAATGTCGGTTGGGAGAGTTTCTTTAAATTTACTCTCGAGATACTTGTAATAATGCAGGTGATAGATAGCCAGGCGAATTCCTTTGTCCATTGCCGAGACGACGGTGACATGGATGTTGCTTTTCGAAATGTTGAGAGCAGCCTCCTTATCGCCGGCCTGGGCAGAGAACAGGCTTTTAGCTCATTATGTAATTTAGCCCTTTGTGGCTCACGAAAATAGGGAGACGTCTGGATATTCGTTAGTAAAGAGTGGCTTATGTTTTCTGGAGGGCGATATGTTAGGTAGCCTTAAATATTACAAAAATGATGCTAGTAACATCACAGAATTGGGAAGTCCTTTTTGTGTGTGTGTGTGTGTGTGTCGGATGTTTAAGGTAAATTCCATTGATCGATTTCCCCCCTCTTTTTCAGCTCCTCTGGTGCAAGTGTGGTAGCTATTGACAACAAAATCGAGCAAGCTATGGTATGTACCGATTAAAAACCATTTGTACTAAATGCGGGCAAGGTACAGAAAGCGAGCTGCCTTGGGATGGAGCCAGTGCATCCACAGCCGAGGGGACGGCTGCTCGCTCAGACGTTTAGACATGCCGGCTCCGGCTCCTTCTGCCAGCGGGAAGCCACATACCGTGGCTGCTGTGGCGAGAGAAGGGGGCGCTCGGGGCGTTACGTGCTCTTTCCCGGATCGAGTGCACACAACCGTCGGGGTTTATGCAGAGCTGTCCCTTTTAGCTGGGGAATTGCTGGGGATGCTCTGGCCCTCCTTGTCCTTCGGTCGCTGGGCACATCTCTAGCGAGGTGGCTTTACTAGAAATCCTAAGGTTTGCTAGGGAACCGGGGCGGGGGAGGGGGGGAAGGTTAGAAGTGGGGATCTCGGGAAAGGGCCTCGTAGACCCGGCGCAAACGGATCCCCAGTGACGTGGGCTACTGCACAATGGGGACGGATCCGAGAAAAGTTTCATCTTCCCAGCCTGCGCCTGGATTTCTCCTATTTTTTTATTTCCGCCTTGGCCGTTCTTTGTTATTGGAGCAGCGCCTGTGGCTCTTCTCACGGGATTCTCTGCCCACTGTTGCTAGGCAAACTCCGAACCTTTAATTCGGAGCTATAAATAAATCGCGCTCCCATTGGCTGCGACCTCTGCCCAGGTTTCTGTGATGTCAGCTTAATCACGAAAAGAGGGGGGTGAGGGTGGAGGGGGGAAATGCGGCAACATGCTCTGTAGGAACTGGCTGCAGCCGGTGCTGAGGGAGGCGGGCCGGCGGCGGGC
>NW_006437828.1:9248507-9260628 GCF_000325575.1 Pteropus alecto | reverse complement strand
CTTGGGGGCGGGGAAGCGGCCGCCGTCGCTGCGGGTCTGGACGTCCGTCCCTGCGGCCAGGCTCCTGCCTGGAGCCCCAGAGCCCCGGTGCATTGCGCCGCGGCGCGTAGGAAACCTGACAGTTTGCATTCCTGGCTAACGGTTGCAAAGCACGCATAGACTTTCAAAAAGCTCCTTCGCTCCTTCACTTAGCACGTTAAACTTGGGGACAGTTACAGTTTGTCATTGTCTCCCGTACATTTCGCAAGTGCCAGCCGAGAGCTCGGAAGGCGGGATATGCAAACGGTCAGGGAGCGCCATGCCAAATAACGCTCTAGAAGCGGGGCGGCCGGGAAATAGCGAGCGGAAAGTCAAGCCTTTCCTCCCCCCTCTCCCTTTCAGGATCTGGTCAAAAGCCATTTGATGTATGCGGTGAGAGAGGAGGTGGAAGTCCTGAGAGAGCAAATCAAAGAACTGATAGAGAAAAATTCCCAGCTGGAGCAGGAGAACAATCTGCTGAAGACGCTGGCCAGTCCTGAGCAGCTCGCCCAGTTCCAGGCCCAGCTGCAGACTGGCTCCCCCCCTGCCAACACGCAGCCCCAGGCCACCACGCAGCCCCCGGCCCAGCCAGCCTCCCAGGGCTCAGGACCAACCGCGTAGTCGCCTGTGCCCCCCGCAGCGCAGAACTGGCTGCTGCTGTCTGAGCTCCACAGACCGGCGACGATGTCCGAGGGGCGGTCCGCCTCCACAGCCACCCATTCCATTGCTCGCTGCGAAAGAGACGTCAGACTGACTTATGCCATTATCTCTCTTCTCCAGTATTAAACGCCCATACGCTGTCGGCCTGAAGACATTTCCTAGTTGGGTGAATGACAGGTTAATCAGAATTAGCATGGATGTGCTGGGACCTCATGCAGCTTGGCAGACGCGTGAGAAGTGGTTTAATTCCTGCCGAGGAGCTGTGTGCCTTTCCTTCCCTGCCCTGCTCCCCACCCTCACCTCCAAGAGTTCTCCGCTGCTTGCGCGTAGGGTGCTCCATGGGGACAAGTTCCTCTTGTCCCCATGAGGAACTTGAAAGGGAGGTAGAAGAAAAGACTGCTCTATATAGTCAAGGAGAAACATAGTTCATTGTACAAATTGACGACTGTCACCAAAATCCATAAAAAAACAACAGTACTGTGTGCCTCTTTCTGAAACAGTGGATGACACAAAACTATTAGAGTGACTAAACGGTGACAGGTAGCTGGCACCTAGGCTATCTTACATGAAGGATGTTTTGCTTATTATATATTTGTGTATGTAGTGTAACTATTTTGTACCATAGAGGACTGTAACTACTACTTAGGTTGTACAGATTGAAATTTAGTTGTTTCATTGGCTGTCTGAAGAGGTGTGGATTGTGTTTATATATAGGGATCTACATTAAAAAAAAAAAAATGCTACGTGAGGAAAACCACACCTAAAGAAATTTTAAGAATTTGGCACAGTTTAGTCACTTTGTGTAATCTGAAATCTTCTAGCTGCTGAATATCTTGAAGTAAATCCCTGTTCACTGAAGTCTTTTGATTGAGCTGGTTGAAGACTTTGCAAAATGATCAGTTCTAGCTAATGAGATGAATTCCCAGTAGGGGTTTCTGCATATTACCTGTATAGTAGTTATATGCATACGATTCCGTGCATGTTCTCTACACAGTTGTAAGGTGTCCCTGTATTTAACTGTTGCACTTGTCAACTTTCAATAAAGCATATAAAATGTTGATAAACAAGTGTTTTCATGTTACAGCGTTAAAACGACTTGACGGTAGAAGCCTGAAGAGGGATAAAAGGCTCGGGCGAAGCGGGGGTCCTAGTGGTTTGACAGCAGACTGATTTCAGCCAGAATAGGTACGGAGACCTGGTGGACGGGGCAGGAGCTTACTTCTCGAGACCAGTGTGACCTGGACAGGTCCCTCAGGGTGGATGTGGGGCACTGAAAGATCATCTCTGAGTTCCCCGGTGGCGTAAGTTTCTAGGAGTCCGTGAAAGTCTTGACCTTGGTGGTAGGTGTTTGCCGGCCGAGGGCAGGAGCTGACTCTGCCTGTACCCGTCAGAAAGTGGACGCGAGGGAAGCCAGTTTCCACGTGGAGCCCCGTCGCCCTGGGCTGGGATGTCGTTCCTCATGTAGATGGAATTTGCAGCTCCTGGGAACATCCAAGCAAAAGGAAGGTTCCGGGGGTTTCCTCTCCTGGATTTGGGGTGTGGATCCCGATGGGCGAGGGAGTCCCTCCCCGTCGATTCCTTGAGACCGTAAAATAGGTCGGCGTAAAAAACGTGATGGACCCCTAAAGCAGATTGGCACCTGAGAAGCGAGCCTGAGGGGTCCCACTGTTCCAGGAGCCATGACAGCCCCTGGGACACCGGACAGGGCCGGTTACCAGCTCTGTACCCTGCCCGGGGACTCAGCATCGGCCCCCTCCCCGTGGTGGGAAGCGGCGTGCCCGAGCAGTGAGGCTTATTTAAGCCCTTGCGAGACAAAGACTTAACTTTTTGAATCCTTCATTTCACTAATGTAGAGCTGATGGGAGATAGGTAGGCGACGGGGACCTCAGAGCACCCTGAAAAACATTGGACGTCGTGCATATGTTTTAAAGCTCCAAGCGACCGGGTAACTGGTGAAGCACTAAACGCTGCCATACGCTGGTGGCAGTTGCCGTAAAGATGATTTGGGGAAATTGGAGAGGACTTAAAAAAAATCTTTGTCATATTAAAGGTTCTATAACTGACTTAAAGGGATACTTATGTAGTAACTGCATCTTTAAAAAGAAAACTATAGTGAAGAGAAATCTCTGGCCATTTCATCTTTTATGGTTTCAGTGAAGATCTTCAATACCCAAGGTGGCAATTGTAAATTTGAGAAATTTCAGCTCAATGTATCATTAAGATAACAGAGAACTTTCTTGTAGGTTATGGGATGGAATTCAAGTCCTTTTTCTTAAAAATGTGAGACTCCTGTGGCATTTTTGGGAGCTGCATATTGTATGTGAGATGTGTTACCAAAATCGAAAGCTGTTTTTCCATACGCGTTCATTTTAGTAATCACTAAACATGTTTTAAGTTGATAGACTGAAATTTAAAGATGTTTAAGATAATGTTAAAAGACGTTTTACTACTCGTTTAGAGAGCTGACTAGGCCTCTTGTCAGCCTGTGGGTTATTATAGAATGGATTACGTCACCCAGTGTCCCATGGAGCAGCAGTAGGTGCTCGTGACATCAGCATTTGCTACAGGAGGGACCACCGATCGGCGAAGAAGCAGAAAGAATTTCTCATGACCTTAATGAATGTCTGCTTTCTGTTTCAAATGAACAATGTTCATAGCTCAGGGATTCTGTGCTTTTGGGGGGCATACTTTAAAAGCAAAGACTTACTTTGCGTTATGTGGTGACTGCAATGCCATAACGAGTCTTAAATTTACTTAAGAAATGTATAGAAGTTAATTGTAACTGAAATTAGAGATGAACATGAATTTCAGTAGACACAATTTCCCCCTGCTTTATGTAAAAATAAGTGATCGGAGCCACCTGAGGCCTGACAACAACTGCTGTTAGCCATCGACTCAATCCATTGCGACAGCAATAATGGCGTTAAAGATTAGAAACGGAGGCAGAGAAGACGAAGTCCCCTTCCTCTTACTTAGATAACGTTGCCTGAAAACGGACAAGTGTCCCCAGCCGTGGAAGAAGGAAGCAGATTGTACCGTGTGGGGAGGACTCGGAGCCTGTCACCAGCTGTGTGACCTTTGGACCGGGCGTCCAAAGGGCTCCCTGCTTTCTCGTCTGTAAAAGGAGTTGGGTCAGATTGCGAAGATCCTGTCTTGCCATAAGATGCTATAATCCTCTGCTTTTTTATTTTTTTTTCTCACTTTTGTGTGTGTGTGTGTGTGTGTGTGTGTGTGCGCGCGCGCGCGTGTGTGTGGTGGGGGGTGCTGTTTTAAGTTGTTCATTTAATTTGGGCTAAAATTAATTGGGTTTTAACCCTCCCTCTGCCAGTTACTAGCCAGGTGGCCGTGGCCAGGTGACTTGACTTGCTGGTCTGTTTCCACATGCGAAGCTGGGGACATGCTCACTCCGTAGGATCGTCATAGGGTGGATGAAGCAAAGCAGCAGACACAGAGATGGGTTCAGAGCAAGCGAGCAGGATGTGGTAGCCTGCCTTTAATTTTGAGTCATTCATCTGCTTTTTACTTAATTCTGTGGGGTTTTTTTTTTTCTTTTGTAGGATAAAACTGTGTCTGTTTTATTTTCCAATAGTGTTCGATTTAGCGTTTGATAATGGTGGCTGTGAAATTTTTATTACAAAAACCTGCTTTTAAATGCAATTTAGAATATGGACAGAAATGGACCATTTCTTCTGCCTCTAAGGAATAAAGGCCGCTGTTTCATTGATGTGAGTTAAAGAAGGGATTAGTTGGAAATTGTTGGTGTGTGTTTGAAAATCATTGGTGGAAGTAAATACACAATTACAGGCGGAGGTGTATGTATATCTTAAATTATTAATTTCTTTTGGGAAAAAAAGCTCTATGTAAAACATAGGGCTATGAAATACCAGGCTGGCCCAGAGCCACTGGGATTCGTAATCAGGCTTCGTCAGCTACTGGAGGTTCAGTGGCCATTTTAAAAGGTGTAATGACTGCGATATTACGATATAAATGTGTGCTTCAATCCAGGTGTTTTGGGACGCGTCTGTAGGAAATGTGACAGAAGCGCCTTGAGGGGAAGACAGTGGGACGAGGTTATGGACGTGGCGGTGGATGGTGTGTGCCCCATCCACACACTGACGGGACCAGTGGCTGCTCAGCAACTTCCGTCGTGGCCGTGTGTCCAGATCTTCCGATTTTTCAAGATCTGGGCTCTGTCTGAAAATTCATGATTTTTGGACACTCTGCAGGCCAAACACCATCACAGCTGCCGTGCCTATGAGGCTCTCAGACCTCACAGTTCCGCTCCCTACTTTCTGTATCTGTTTCAGGAACCAGACTCCTGCCCTAAATGGCAGCTCAATCTTCAGCACAAAACAAAACGAAACAAAACACCCTCTTCTTTTTGGTTACAGAAAATGGGCACAGGCTATCCGGTAAGCTGTGTGTGTATTCGGAGAACAGGTATTGAGTACCTTCTACATGCCAGAGATAGTATAGTGAACAAGCCACCCAATTCCTGCCCTCAGGGATGGCCCGAGGAGCTGCCTTCAAGATAAACGAGACACTTTGTTTTCTGGTGAAATTAGCCTTATGCGATATGATACTTCAGTG
The DNA here is from genome assembly GCF_000325575.1 of Pteropus alecto. NCBI lineage: Eukaryota > Metazoa > Chordata > Mammalia > Chiroptera > Pteropodidae > Pteropus > Pteropus alecto. The sequence continues at coordinate 9,255,360 of NW_006437828.1, read as the reverse complement.
ATGCCTTCTCAGATGAACCGTTTGGCAAAAATATTTCTGGGAGTTCTTTAAAGCAATGGTCTCCAACCTTTTTGGCATCAGGGACTGGTGAGAATCTAATGCCTGAGGATCTGAGGCGGAGCTGAGGCGGTGATGCTGGCGCTGGGGAGCGGCTGCAGATACGGATGAAGCTTCTCTTACTTTCCCGCCATTTACCTGATACGGATGAAGCTTCTCTTACTTTCCCGCCATTGACCTCCTGCTGTGCAGCCCAGTTCCTAACACGCCACAGACTGGTATTGGTCTGCTGCTTACTGCTGTGCAGCCCAGTTCCTAACATGCCACAGACTGGTATTGGTCTGCTGCTCCGGCGTTGGGGACCCATGCTTTGAAGAACTCTTGTAAAATCCGTAGCATTTTATAGCTGACTTGTTTAGGGACAGAGATGGTGTTTGCAGATGTGTGTGCTACCAAGGTACATCACACGTTCCCCAAATTTTCAGGAATACCATATAGTTCAATTGAAGTAATCTGCCCTATTGTGTCAAGTACATGCGATTCATGGCCTGATAGTGGTTTGCAGTCACTGCAGACCAGGAGACCAAGGAGACAGCTGACTCAGATGTGCCCGGGGCTGTGGGCGTTCACGGGAAGGGGGACTTTCAATGCTAAACCAGGAAAGTCCCCCGAAATCTGGGACAAGCTGGTCGCCTTGAACCCCATTTCCTCTTCAAGTCAGACACAAAGCTAAATTGCATCTCCCACCCCCTTGAAGTTAGATGTGACCACAGGACTCGGGTTTAATCAATGGGTTAAGAGCCGCAGTGAACGAACACTTCCAGACTTGGCCAAAAGAAAACCTTTTTCAGTGATCTGCCATGCTCTGTCCCCTAACGCTGACCCTTAGAAGACCTGGTGCCTTCGGAGGTGACAGAGCCTCTACCAGCCTGGGGCCCTGAAGGACCAGGGAGTGTCTGTTCTTCTCAGCTAGCATGGAACCAGCCAGCAGTCACAGGAGCAAGAGTGTGCAGCCATCACGGAGGAGACACAGCTTCAGAAAGGAGGTTTCGGTCTTGTGCGAATTCTGTTTCAAGCAGAGGTGTTGGAATGTCATCTGCTGGTAGCTGCTCAGGCTTCATTCTCTCTCCTTTTGGGAAGCCCCAGTGTGGCTACAGAAACGGCTCTACTCGACATCTGCCCCTCCCCTGGCCACAGCGACACAACGTGGTCCAGTCAGAGGAAGCGTTAGTCCAGCCTCTCTCTCTCTCCGCTGGGACCGGTTGGTTTACAACGCTTCAGAGGGCTGCGACCACCAGCGAAGGGCTCGGGGCTCCTGCGGGAGCCGCGATGTGGGCGGGTCCAGTGATGTGGGTGGGTCCAGGGGCTGGAAGCCGGAAAGCTTGGCGGGGATGTGGATCTTGGCGACACCATTCGAACCCTGCGATCATCCGGTCTGACGCCACCTGCACTGCTGGACATAGTTCTTTTCTCTGAAGCTGTTTTAAGTTGGGTTTTCTGTGGCTTGCAAACTAGAGGGTCCCCAACTAACACAGGCCCTTCCCCTATTTCCTGGTCAACAGGCCGGGATTCTGGTGGCTTATTTGTTTTTCCCACAGGCATGATTGTTGTTGCATACTTGGAATTCCGTTTGGAGATAAAGAACTGTGGTCCACCTCCCATGGTTTCAAACTGCGCCCACCAGCGTGTGAAAAATCATACTAACATCACAGGTGAAGGACACGTCCCCTGGAGTGTGTACCTGGTCCTCGTGGTCGAGACCATCCCGTAAAATGACCAGCGGTCATCTGCATGGAGGCAGCGGTCAGCTCTACTTCGGGCGGTCCTAGGAGCCTGCCCGAGAAAGCGATCCTTGAGCTGTGTCTTCTGGGATAAAATGGGGACAAAATGAGGGTGAGTGGAAGAATGTGGGTGGCCCCCTGTGCCCACACGGCGCGGAATGGAACCAGCGCCCGTTTCCTGCAGCTGTGGCGAGGCCGCTGGGGTCTGGGGTGGGCTCAGGGGACGGCACTGGGGCCACTGAGCACCGCGGCCGGCCTGTCGCCCTCCCTGGCAGTGACACGCAGCCGCTGCGCTGCCACCAGGGCCGACGTGTGCGCCCTGCGGTCCAGGGGACACCCCGCACGCCCCGGGCGCCTGGCGCTGAGCAGGAGGGTGGAGGATGGAGCCTGGGAAAATCTGGCCGAGGGAGGAGCCGGGAAGAGCCACCCACGGAGGAGGCCGAGGGCAGTCAGAGGTGAGAGGGGCAGGCGAGCCCTGGGCGGCAGGGAAATCCGGGAAAAGGGTGTGGGTGACACTGTACTGTGCCTGAGAGATGCTGGGACAGAGTCTAAACGGAAAAGTGTCCACGGAGGGTGTCGAGCAAAGCATGACAGGCGCTCGGGTGGGCGGAGCCGAGACCTGCCCTGAGGGCCTGAGCGTGGAAAGGGAGGTGAAGGGAGTTGACGAGTGGACACCAGTGTCCTGACGGACTTGTCTCTAGGAGGGAGAGAGGCAGGGACAACTGGACAGAAGATCAGGGGCAGAAATTTAAAATAGGAGGCACTTGCCTATGCTTGTCAATCATAGGTGGTAACTGACTCCCTGAGGAGGCCTGGACCACAGTGCGGGGGGAGGGACCGGGTTTTCTGAGAAGGGCCAGAACGTGCAGGTGGGTGCAGATGCAGGTGACAAAGGCTGGAAGTTTGAGGAAAGCGCTGAAGGTAGAATCACACAGGTTTGTGGAAGGAAGCGACTAAAGTCGAGGAATTTTTATTTTAATAGCAAATCTAGACCCCCACGTGGTCCTTGCAATCTCTGCACAAGCCTCTGTCCCCAAATCACCAGGCTCCGGGGTGGGGGGCTGGGGCTATGCGAAGACAGGATGGGTCCGGATGAGACTGGCGGTCACTGAGGTCGTTACATTCGAAGACAGGCCCTGTGGGAGGGAATGGGGGGCTTGGGTTCGAGCAGTGGTTTACGGGGGAGGGGTGGACGGTGTTGAGATGTAAAGGCATGAAAGCCATCCATCTAAGAGGACCGCCCGGCCAACCAGATACGAGGGTCAAGACGCGGGTCCCGGGTGGGTGCCTGGGACAGAGAGCGTGTCCTTAGAAGGTTCTACCCCAACAGCGCCGAGACCTGCAAAGTCGCACACAGAGTCACATTACCCAGGGGCAGGGGTGGGAGGGTGTCTCTAAACAGCCTCTGGTCCTCCCCCTCCTTCCTTACAGAGGGGACACCAAATCCCCGGGACATGAAGTCACTTATCCACGATCACAGAGTTAATGTCCAAGACAGCCCTGGAAGCAAGACTGATGGGAAGAGGAAGGGCAGAGCTCTCAAGACGTGGGGAGCAGAGAGAAGGGGCATTCATTCATTCATTCGTTCATGCATGCATTCCTCCACTCACTTCCCGATTCAGCAAGGACATATTGCCTTTTCGATGCTGGGGCCACAAATGTGAGAACTAGCTAGAGAGGGGACATAGACAGCCTTTGAAATAAAATGTTCAGGGTACAATGGGACATGAAGGAGGAAGGAGTCATCTCTACCTGGGGTGCTGGAGTGGGTGGATGAGAAGTGTCTGAAGAAGCTTCCAAGAGGGAGCAACTTGACTTAAAAGTCTGAAAAGACGAGGTGGGGCAGGTGGGAAAGGACATCATGGCGGAGGGAGGGGGTTCCAGGCCAGAGAGCAAGCGTCTGAAGCAGCCTTCCGGTTGAAAGAGTGAGTGAGTGTGTCTCCTTGGAAATCCCATTTGATTGCTGGGGCTAGCAGAAGGAAAGTTCGGAGAGAGGTCTTGGTGTAGCATGGGTTACAGCTTGGTCCTTTGCAAGCCCATCAGTGTGAATCAGCCAGCAGAGGGGCAAGTAAGTTGCCCCGTCCCTCAGCTAAGAACTGGAGGAGGCCGATCTGGAGCCAAGCTGGACCCCTGGGCTCCGGATCGGCCCCTCCGCCTCTCAAGCTGCCAGACAGCACAGAGGGGGCTCGGATCCTGGAGGCGAGTCAGATTCGTAGGGAACACACATAGAGGGGACAGTGCTAAAGCCCATGGGTGATGAGCTCCAGCTGGTGGGGAGGAGCAGGGCGGGATCCTGAGGGATAAGCAGGATTTTGATGGGCAGGGTTGACGGGAGTCACAGATAAGTGATAAGAGTCCTGAGTTATTCTGATGGCGTTTCTACGCCAGGGAGGAGCGTCTGTCTACAGGTTTCAAAGCAACGAGTGGCCGAGCGGCCGGAATCAGTTTTCTCTGAGCCCCGGCTCCTGGGTCTGCTCACCTCACCCTCTCACTTGCCGGGGTCAGCAATTCTCTTACCAGGGCTGTCTGGGCGCCGTTTTTACACTTTGTCCGGCACTGCGTAGCTGCTAAATAAATGTCTTTTGAATGAATGAAAACAAGGCAATGAGAAGCACTCAGAAGGGCCTCTGTCCTTCCGGCGCCAGGGAACTCTGGGTTATAACACAGAAAGTTCACTCTCCCCACAGGGCTCAAATCTTCACTGCCTTCGCCAGGCTCTTCATCTTTTTTTATGCTAAGATCCTTCCGGTGCCCGCTGAACCATTCTCAGAGCAAGGCGTTTTGTTTGTTTGTTTTTACAGTCTTCGTCAGGTAATAAACGAATGCTTTTTTCCCCTAGAACAAGGTTTTAGATATTAAAATAAAATATGCAGGATCATAGAGAAAACCTTTATATTAAAATACAGTTATCAGAATCTTAAAAAAATAAGTTAGTGGTATGGCCATCGATAATGCTTATTAACATTTTAACTAACACGATCCAGTAGTGGGTCTCATTAATTGCTGTAATTGCCAAAGCAGTGATGAGTTTAGTGGCATTTTGAAATACCTGCGACACCTTTAATAAATCTGAAACATCTCTAATTTCTACTGGTAATGAAGTCACAGGAACAGCTAACACCAGCACGGTTTGTCACCTGCATTTATTACCAAAGCAAATGCTAAATGACAATTAGAGGTTAGTGAAACAGAGACTTTTTTTTTTTCCCCCCCATCCAAGGTTGTGCAGCCACTGAATTCTCTCCTTGGTGACTGGCTTCTGCCCACCATCCTCAGCGTCGTCGTCATCTGCTGTCTCTACAAAGGCCGTGGTCTCTGGGGTGGGGGCACAGCTGGGAATGGACATCTGGTGCCAGAAGCCCCCCAGGGAGCTCAGTCAGGGGAGCCCTGGTGCTTCGGAATAACTTCGGTCTTTTGCTTTTAGGACGAGATGATTCGTCCCCAGGAAAATCACTAGACTCAGACGCTCCGATAGGTCGAGTAGGCTGTTGGAATAGGCGTGCAGGACACGGCAGGACGAGAAGGAGCAGGTCCGACCTGGAGGGTTCGAGCAGGCCTCGGCTTTGCCTTTTCTCTTTGTCACCTTGCTGGACAAGAACTCGGTGAGACCAGGGAGCTGCATATGTGCCTTCGAGCTACCAGAAGTCAGCCGACCGTGTCTGTTTGTGTTTTAGACTGTGCATCAAATTGGAAATGATGAAAAAGTTGATGAGAGCATAGGGCAGTTTGCAGTTATGTCCCCAGAGCCTTAACGTGTGCGTACCCTTCGGGACGGCCATCCCATTGCTCTGTTCTTGTTTTTTCTTAAGAAGCTACGTGCTGCTTGTAAAGATACATGTACAAAGTGTTTATTGTTTTAAACAAAAGTAAAATGAAAAACTCATCTCTGCAAGGTGGGGCTCCCCACGGACATCATTGCTCCACGTGCTCTTCTGGGTTTGGTAAAGTTCCTGTGGGAGCGTGTAGTGTGGAGCTCGGATGGACACATTGATTTTCCAGGACACGTGATGTAAGTTTGCGTCAGCGGAAGTCCTTGCCACTGCATCCGCTTCGAAAAATGATTTCTTTATGAAATTACAGGTCAACTCAAATGTTTCTCCTAATGGTTTGAATTCAATGAGGACAACTTAAGGGTCAAAAATAAAAAGGAGAAAGAAAACTGCCCCAAGTAAGGTTGGAAGCGTTTTCTGGGGTAATCATCCAACGCCAGAATCTCTGGGGAGTGGGGAGCTGGCATCGGGCCCTCCGCCAGGCTGGGACACGGGCACAGCAGTGGTGAATGTCTCCTGGGAGGTAAGGCCACTGGACCCTCGCTCCTGAGCCTTCCCCCTCTCACCTACAAGGGGCTGACGACTGCAAGGAGCACACGTTCGTGTCCTTAAAACCTTAGCCTTCTGGAACCTGCTAACCTCAAGTGCCTGCAAATCCCGATGCTTTGCTTTGGTTTTGCAAACTTTTTCTCTCTGAGACTGATTGCATCTCGATTGGAACAAATATTTATAGTACTTCATGCCTTCGCTCCACAAATATTTACTGAGTGCTCACGTCACAGACAGCAAACGGACGTGGCTCCTCTGTCCAGCACCCGCTGGCGGATTCCAACCATCCTTCCTAGTTTGGGGTGAGGACACCGAACTGAGGGGAGGACTCTGGTCCTGGGCTGGGTGGGGGCCTCGCTGGGGACGGGGAGAGGCCGGGCTTTGACAAGGACGGTGGACGTGGTCCTGGTTGTCGTGGGTGCAGGAACCAGGAGCCCACGCAGCGGTCAGCTGGTCCCGACACGGACTACGGCCCTGCGGAAGAGAATGGTTTCTCTGCAGGCTGATGGCAGGGCCGATGGCATATGCCATTCATTTCTTCCTGCAGCCACCCCTCCGCCTACCTCTCTTCTCTGCCTGACCGCCGTAGAGCTGTGAGCCGATCCAGCTCCTGCCGCCTGGGAGGGACACAGGAAAGTGAGTTGTTTCAATCTAGAAAAAATGCTGGGGGAGGGGAGCGCAAAGGGCAGCCTTGGAGTAAAGAAGGAAATGCCCAGATCTGCTGGAGGGGAGAGAGGGAGGGGACTCCAAGGAAGG
>NW_006437828.1:9216810-9248469 GCF_000325575.1 Pteropus alecto | reverse complement strand
AGCAGAGATGCGAGAAGCATGGCCTGGCCGGGAGCCAGGCTGCTGTCCCAGAGGAGGCTGAGAGCATCATGGTCCCCTCGGGGCTGCGGAGAGCTGAGGCCGGTGGGAATGTTCTCACAGTCGCCTCTCAGGGTCCTGACATCTGTGGGGAGGGCAGGTGGGGACGAGGGGCTGGATGGGGCCATGGCTAACAGTGGGGCACAAAGACCACCAGGGAAACTGCACCACCCGTGCGGTGGGGATGACCCTGGCAGAAGGGCCCAGACCTGAGAAACGGCCAGGAACAAGAGGGACAGAAAGCGGGCGGCGGGGAAGGACACCGAGGGGGCGAGCGCCGGCGGTCCTGGTGCCGAGCCGGCAGCCTGCGTGGGCGGGGGCGAGAAGCCGAGTAGTTTTGGGGTTGCTCCTTGGACAGCTTTGTGGGGAGCCCAGTAGGCTGCTGTCTGCTGGGGTCTGGGGCTCAAGAGAGAGGCCCCTAGACCAGAACTGAGCATTACAGACAGTCCTGTCCCGGTAGGAAGGGGGCCAGCTGCCGGCGATGCCACCTGTGACCTTGACAAGCTGTCTGACCTCTCAGGGTCTCCGTGTCATGCATGGTGGTGGGGAGGATTAAACAGGTATCTTGGGGATTGTTTTTGGAACGGTGCCTATTGCCTAGAAGTGCCCAAAGCGTGTTGGCTACTGTCTCTGACTGTCGGGGACCCCTCAGGTTTCAAGCGCCGTGTGAAGCCTGGATGGCTGAGCTGGCATGAGGAGAGCTGGGTGAGCAGGGAGAAGGCCGGACAGCTGTGCCCTGAGCTCGTAAGGGTGCTTTGTCACTCCGTTTCCGAGAATCTAAGGCAGAAGAGTGGCTAGACTCAATCACGGGGCTGTGGTTTCAAATCTTTTAAAAATAAATTCTTCATACTGCAAAAAGCTTGGTTTTATGAGCAAGCCAAATTAAACATTTACTCTTTATGTTTCTAAATGAACAAAGCAACACTGTATATACCACCGAGGACATTTTTAAGGTACCTGGGAACCACTGTTAATCTGAAACTTGCTGTTAACCAGCTGCGTGACCTTTGAGGAGCCACTGGTCTCCCTGAGCCGAAGTTAATTCGCTGTCAGATGAGTCGCTCAGGTCAGAAGCATCGCTCAGGCTTCTCCCAGTACCCGAAGTCTAGTTCTGAAGGCGCCCGTGAGCTGGTTTTAGTTACTCGATATACTTGGAAGTGAAATGATGGATCTTCGAAAGCGTGTATATGTAGAAGGCAGAGGAGAGGCTGTGTCCATGAGACGCCGAAGCAGGTGGCAGAAGACAGTGTGATGGAGCAGATGACACTTAGGTCTAGGATCTCGCAGCCCAGCGGGGGAGGGGGTCAGTCGGTTGGCAGCCGGGCCTGGGTCCCCCGTGTCTGAGCCACAACACGGGCACTGCCCCTGCGCATTTACAATCGGCTGGGGAGGTGACATGTGGAAGAAACTCCGCGGATGAATGAAATGATGCTGAGGCCACGGCAGCTTCTCTATAAAACGGGACACCAGGGTTTAGCTCAGGGATGTAGGAGAGCACCTGGGCCACATGGTTTATTTCTTTTCGCTCGCAGAGATGCACGGAGGACGACACGAGTGAGTCAGAGACGACGTGGGCCGAGAGGATGTTAGGATGGAGGAAAGGTAGGTTCATCTTCACGTTGCACACGACGGCTCTGTGGAGTGGCCAGCAGTGGGCTGCCGGTTCGGTTCTGAGCTTCTGAGCTCTCGAAGACGGAAGGACATGTGATCAGTGTGATCATATCCCTTCTGGATGGAATGTGTGGCTTCCCATTGCCCTCAGACGAAAGCCAAGCGCCTTCCCGTCTCACAGCCTTCCCCGCGGCCACTGGCTCCTTCCGTTTCGTGACACAGAGAAGCCAAGCTTCTCCCCTTCCGTTGTCCCCACGGCCCTCCGTGTTCTCTCTTTCCTGGCTCAGCTCACCTGGCTCTTCCTTTGGGAAGCTTCCAGCCCTGAGACTGGGTGAGATAGTGCTGCTCTCTGCTCCCCAAGAATCCCGTACTGCCTGCCTGGTGCCCCCCTCCCACCCCGCATGTAATTGCTGGTCCGTCTGCCCTCCAGTCACCCAGCTTCTTTCCCAGGGTGCTTGACACACAACATGAGTAGAATGAATGAGACCTGCGTGTCAGGCTCCCCACGGATCTTCGGAAAGGGATGGCATGACGTGTGGGGGACACACTGGGTGCGATCGGATTGATACATGGTGATCTAGGAGAAAGGTACAGAGGCCGATGTGGTGGTCACCGCAGGGCTCGCTGAAGAAACTCATCTCGGACGGTAAGGTAAGCACCGAGGTTCCTGAAACGGGGTCGGGGACAGAGGTGCAAAGGGCCGGTTTCCAGGAGCTTCCGCGCAGCCTGCCGAGGCAGGCCGGGCCGCCCGCTTTGCGAGACCGCCACGCGCGAGGTGCATCTGCAGAAGTCTGTGAGATCTGGGCGAAATAAGCAGAAGACGGACCCCAGAAAAGAGAGAGCAGAGGACGGCACAAAATCCAGGAGACGTATTCCAGGGCAAAGCTCACGGAAGCGAAGGGCCGGTGACGAATCGGAATGATCCACAATGTAGAGAGATAAGAGGCCATCAGAAGTCCGCACGGCGAAACCGCTCAGACTTGCTGAGCTGTGAGGGGGCTGTGGCAACCTCGGCGTCAACATTTCCAGAGCCACGAAGAATCACAGTGAACGTTCCACACTAACATTTCACAACTGCAGCTTGGCCCAAAGGTCTTTAATCATGTGTATATACACACACACACACACACACACACACACACACACACACACACACCTGTCGATACCTGTCTATATATGGGTATGGATAGCTATATAGATAGATAGATGATGGGTAGTAGACACATGATAGATAGATAGTTATAATTGCATTCTAAGCTACTTAAAAACAGTAAGAACATGTTCTTTTCATGCATTTCCCATAATATCTGTTCTAGAATCTTCACATCCTACCCTCTTGCTGAAGCAGATTACATTCAGAGGGCTGGAGATGAGTCGTTTTAGGATGTGGGGAGACAGGCTAAGCTGAGTGGTACACGCCTGCATTTCAGATGGGTTAAAGAATTACTCATTTGTAAAAATAGTCACTAAACATTCATTAAAAAGCGATCCAGAGCCTATGTGAAAAGAGACTTCGCAGTGTCAGAGCCTAACACGTTCCATGTTTCACCACGGTGCCCTGACCTCCCCGCGGGCCCCCGGGACCGGCGGCTGCATTCACAGATGTGTGTGCGGGGTTCTCTCCTCTGCTGCTCAATAGGAGCTCGATCGAGGCAGGATGCATTCGGGACCTGGTGACTAGGAAGGGGAAGACCCTCCAAGTTACGGGATGTGGGCAGCGAGGGAAGTAAGGTTCCATCCGTGCCATCCTTCACCTCCTCACCCCAACCTCCGTGCTAAGCCTGCCCCTTCACCTCCCTCCGCTCCTCCCTGTCCCCGGCTCTCTGCTCCTCCCCGTCCCCGGCTCTCTGCTCCTCCCTGTCCCCGGCTCAGCTCTGGAGCCCCCTGCATCTCCCCAGGTACTGCAGTGCCCCCTCGCTCCAGGACTGCTCACTTCTACACGCCTGTCCTGCACACGCCTCTCAGGAGGAGCCTTCTGAAACGCCCATCCTTCGATGTTGCTCCCTGCTTAAATACTAATGGACACTCATTTGTTTAGCTCTAACTCAAGCCCGCTGTGACAGCTTTTAACTACCACCTCTAGTGACAAGTGTCCTTGGCCCTGGCCAAGCCACAAACCTAGCCGGTCCCTCGATATGCCGTGCACTTCCTCACTTCCACGCTCGTGCACGGGTGCTTTCCTCTGTGTGGGGGGTTCGACAGGAAGTCAACCTTAAGGCTATGCCAGGACAGCAACTCAACGCCAGCTAACAAACAAAGAGAGACAGCGTTAGGAATGCGATGTACGCCTCCGTCTAAGGTAACATTGCCCAGAAAGCGGAATCTCTGCCCTGCCTGATTTTCCCCGCTCAGCTGAATATTTACACTTACTGGTAGGAGGGGAGACATGGCAGCCCAGGTCCTAACTGTACATCCTCCCAGCATCCTGAATTCAGTGGCGGGGGGCGGGGGTGCCTGGGGAACACTCTGAGGGGCTGAGCTCTAGGCCTTCTCTGAGCCCAGCTCTGTGGCCCGGGCATAGGGACTCACTCTGATGGCTTCCCGCAGCGGACAGGGGCGGGGCACCGTGTCTGGGACCCACCGGGACTCCCGCAGGGAGGGGAGCGGGGATGGTGGCTCCCAAAGGAAAGGACGCTGGGGGGACAGAGCGCTACGCCCCCGCGAGCCTCCCCCAGCCTTCCCAGAGCCCGGAGCGGCTCCCCCGCGCCTGCCCCCTCCCGGCACGGCTACCTCGCCGTGGGTTTTTTGGATCACGTGCCTTTTCATCGAACGGATCTACCTTCCCAGAGAGCAAGCATTTCCTTTGAACCGGTCACCTCCGGTCTGCCCTCCATATCCAGTCTCCCCCCTTCTTCGCCCTGCTCGCCCACGTGGACGGCATCGCTGGGCCCCCCGGTCGCGTTTGGCCAATGGAGAGAGAGAGAAAAAGCAGAATGAGGCCGAGATGTTTATCCCTCTGGCTCCTTCCGTGCAGGGCTGCGCGAGCCGGCTGTCTCCCTGGATGGAAGGTGGCACGTCCTGTCAGAGTCCCCTCCACAGAGCTCTGGGTTCTAGAAACAGCTTCCTCCCCTGCCCCTCCCACCCTCACCCTGCTGTTCCTAGCTCCAGCCCTGCAGTATCTCTTTAGGTCTCCCTGTACCCTGCCCGCACCAGATAAATAGCTCCTTTATTAAACCCTCCTCGTGTTACCCAATTAGAGCGTGCCACCTGGGTCCTGCCTGGCCCTGCCTAACACAGCGTCCTATTCATCTTTGTTTCCTTAGGACCCAGAACAGTGCCTTTCACACCAAGGGCACTTAATAAATCCAGGAATTGAGGAATGATGGCGCATGGGCTGTGTGTAGGAGCGTTGAGGCCAGTAAGCAAAGACGGGCCAGAAGAGCCGCTTTCAGATTTCTCTGGGCCAGGATTCAGAGTAGGAAGCAGAGCTCCTGTGGCAGTGCAGGGGACACGCACCTATGTACACGTAACAAAGCGGGAGGTGTCGTGTGAGGCAGGGCTTGCTGCACTGTGTGCCGTGGACCGTGACCTGCCTACTTACTTCTGCTCTGTGTCAAGTTCAGATTCTTATCGTGGTTTGCGAAATCGATTTCATGACCTGCAAAATGGTTGCAACCCATGGCTTAAGCCTGGCCCAGGGACTTCTGTCGTTCCCTCCCTTCTGGGGCATCTGTGGTGCCATCGGTTGAATTCTGAGGCATAACGAATGAGATAATGTCATAATGTCACGGTGAGGACGCTTCTAATGGGAATTGGCGTCATCGCCTTGAAAAATCAAATGACATTGCCGTTCTAGCTTCGATTTTCATAGACTCCTTATCGAGGTTGACGTTTCTGTTTTGGGGTTAGCCTCCCGTGGAGGAGGAATGGATTGGAGATGTTAAAATGCACTGATGGACGTGAGCAGTTGTAAGCATCAGGCTCTTGAGAGTCTGAGAGGAAAGCTAAGCTCGTGTGCCTGCCTGAGGGTCCCTGGGCCTCCCTTCTGTGTCCCTGTTGCCACCAGCGGCTCCTCCTCCTCAGCAAAAACGTGTCTCAGCGCCCTGGTTACCCACCAAGCTTGGCCGAGAGGACAATCCGGGCCTGCACGTGTCCATTCGAAACTGATATTGTCTCCCCGTTTCAAATTCAGCCCAAGTCTGCACACCTCTCCGCCTCGAACGGGGGATGCTTCTATTTTAAAAACTGAGTTCCTTGTTCCCTAAAATTAACTCTCCCTCACAATTCACCGCCATCTGTCATTCCCCTGGTACCTGACCTACGAAGCCACGTTAGAAGGGTAGAGGATGGTGAAAGGTACCATTTAGCTGAGAGTCCGAATCGTGTCCTCAGATCCCACCTTCAGCTGGACGTCGACTCTTTGCGAGATTCTCCGAGGAGGCCAAGGCCAGGAGGACAAGCCCAGGCAGGTGGGCACGCGCCGGCCCGGGCTCAAAGCGGGGGGCTTCGCGAGCCGAACCGGCCAGCCGTCACTCACTCGCTTACCCATCATTCTTTGAAAAAATCCGTATCCACGCCTATGATTGTCAAGCACGGGGCGGCGGGGGGTCGGGGGGAGACAGTGAACAAAACAACATCCCTGTCCTGGCGACACTTACGCTCTGAGGAGAGAATCAGGAAGGAAACAAACAACCACGTGGACACCAACAGGGGACGGCGCCGGTGTTGTCCCTGGGCGTGTGACAGGCGGGTGGACGTCTGCGTGCGTGTGCGCGCACCCGCGGGAGCATCGTTCGTTCGTTGATTTATTTTTTTAAATCAATCGTTTTAAAATTTATTTTTCAGTTAGAGTTGCCACGTGCTGTTCATTAGTTTTGGGCGCACAGACACCCCCACGCCTGCTGGTGTGATCGCCAGGGACGTCTAGCCCGCGTGGGAGCCCCGTCTCGGCTGCTGGTGCCAGTGAGGGCTCTTTGAGCAGTGACGTCTGAGGACAGAGCCCAGCGGATTTGAGCGGAAGAAGTGTCTGGGGGAGAAGCATCTGGAGAAAAGGGGGCGCACGTGCCAAGTCCTCGAGACCCTTCAGGAGACCCCCGCCTCGGGCCGAGCCCCCGTATAATTCTGCACCCCAGCTCATGCCAAACCTGGGCCACCCTGTGGACACATAGACCCACCGATTTCTCAAATTAGTTTTTAATTCTGGTGCAATCTCCGTCACACAGCATTTACCGTCTTAACTGAGTTTAAGCGTTCCGTTCAGTGGCGTTAAGTACCTTCTCGCGCTGGCAGCTGTCACCACCGTCCCCTCACCGAGTTAAGCGTTCCGTTCAGTGGCGTTAAGTACCTTCTCGTGCTGGCAGCTGTCACCACCGTCCCCTCACCCAGTTCTTGCAGCCCCTGACAACCACCACCCCCCTTCCCGTTTCTGGGAATTTGACCATTCTAAGTATCTCGTAAGTGGAGTCATACAATGTTGGCCCTTTCGTGACTGGCTTATTCCACTTAGCATGGCAGGTCCCTAAGGTTCACGCACGTTGCAACCCGTGTCAGAACTCCCCTCTCTTTAAAAGCTGACTAATATCTGCTGGACGTATAGACGGCATTTTGTGTATCCTTCACCACAGACGAACTCCGTCTGGATGCTTCTGTCCCTTGCCTGTTGTGAATAACACCGCCTTGAACATGCGTGTGCAAATATCTCCTTCAGCCCCCCCTTCCTGCTCTTTTGGGCGTCCGCCCAGCAGTGGACTTTAGATCGCTTTCCTGTCGAGCTGACCCCACGTCGTTTGCACATCTGTCTCCCATCTGGACTGTGAGCTCCCAGTGGACCGGAGCCCGTGCTGGACGCTCCTGCTCACTGATGCTATGGACGGCACACGGTCTGTCCCCAGAGGGTTTCTTGACTGACGAAGCCGGACAGCGCTGTTGCTGGGTGCGGGGGCGTGAATGTGGGTTGGACTGGGCACCCCCCACCTTCATGTATTTTTAGATATTTAGCTTCTCCGATTTTCTTTAAAAGGTGAGTACTGCCCCTAAAATAAAAACTGACAAACCCCAACTCCTTGTGGGAGAACTGGAAAGCCACCGAGGGTGAGCGACCTGCCTGCCAGGTGTCCAGATGCAGTTAGTGGCCCTGCCGGGCTCCGACTCCGCGCTTCCCCCACCGCTACCCAGCACTGCAGCCACCGCGGCCTTTGCCAGGAAAGGAAGTTGTCTCTGTTTTCTCCCTTGATCGCTGTCTGTCTCTGTCCCCCACCTCAGCGGTCAGAGCAGGGCCAAAGACAGAAGGGAGGCCAGAGCCCTCGCCAGACCCGGCCTTGGCCCTGGGCCTGGGCGCTGCCAGGTTGGGGACCCCACGTGCAGCCCCCAGGAGGGCTCTCCTGTGTGGGACTGTGCTCTGCTTCCCCCGGGCTCCGCTTAGGCCACAGATCTCAGCACCGGTCCTCAGGGCGATCGGCTGCTGCCCAGCACAGCTGGTCCCCAGGTGGCTCAGCGAGGGGACACAGACGGGCTCTTCACAGCGTGAGGCTGTTCCTCCCTGAGGAGGCGGTGGCTTCCCATCCCTGGACTAGACTATGCGTGAGAGAGATGGGGCGAGGGACGGGGTGAGCGTGAGCGTGCGTGAGCTTGTATGTGTGAGCGTGTGTGTGTGTGAGCGTGTGTGAGCGTGTGTGTGTGTTGCGTGTGTGTGTGTGCGCGTGTGTGTGTGTGTGTGAGGGGGGAGTGGGGAGCCAGCACAGAGGCAGCAGGAGAGAAGGAGCACGTGCTGCAGAGAAGCAGAGCCGTCGTCCCCAGGATTGGGGTTAAATGACCCGAACCGTGTGCGGCACCCAGTCAGGGCTTCGGGACAGATTTGTGCCATTCTGGAGGCGGAGAGGGAGGTGGATTCGAGAGAGGAGGGACCGCGGCGGGAGGAGGGAGGAGGGAGGAACTCGTCCTGGAAACCCCAGCAGCCGAAGGAGGAGCTGCAGCAGGCCGGCCTGTCTGCCCACTCTCCCTGAGCAGCCGCTCTGCTCGCCCCCTCCCTGACACACCTTTAAATTTGTGCAACGCCACCTTTGTTGTGTAAAGGAAAATCAGCTTCTGGATTTCCTGAAATACCTCGGCAGGTGCATAGAAAATCTGCCTGGCAACGGCTATTATCGAGGGGACAGAGACAATGGGGTTGGCAGTGGCCACTAGTCCCCCCTGCCCCACACCTCACAGGTGCCTTGACCCTGTGCCTTGGCACCCCTCACCCCAAATCATTTGGGTTTCACCCCATCTTTGGCAGGAGGGGAACTGCTTCCAGGTGTGTAGGATTAAGGGCAAGACCCACGTAGCCCATGGCCCCCTGGACAGGGAGGGGTCCTGGCTGCCCCCCAGGCCCTGAAAAGCCTTCCCCAGGCAGCTCCCCCAGAGACCGGTGGGAACCCCACTCCCCATCGCGACTAGAAGGTGTCCCCTCTTGCAATGGCTCTGAAGGGACAAGGCTATGGGGCCCCACGATGTCTGTGATGGTTCACACTCGGCCATCACGGGAGGACTTTCCCGCACGAGACTGACAGAGGCCAGCAGGAGCTGGACGGCAGCCTCCTACACACTGCTGTCCCCAGAACCGCCCCTACGCCTTGTGCCAACGATGGCTGCACCAACTGCACTTCACCTCTGCATCAGTTAAGAAGCAGATAGCCAGACCGAACACCTGTGCACCTGCCGTACCCTCTCAGGCCGCGGGGAGAGGCCTTAGGGAGAGAATTCCAGAGCCAGCTCGGCCTGGGCAAGGAGGACAGTGCGCAGCCCAGCGCGGGACTGAGGGAGGGTCGCTGGGGGCCAATTCACAGGCACAGCTCGCGAAGCTCGCCCAAGAAGGGCCACCGAAGGCCCCGCCCGGCAGAGCGTAAGTCTTGCGAGATACAGGGCAGCGGTTGCTGCTCTTTAGTGGGAGAGAGACAGGGAGACAAGGAATCAAAGGTGGCAAGAGGCACCCCGACCGCCCTCAGGGACACGCGTCGGGAGTGGCTTCCTGGGAAGAGCACGAGCCCTTACTGGAAGACTCAGACTATTTTCGCGACTGGCCCTTGGGGCTGCGCCCGGCCTCCCGCCCCGCAGGGCTGCACCGGGGGAGGCTGGGGAGGCTGGGGAGGCTGTGTGCTGGCTTCCTCCTGCCTGTCGCACCCGTGCAGATCCCAGGCGGGGTTATTACATCAGCCACAATTCCCCTCCTCAGCCCCTGGGGAGCGGCCAGGGTGGAAAGCAGCAGGGACACAAATAAAGGATGATCTCAGGTAGCAGCCCTGACTGGAAAACAGGAGAGACGTCCTGAGGGGTTTCACTCCGCTGAAAGGAATTCAGCCTCACCGGCCTCTCCTCTCCGAGAGCTGGAGAGATGGCCCTGGAAATACAGGTTTGGTGACTTCCGACAGTGAATGGCCCTAAGTCACAGGGGACGCTCCTGTTCCCTTGCCGTCCTTTGCCAATTTGTGGCATTTGTGTAAAATAGAAAGAAACGCCCACCCAGGATCCCCGTGTGGGCAGAGAACAAACGAAACCTCTGCTGTGTCAGAAAACGCACGTTTTCTCATACACAGGGCCTGGAACGACAGTGCCGACCTCTCCTCTCCCTTCCATGTTCCCCAGAGACCTTCCAGAAGACAGAGCAAAGGCCCGTTTCGTGGATGTATATCGAATACACACTTACCTTCTACATCCCTGTCATGTCGAAAGTCGTCGTGTGTTCTGGCAACCACCTCGACTTGCTCGGGAGGAAAATTAGATTGTGGGCCCAGCACCAGTGTGTGTGTGTGTGTGTGTGTGTGTGTGTGTGTGTGTGTGTGTGTGTGTGTGTGTGCGAGCACGCGCATGTGCCCACGTGCTGGCTGCTGCTTAGCTTCACAGGGTGCCTTTGTGTGTCTGAAGCCTCGGGAGCCTGAGCACCCATGCAGGGGCCCGGAGCACCCCAGTCCCCCTGCTCTGTGCTCTTCCCAGCTTGGAAGACATGCCCAGTCCTCAGAATCGAGGGCCCTTTTCCTGCATGTGAGTCCTGCCCCCCGACAAGCCTACCTACGTCTCGTCACCAGAAATGTACCTTTATCCAATCTGAAGGTGCTTTATTGAAATGATAAGTCACACAAAAAACGGGAAAAGTAAGCCCTTTGCTCACGGAGAAATGATGCAGGTCTTGGAACTACTTCTACCATCTCTCTAGAAACGTCTCCATGTGAGCTGTGGTTCTGAGAGAGGAGATGGACAATGTGGGGGGCATGCAGGACCTGGTAACCGGGGCGAAAACGTAGCCGGCGGTTCCATGCGGCCCGCGGGGCGGATCCCTAGGGGGCCAGAGGGTCCCTTCCCTCCCATTTTCTTCTCTCTCTCTTTCTTTTCCCTCCCTCCCTTCCTGCTTATGCTCCTCCCGCCTCTCTCCGGGGCTGAGTTGACCGCATGCCCCGTCTCCACGCCCACGGCAGGTCTGGAGACACCATAGAGGCAGATCGACGTCAGCGGTCAGCCAGCCTCTAAAGAGATGGTGATGGTCCTCCACAGCCCAGAGGACTCTCGGACTTGCCTCGACTCCACCTTCGAGAATAACCGCAAATCACAGTATTAACACAGGAAACCACGGCTGTGACCGCGGCCCCCGTGTGGACTTTCAGCGCCTCCTGCATCAGCCGGGACGGGCTGTGTGAACCCATCGTCCCCGCCCGGGGCGTTCTCGCTGCTGGGAGCACGGTGGTCCAGGGAAGGCCTGGTGGACGCAGGATTCGGGACAGGAAACGACGTTTTTGCGTATGCAGTGCTCGCCTGTCCTGAGCAGCTATTATTATGTCATTATATGATCGCCGGCGAAGATTACATATATAATTGTACGCAGCTATATCATTACATAGATCATTTGCATGGCATTTTACAGTTTTTTCAAAGCAACATCACGTACATCATAGCGTTTACTTCCCACAGCAGCCCTGGGACGTGGGAGGACAGGGCGTCTTCAAATCCCCGGATGAGGACGTCAGGCCTAGAGCACAGGGGACGAGCAGAAGCCACGGCTGGAACCAGGAGGCCTGACTTCTGGTCCGGGGCTGTTTCTATGATTCTCCAGCCTCCCAGAGCTGTGCGCTCGCCAAGGGGCCAGCACCCGACTCAGTCGTGCCTTCGCTTCACGCGCATTTCCGAGCTCCAGGCTCCCTTCTTCCTCTTGGATACATAGCAGCGAAAATCGAAACCAAAGCCGCCCCTTTTCGTCAGGAGGCTCAGGCCCTCGTCCAGGGCGTGGCGCGGACGCTGGGCCTGGTCAGCGCGCCTGGTCGCCGGCGGCATGACCTTCGGCGAGTTCTCCAAACCTCCCGTGTCTCAGTATCCTCATCGGCAGGACAGGGATGATCATTTCTCCCCCCCGAGGGGCATTCCGTGACGATTAGATGAGTCGATACAGGTACCTGAGTCGTATCCGGCACACAGTGAGTCCCCCACAGGTGTTCCTCGCGAGCGTAACTTCCCTGCGGGGAGACTGAAGAACAAATGTCTGCGAAGATCATAACGCCATTAAAAATGGATGCTTGGCGACACATGACTCCGGGCTTTTTTTTGTCTGGTCTTTTCTCCTTAGCAGTAACGACTTCTCTTCTCTCCCCCGAAGCCTAACTCCATCTTTCTCTCAGCAAGAAGAAATGAATTTGTTATACACACCTCATGGCCCGTTTTAAAATTATTCATCTGGGCTTTTCTTCCCAAGAGCTACACAGCTCTGCGCGGATCTCATTGTGTTCCCCCTATTTATTTGAAGATTGGATCTGTCGAGGTAAGATAAAGTGGAAGTCTTTGCGTATGGGTTGTGTACTGGGGACTTTCACGATGTCGGTGACGGAGTCTGTGCCTCTGTTTTGACAAACGTTCGAGGCTGAAACTCCCCAGCTACATCTCGAAAAGAGCTTGATCCCCTGCTGTCCCCCCCAAGCCCCCCATTAAACTTCACCTTGCCGTTGAGGCTGTCCCCTTCACCCCAGTCCCTAGTCCCCATTCACACTAGGGCATTGATATAATCCATATCCTTAGTATTCGTCCCAAAAGATTTCCCCGTGGCTCTGCCAAGGCAGACAGTGACCTGCGTCACTTTTATTAGGTAGATTCTAAATTTCTTCTTAGGAGAGTCTACTCTCTGCCACGAACAAGGGGTTTACAGAAGTGCAAAACTTTCCAACCCAGTCCAGTGGCTTTGGGATGAGGGTTTGTGCGTCCATCCGTGGGTGGGTTGACCATATGTCCTGATGTGCCCAAGACAGACACAGTTATGTCTGGTGTCCTGGCATAATTCTTAAAGTACCTGCTTTCGTGTTTAAAAGTATCCCAGCTCGGGTGATAAATCACATGGTCACCCACCTGTGGCCCACAGCAAGCCTCCTCTGAGCCACTGTCCCCGAGCTGGGCACAGATGGGCTCTGGAGGTCTAAGGGGCCGTGGTGAAAAGGTGAAGGCCCCCGAAGCGGCCACAGCCGCACGTGGGAGGTTACAAGCACAGCATGCGAAAGGCGCAGTCGGCATCGTGGCAGAAGCAGGTCGCGTGCGGGCTGCCAGTCCCGTTTTCCCTGCGGACGAACTGAAGCCATGCTGCGAGCATCGGCCAGAACGGTGACGAGGGCAGCGAGGTGCCACTTCCCGGCCGAGGCTGGGAAGGGCGGCCGTCCCTCCTGCGTTGCCCGCTCTAGTCTGTGCTGACGCTGTGCTCGCGCAGAGGTGAGGCCTGGACACTGACCGGCCCCGGTGGGAAGGGGTCTGCGTGAGGGCGGGAAGCGTCCACTGTGCTGGCTGAGCGAGCCCGGTCGTCACTGCAGACGGCACATCCTGGCTCGGTTACAGCTCTGGGTGCAGAGGGGGTCGATGCAAAGGCCTACACAGCCTGGCGGAGGCCGCGAGGACACAGGGCCCCTCCCCGGCTTTGCCCACCGCCTCGGCACCCCGGGGCCTCGCTGCCTGTCGCGTTGCTGTCTTTTCCTTCATCGCACGTACCGACGTGTTTATGTGTCATCACGGCTCCCCCACTAGAATGTAAGCGCCACGAAGACGAGGACGGTGCCTCAAAACAGGGCCGGGCACCCCGCGGGCACTTACGCTATAATTTTGAAAGATGAATTGTGGGCTGAAAATTCTGTATGTACCTATCTTCTTGGAGGTTCAAGAGGGGAATAAAAGAAAGGCCCTCCTGCCATTTTTAAATGCTTCAAACGGAGCGACGACGGGGTGCAGACAGGACGTCGAAGGCACACTCGGCCGCCGAGGGGTTTTCAGTCGCGTTGAGAGATAAAACACGGGGCGCAAAACTCTAGGCACAAAACAGTTCGCCAGCCCTCGCGTCGACCTAAACCTGCGAGCGATGAGGGGCAGGAGGCCCGCGCGGGGCGCCGCTAACCACGGGCCGCTCTCGGCTTCGGCACAGGACCGAGAGCAGAGGTTCTCAAACTCGCGCTTGCGTGGGAACCACCTGGAGGGCTTAGCGCCCCAAGACCGCCGGGCCCCACGCCAGAGTCTGGGAGTCAGGAGGCCTGAGGTAGGCCTGGGTGGGGGGTCACATGTCTACCGAGCTCCCCGGTGATGCCAGTGAGGCTGGAAGAAGGGGGAGCCACCATTCGAGGTGCCTTGCCGGAGCAGGGGTGGGCAAACCACGCTTCTGCAGGACTCCCATGTCTTACAAATAAGGTTTTATTGGAACCCAGCGCGTCTGTTTGTTTCCCGATTATCCAGGCTGCTTTCAAGCTGCCACCGCCTCGACACCATGCGAGGACGATACGAGAGGACACGCTCGTGTCCGGGTAGGGCGAGAACTGCCTCCCAGCCAAGTGCAGGCTCCGTGCCCGCGTGCACGGTTCCCTCCGTTCTGAACCAGTGAGCGCGGCCACCTGTGGCCTTCCCAGAAGCGGCGTCTGGTCTGTCCGTGCGCCCCGGAGGGCGGGAAGCCCTCGGCCTTCCCACCACGCACACTCCTTCCCTCCTGCAGCTCCGACGGCCGAGCACGCAGCACTCTGCCCCAGCCTTGGTCCACGTGGGGCGACACGCACATAGAGACCTGCAGCAAAACAAGACATCACGTCTCGTTGTCGCTGAGCTCTGTGGGGCGCCCCAGACGCTTACAACATGGGAGCGTGTGGGGAGACACGCCTGCGGGGCAGAGCTAATGCGGTGTTCAGTGTGGGGCATCGCCTCTGGGTCCCCGGCTTGAGTTAAAGGACGTCTCCTGGTGCCTTGGTCCTCAGATGCTAGCTGCTGGATGCGCAGCATCAGAATCACCTGGGTGGATGTTAAAAAAATGCATATGCCCATCTTTCCTAGAGAGTTTGATTTTCAGCAGATTCTTGCTTTAACCACCCCGCCACCCCGATCTGCACCCCGAAAGATCGTGACACACAACAAGCGAATGCTGACGAATGAGATCTGGGGTTTACTGCGCATTGTTCCAGTGATTCGGGGTGGCGTGAGTGCCATCTCTGTGGGGGTTTGGCAACGTACCTTAAATCCCCAAAGAAGTCGCACGTCCCCACTGAGGGCTCGAGTAGTATTGGCTAAAGAGCAGTATTCTTCACACCGCGGGCGGGGGCGACCACCATCGAAGCAGGAGAAAACGCCAGAGTGCGGGACATGCGTCAAGGATAAGCGTGTTCGGTCACACTCGTTTGGGTGGGCGTGCTGGGCATCGGGCTGCCGTATGTTCGTACTCCGTGTCACGTCACGAGGCACTGATCAACCGTGACCCTAGCTCACCGAGGGCGGCTCCCGTCTCGGTGGAAGAAGTCACCAGGGAGGGCCGACTGTCATATGCCAGTCCTCCAGGGAGGCCACCTGGAAACCAACGGAAAATCGATTCATGGACCATCACGTAGCCCGGGGAGATAAATCAATCACAGGCAGTTTTAGGCGTGGCCACTGACTCGGCTCCCCGCAACTGTCGTCTGGAGACAGCTGGGTTATCTGGAGCCCAAGCTGGCCGCATTTCAGTTTCCCTTTCCCCAAAATGGGGATAATCACCTACCACTGTTCCTGTTTGGGAAAGACCGACTGGGGTGGGGAGGGGGAGGGCTGTCCAATAAATGATGAACTACGGAGCTCAGGCCCAGCCGCGGCCTTTCCTGGTGGCCTGGCAGGTGGATTGCCGGTACTTAGGTCAGGTCAGGCAACGTGGGAGTCAGAGAGGATGTGTGTGGGAACACGGGCCAGGTAAACCGAATGTCAAGGGGCCCTCCTTTTTCGTGGCCCACGCTCAAGCAGTGGGAAATGTCTTTTGCCGGCTCGGGGGGCTTAGGGGTTGGAGTAGCGGGGAGCAGAGGGGTGCTGGCGGTGTCCCTGGCGCTGCTCATTCTGGACTAGCCCTGCCACCCACTCTTCTCAGCAGGGAAGAAAGAGGCAGGAGGGGAGCCTGGGGGATGGGAGGAAAACAAGCCTTAAAGAGCATCAGCCAGGGGCCGGCGGTGAGAGACTCTAGCGGACAGTAGAATCCTGCCCTCTATTTCGACGTGTGCCCCTTACAACAAAGTCCCTTGCGTGGTCGAGAGAGATCTTATCCTGGCCACTCCGGCCACTTCTACTTTCAAAGCTCTCACGTTGAGAGATGAAGAAAATTGCCAAGAACGTGGAGATGGAATTAGAAGGAAACAGCGAAGCTTCGTTTGAAAGCGGCACGGTGAGCGTCTTTAATCCTGCCGGAGGCCTCCACAGCTGCCCTCGCCTCCTTAGGTGACAGCAGAAGTCTCATCGAGGAGGCGGGCCAGATCCTGCCCCCTCGGCCCCGCCAGGACAGACTTTGCTTAGGAGCAGGCTCTGGGGGCCTTCTGCTTGGGAGTGGGACAAACCTCATCTCGCGTTGGCTGGGCTTTCTTGGGATGATGGTTCTCAAAATTTACAGTGCACGAGCCTCCCCCAGGCTTATACCAGACAGTCGTCCTCAGTCCCACCTACAGCGGTTTGCAGTTAGCGGGCTGGAGGCGGAACCTGAGAGTCTGCATTTTGAGATGCATCTCCCCGTCTCGCCTGCCCCTCCGCCCCCAAGCTGAGATGCCCCTGCAGGCAGACCGACCATGCCTGGAGAGGCTTTGGGGCAGCTGGTCAGGGAGAGGTGGGCCTCACCCGCCCACCTTGGGCCTCACCCGCCCATCCTCCCAGCCGACCACATGGAGGATGGCCACCCTGTCATGGCAGGGCTGACCCGGCGTGGGACAGTTCTCACCGAGAGGCCTCCGACCCCTCTTTCACGCCAAGGCCTGAAGCAGGCCGCAGAGCAAATGGGGACAATCGGACCTTAATGCACGTTGGACATGCTTTTTCGGAATTGAAAGAAGGAACAACAACAAAAAAACAAGCAAAAAGACCAAGAAGGAGGAGGAGGAAGAGGAAAAGAAGAGGAGGAAGAGGAAGAGGAAGAGAGAATTGTCAAATACGTGGAAAACCCAAGGCCACAGGAATCGCCCAGCACTTCCTGTCAGGCAGAGACCTAGGAGGCCATGCACTGGGTCAGTCTAGCTCTGCTTCTGGCCACCAGCTCCCTGCCCCACCCCAGCCTCATCATCAGGTTCCCCACCTCCGGCCCACCCCCCTTGGATCCGCCCCCCTCCCCGGAGCTATCCGGACGTGGCCTTCGCCAGAGTGTTCTCACTGTGACCCATGAGCGGTATCAGGTTGAACAAAGACATTTATTTGTAAAACCAGTTCCCAGGGGAGGAGAGACTGTATCCATAGGAAGTTAGCCGGTGACCGCGCAGAGGGCCACATGCATACATTCATGAAACCCAGGGGAAAACCAAACAGACAGCACAGCTGCTGACGCCGGGAGCCACCAGCCCTGCCAGCATAAAAGCAAAATGTCTTTTCTGCTCCAGACACAGAGGTACCAAGATGTCCTGTGAGGAGGCAGTCTGGTCTGACATCCACGATGATGTGAGCGGGGACCAGTTGCGGGAGCTTTTTATTCCTCTCCTGTTCTGTGTGGCTCATTCGCTTCCCACAGATCTCTGGCCAAGAGCGTAAGGGGTCCTCCCCGCTCCGGACAGAGGAGCGGCGTCCAGGCCCGGCTGGCTCACATGCCCATCCTTATACTCTGAATGATCTGAAAGATGGCTGGGAGACAAAACGAGACAGCTCAAAGGCAGGCAGTGCATGGCGGGACCACGGCCCTGCAGGGCACCCAGCGTCTGCCCACCCGGGCACCTGACACCTAGCCCGTCGCTGACGAGATGTTCCCTAACGAGGAGTTAAGTTAACAAGAGGTCAGTGAATTTCTTTAAAAAGGCAGCCTTGCCTCCTCTGCTGATGGATTCCTCGGGGATTTATAGATAACTCCTGCTAATTCCACTGGGAGGAAAGGCCAGAAATCCCTCAGGGCCCGAGGGATTTGGCCCCCTTCCCCCATATAGTTCTGCCCTGTTGGGGTACAGGGCTTTTGTGCCAGGCCCTGTACTGATTTAACAGGTCCGTGAGGCCATCTTTTTAAAATGCCTATGACCTGGAAAACACGCAGCCCCTGAGCCAGGCAGAAAGGTGGGCGCACGAAGCTGAGCTCCTGGCTGCCCGTGACCCTGGACGTGAGCAAGTCTGGCTGCCTGTATAGTCCTGGAATGTGGCTGTCTGTTATCGAGAACAAGGCTGATTTACTCCCGGCTTCACTAAGTGGACCTCCTTCCTGAGATGCCCAGGGGCCGGGAGCCTGTAGCCGCCGCCGAGGATTCCTGGGACCTGCGCTTATTTTGCTAAGAGCTGGTTACGGAGCCTCCCAACCCGGTTCTGCCTATTGGTTCAAACGTGTCCCAGGAAAGGAAAGCCCCAACTTCTGCTTCACACCCTCCCCGTGGGCAGTATTGGTCAATCTTGATGAAGACGGTAATCGTGAAAATGGCAACTGTCCCGTAGTAGGCGACACACCCAGGGACGCAGCTTCCTAAGTAACCACAGTAAATCAAGCTATCCAGAACCCTCCAGAGAAAAGGCATTGACGTCTCCTCTAAGGCAGTGAGCACGTGCTATGTGCCACACACCGTGCTTCGGGGACACACAGATAAACAACGCAGAGGGCCCTGGGGAATCGTTGTTGGACGGCTAGATCTGAAGTGTAGATCAAGCACCAACGCATTTTTTCTTAAAAACAAACAAACAAAAAACAAAACCCCACGCACATCATTCCTACTTTCTTGAACTGGATGTACACCAAACACGATTTAATGCTAACTGTCCAGGAACGTTCAGTGTGACCACACGTGAACGGTGATCGATCAGACGCCGCTGTGGTATCGTTATGGGGAGGGTCACAAGCGGTCGGCTCCCCCTCCGGCCTCTCGTTTCTGCCTCTTACTGTTTTTTTTTTTTTCTTGTCTCCGTTATTCATCTCTTCGCTGTTACCACACTGACCTCAGTGGGCTTCTCTTATCACGTTGCCCCGGACCATGAGAATTACGTGTCAAATTAGAGCCAACCAGCTCTGTGTGACCGAGGGAGTTAATGCACCGACTCGTGATGTTTAATTCTGGTCGCACTAGACGTTTGCTTGGCCTATGCTGGGTTTGGGGGTGGGTCTTGACGGCAGTTGCTAGATGGTTAAGAACGTATCTTACCGAAATGTATAGGCTCACAGAAACAGCTGACGTTTCTGTCCTCCCCGCCCAAGGCTGCAGGGAAAGAAATATAAGCATCCGGTATTCTGGCCTACGAGGAGGACTGGGAGGCAGCTGTAGCGTCGACCACGTTGAGAAACCGATGTTTACGTCTCCCATGCCTCAGGCTTGGGGATCCCCGAAACATCCCTCATCCGGTAGAGTGGAATGACAGTACCAGGTGACCTGGTTGGACTTCCAGGTCTTTGCTGAATGGCTGTGTGACGGGGCGGACCGCTTAACCTCTTCCCACCTGTTTCCTCTTCTGTAAAGTGCGGACCATGATGCGTGTGGGGCTGTTAAGAGAATTAAGTGGTCTGACTTCTGTGAAGGCTCCTCACGCAGCAGCACCTGGCGTGTGGGAGCTGGCGCTGTCGTCACGACCGTTACATCAACAGGGACTGCTGTTCCTCCATGTCTGAGCCACGGGACGGCCTGCCACCCTGAGGAGGCGTGCACTTCGGGAAATTACTAAACCGTTCTGACTTCTCTATTTGTAAAACTGGAGATAGCATGTGCCTCCGAGGATTGCGAGGAATAAATAAAATGACATAAGTAAAAGATCTTTCATGAGAGATGCTCAACCGTGTCATTTGTCTCTTAATTTCATCGTTAGACAAGAAATCATTTTCAGCGGGATGCAGGTCGGCAGATAGGCGACGGTCTGTGCCTCGGTCTGTTAAACCCCATCAGGTTGATTCACGACCTTGAAAGTGCTTGGTACTGATTGAGCCACTCAGTTCTTTTGAAGGAACTGCTGTGAATTTCTCTAAAGAATCCTTGACAAAATTTGCTTGTCTCGGTGTAGCAACACTTTCATGAAAACAGCTGACCTATTTCTGAGTCTGCTTTAAAAACGAAAGATCATTCCCAACCCTGAGTCCACGAATTGACATGTAAAAACCTGATAGTCCTCAACATGTTTATAGTGACCCTTTACGATCGAACCCTCTTGGAGAATTCACTTTGAATAGTCTACTTTAAGTTCACCATTTGCCTCCACAGCTCAGATAATGGAGAGATGGTTGTGTTTATCACACCCTTCTCAGTGTGTCAATGTGTTTAAGGAGGCTTCACCACCCTACCCCAGTTATATGAATTGTAATTCTGTGTGCCCGCCGGTAATGACCGTCGGAGCAACCCCGGCCGTCTGAAGGCTGGCTTTCGAGGCGGTGAACAGGAAGGGAGCTGAACGCGTGTTCAAAGCAGGGAAGTGGGGGTTCTAGAGCCTGACAAGTTAATAACTTAACAGTGGGTGACCGAAGCCGAGGAAACGGCTGAGCGGCTGCAGGAAAGGGGCGCTGGGCAGGCGGCGGGGAGGAGAGATGCCGGCCGAGGGAGAGACGGGGGGCGTCCCAGGTCAGGGGACCCGGCCCCGCGTGGGTCTCAGAAATTCAGAGAAACCCAGGCGAGGGCGGAATGTACGGATTCCAGAGCCTCTCCACGCTCCAGCCCCTTCCCGTGACATCCTTAGGCTCAATGCGCAAGAACCACTCACACTCGGAACCAAACCAACCGGACGGTCCTCCTGACTCCACATCTCCGCTCCACAGCCACCTTCTCATCCCGGGCACCACTATTTCCAGAAAGCGTTACTTCCTCCAAGTCCTCGCCGTGGATTCCCGCCCCGGTCCCCCCGCGTTAGCCTCTGCTCTCTTCGCCCCATCGGAATATCTCTTGCTCAAGCCACAGATGACCTTCCATGTTCCTTAATCCCACAGGTATTCGTCGGCTGCTTTTGCTTTACTGCCCTGGTCACTCTCGCCGCGCTCTCCCTCCTCGAGACTCCTCCTGCCCTCGGCCTCTGTGACACTGTCTCCTCCTAGTTTCTGGTTCCCTCCTTCACTTGGCTCTATACACAAAACGTGTTCCCCGGGTCACCAAGCTCCGCCCGATCAGCACGTTTCCCAGGGAGCATTCCGGCTTTTCCTTTTCTTCGTTACATTCTCTCTCTCATCCACAGTTTCAGCTGCCACTTAGCGTTCGATGACTCGTCCGTGTGCACTGCCAGCCCTGATGGCTTCTCCGAGCTCCAGACCCGCACCTTCTACCATCCGACTGAACCTACACTTCGGGGGCTCAAAGGCACGTCAGCTCCACAGGATTGTCTCACGGTCTCTGCCCACTGCCAGCCCTGGCACCCTTACCCTCCATCCTGCATATAGACCATTCCTAACGCTTCTAACTGATAACCAAGACCTGCGGACTTTACCTGAGAATCTTGTGACTAGGCACTCTTCTCTCCATTCCTCCAGAAAACACCCTGGTCCAAGTGACCATCGTCTTTGTCCGGATGCCTACGATGGCCTCCAACACTGGTCTCCTCTTACAATCTTCCATCCTATCTCCATACTATAGATTTACTTTTTAAGTAAAAATAAACGACTGTGTCATCCCGGCGTTTAAAGCACATCGAAAGCTTCGCATTGCCCAATCTGTGATGAGGCCTCCGTCATCAAGGCCCCTGGCCCCTGTCGACCTGTCCAGACCCATCCCCCATCACTCTCCACCTCTCCTGGGTAACCCCTCATGGTTTCGAAAGCTCTCAGCTCTATCGGCTCTTCCACGTGCCGCTCTTTCTGTCTGAAATACTTTCCCCACCCACCCCGCTTGCCCAGTTTTCCTTCGTGATTTGAAAGTTGTATCTTTGGAGAAGCCTTCTTTGACCATTTGGAGCAAGAGTTTTTAACCTCGAGTGTGTATCCCCCATGTCCCGAGGACGTATGGAAACACAGATACGGGGCCCCGCCCCCAAAGTTTCTAACCCAGTGGGTGTGGGGTGGGAAACGAGACTGCTTTTCTAACAGGTTCCCAGGTGATACACTTTGAGAGCCACTTACCTGGAGTACAGCAGCCTTCCGTATTATATGCTTTCCTAGCCCTATACACCTCTCCTTCACATACCTTCATGGCTGAAATTTTACATGTTTTAGCATGATTACCTAATGAACTCATCTCGCCTCTCTATCAGACCGTATGCTTCAGGAACCTTGGATAATTTCGGTCACGACTCTATCCTTGGGCCTAGCTCAGCACCGGGCACATAGTAGGTCCTCGGTAAATATTTATTGAAGGAATGAAAGGCGAATAATCACAAAGGGTCTGGAGGACCATACATATTAAGAGCCGCGGGTGGTCACTTTGTAAGCCCAGACGAGCATCCGATGGATACCGTTGGATCCAAACGTCCCCGATCTCCGTCCTTGGAGGAGAAGCGAAGTCATGACAGATCATAAACTCCTTAAGGCCTGGGCCGCGCCTGCCCAGCCCACTCTCGCCCTGGGGACTGGCCCGCCCCAGCTCGTTGGGAGTATAAGGGGGACACAGCGATGCTAGAAGTGGATCTCCTTGGAAACTGTCAGAAAGCTGGGCACGAGGACAGTGCCAGAAAGCCGCCCTGCCTGACAAGGGGAGGCTTCGTGAAGACATCGCTATTGAAAATAGTTGACGATAAGCGAGATCAAGGAAGTTGCTGAGGAGCGGGGTTGCGACGGGCCAGAGGAATAGCCTTTAGGAGGATCAGACGGCTCCAGAAATGACACAACTCGATCATTTTCATTGTAAAAAAATGAAAGAAAAAGCGGAAGAGCTGGCAGGAAAAGTCTGAACCCGTGAGAGACAAGCAGAAACGGGAGGAGACGAGGCGTTGCAGAGGTGAGCTGTCAAAGAATCTGCACAAACACGGTCCTAGGCAAGGGACCACTTCCTGGTGGCTTCTCCAGAGACAGAGAGGAGGGTGAGATGTCAGGGACAGGTGGGTGTGGGCAGGTGCTGTTCGGAGAAGGGACATTATCAGCAGAGAACGAGATGTTCTCCCCGCACACTGAAGTGGCACACGGTGGAAGCAGACTGTACGCAAACCTAAATGCTCCGTGGGGCACAGGGCGGAGGGTGGCACAGGACAAGGGAGGCCACGAGTCCCCTTGAGGGAGCCAATGGCCGACGAGTGACCTCGTCCGCCTCCGATGCGGAGGCAGGAGCTCCAGAGCCGCCGTGCGTCCCCAGCCTCTCCTCGGTGGCTTCTCCAGGGCCGCCCTGTTCTACGAACGTCCAGCTGCCAGTCTCGGGGGGAAGGGGACTCCCATCTGGGTGTCACAGTTTCGGGAAGGTTCTGGTGGTCTCCAGGAAAGGCCAGTGCTTATGTGGTCGACCTGCAAACACGGCGAATTCGCATCCGTCCTGGAGGAAGTGTCCAGGAAAACGTCAGCCGACAGGGCGCCTGGCGGCCTGGGTGGGGAGCAGCCGTGCCGGGCGGCGGCCGCACACCTGGGACCTCGGGACAGCGTGCCTTTCCTGGCAGGGAAAGTGGGACGTGTTCAAACAGGAGCTCTCGTCAGTGTGCGGTCACACGCTAACGGCCTCAAGACGGTGGCCGCGTCCTGCCTCGCAGCACCTCGGGGGTGGCAAGAGAGACGACAGTCCCCGGGGCTGGAGGTGGGGCCTGGGCGCCAGCTCTCCCGCTTCTGAGCTACGGGACGCTGGCCGATCTCCGCCACGACCCTCAGTTTCGTGATCCGTGCAAATAGGTTCCGGAGCCTCTCTGCGGGGATCACGTGACTAGACGAGGAGGTGGACACCTAGGGCCAGGATCATACTGAGCACCCAAGAAACGGAAACCAAAAGCGTTGTCTGAACAAGTCCCGCTCATCCCCATGGGCTAGTTTATGAAGAGTTCTTTCTGGAAATAGGGAAGAGGCTCCAGCTGCCCCTGCAGAGGTGACACCGCTGAGCTCTGGCTGACAACCCCGCCCTCTACCTGCCCGGGTGGCAGCTGGGGGCTCAGGCCGTGTCCTCTGTGTCACGGAGCCAGCTGTGCTCCCCTGGCACAGGTGTTCTCAGCCTCACACAGCGGAAGCACCAGAAAGGTCGTGATGGATTCTTTCTTTCCTTGTGAGCCCTGGGAACCTTGGTCGGAACCTCGCCAAGGAGGTCAAGAGCTGGGAGCCACTGTGACTAAGGACCAGAGACGATAACGAGCATTTATACCACCACCACCACCACCAAGACGCCACTGAACGGCTGACATGCACTGACCTTCGGGTCCTGTCCCTCCCCCATGCCATCCTTCACGAAAGCGGTCAGTCCCGAGACGGAGGGGTGTGGCCCTTCCAGAAATAGGGAGGCCCCTGGTGCCCTGAAACATGAAGATGGGGGAGTCCAGGCCCAACCAGAAACATCTCAGGGAACCACTTCTTCCCATCTCCTCTGAATAGCCTGTCCTGAAAAGCGGACCCGTCTGCGACAAGCTCTCTCCCCCCTCCCCCCGCAGGGAGAGTCCCTGGAGGATACAGGACAAGAGCACCGTCTGCGAACTGACAGACCAAAGGACGGTCTCTGCCCAGAAACAGGGCACGACTCGCAGCCGATGGTGCCAAACGGACCCAGCAGGCGCTTCGCTGCGAGGCGCTGACCCCGCGAGAGCAGAGGCCAGCCAAGGGACCGGCCGTCTCCTATTTGATGGCTGCGAGGCTCTGGCTGTGCATTCCCTGCTGGGGGTGAGAAGAATCAGAATATCCAGCAACACGGGAGGTACCTCACTCACACGCGTGCGCAGCCCACCCCCCTCGCAGATCATTTTCATTGTAAAAAAATGAAAGCACAGGCACGCACAGACGCGCACACACGCACACACATACACACACACAGAGGCACGCACAGACACACACAGATGCACACACAGACACGCACAGACGCATGCACTGATGCACTCACACACACATGCACGCACAGACGCGCGCACACACACACGCACACACAGACGCACGCACACACACACACACAGAGGCACACAGACACACACAGAGGCACGCACAGACGTGCACACAGAAGCACGCACATACCCACGCGCACACACACACAGAGGCACGCACACACGCGCACACACACACACGCACGCACAGATGCGCACGCACACAGGCACACACACGCGTGCGCACACACATGCACAGACGTGCACACAGACGCACGCACACACGCAAGCGCACACACACGCACGCACAGATGTGCACACAGACGCACGCACACACGCAAGCACACACGCGCACACACACACGCACACACAGACGCACGCACAGACACGCACAGATGCACGCACAGACGCACGCACACACACACACACAGACGCACGCACAGACACACACAGAGGCACGCACAGACGCGCACACAGACGCGCACAGAGAGGCACACACATACCCACGCACGCACACACACAAAGGCACGCACACACACACGCACGCACAGATGCGCACACAGACGCACGCAGACGCATGCACAGACGCGCACGCACACAGGCACACACACACGCGTGTGCACACACACGCATGCACAGATGTGCACACAGACGCACGCACACAGGCACTCACACACACGCACACACACAGACGCGCACACACACGCATGCACACACACAGAGGCACGCACACACACGCACACAGATCCCACTTTAGCGACAACAGCTGTTCTCTCTCATTTGTTTCCCTCCAATTTGAACAAAGAGTTCTGTGCCTTAAAAAAAAGAGAAAAAGCTAAAAACCACTAGTCGACATGTTTTGTTCTTAAAATACACTTAATTTTTTTCTGAACGAAAAAGTATTATATGCTCACTGACAAAATTGGAAAATGAAGAAAACGATGAAGAAAATGCCAGTTGCTGGCTCGTCCTCACACGGGACAGGGTTCCCTTCGGTGCAGGGTACAGGCGCCTGAGCTTCTGGAACACCCCGGCTTCTGTAATTCTCATCGTCTGTAATTAGGAAATGAATATCCGGCTTTGCCAGGGAGACAGAAGATGGAAATTAGGACTAGTAAGGGAGGAGTAGTCTGAGGGAGGGAGCTGGGGCCAGGCTGCTGGGAAGGAGTCCCCATCTGAGAATCACACGGTGAAGGGGACTCATGGGGACTCGTGGGGACTCTACGAATCCCAGTTCGAACCTCAGTGACAAGTAAGGATGGAGGAGGGTGCAGCCGTGTTGCAAAGAGAGCTCAGCCTGCGGCTTCCTGCACCACACAGCATCACAGCGGGGCTCGGAAAACGTGACTAATACGACAGGATCCCAGAAACATGCAAATGCTGGCTAAACAACCAAGCAGTCCGAACAGCTAACAGGTTAAGGAAAAGCCCTAATTTCATCGAGTCCAGGAGGCCTTCTCGTCAAAGAGGGAAGCTGAACGTGCTGAAGACACTTGTCCTGTGAACGCGATGGCACTTCCTTTACAAAACGGTTAGGCGAGGGGCAGCAAAGACGGGCAGGTGACCCTGCCGTTGTGCCCATGTCCCCGACAGACATTACTAATTGACTGTAGCACACTTTCCCACGGAACTTTGGTGTGGCCTCAGACTCCTCAGTAAGGCTTTTAACAGAGCTGAGGACAAGAAGAAGAGAGAAACGCAGGGGCGAGGCATCGCCCCTCCACCCCGCCACCCAGCGGCGACCGAGCATCCTCGATCCATCGTCCGGGGAAGGGCCCAGGACCGCGAGTGTCTTGCGAAGAGAGCAGATGGCAGATCTGTGTGACAGCATCTCTGTTATCTCAGACAGACATTACGGGTCACGTTTGTCTCTGAGCCTCAAGATAAAACGAGCATTCTTCAGAAGCTATCAAACAGTTTCCCCAAGAGGCGGGTTTTGAAACGGGAGACCGAGTGGGCCGGGAAGAGCTGCTTATCTGCGAGGGCCCCGCCGCCTGCAGAAATGGAAGATAATGTTTTTATAAAACGGCGTTGGTGGGGGAGGGGGTGAGTTAGATCCCTGGGGCTTCAGTGTGGATCTGCAGTCCTGGGAGATGAAATAAATATAAATGCAATCAGTTAAAAGGCCCCAGCAGTGCAAAGTCGCAGGGCCCAGACTTGGCCAAGAAAAGTTTCTGGCCTGTTGGAATAAGCCTGAGGGAACTCCTAACAGGGCTTCTCCTGAGCCGTGGGCTTTAGATTTCCGACAGAACGTATGTCACGTTAATAACAACAAAGCCGGTTACCTAACTAAACAAAAGCAAAGCCCGAGATGCCCCGAGATGTCCTGCCTGGGTAACACTGTGTCCGCAAAGATGCACAGTTCCCAAGGCTTTTCCACCGCACGGAGAAAACTTTCATAGTGAAACTGTGGTGTGTTGGGGCTGCGTTAAGGATACGCAACTTAACATTTCACTTCTGATATTCGACTTAAAGTGCAAACCGCTATTCACCGACTTTCGTCTGCACGTGGGGGCCTCCTTTCTCTTGCGTGGGGAGATCTGAAAGCTTTGGGTGCTTTATCTCGGGAAAATAGCCTTCGGCACCCAGGCTGCCACTGCTTACATTCCAGTGAAGAGGCAGAGCCTAGTGCTTTCCGAAAGATGCAGAAAAGTGTGATGGCCGAGCTTGCCAATTAAAGGCACAGCTCAGGAGGAAGAAAGACAAAGAGGAGCCCAAACACCTATGACACACGAGCCCCATCCACGGTGCCACCGTTTTCCACGAGGGCCATAGGGACAGAGGTGGCGGTGACTCATCCGCAGGTGGTGTCTGAGGCCTGCCCTCCGGGTCAGCACTCACATCCCTGGAACTGTTCGAGGCCAGGACCACTTCGGGAGGGGTTTCTATTATCCTTTGATCGATAAGGAAATCAATACAGAGAGAGTAAATAACTTGGTCAAAGCTGTTTGGCTGGTAAATAGCAAATCCAGGCTTTGAATCCAGATTTGGCATATTCGAAACTATCCCCCCTCTGAGGCCTCTTCTCCTGTTGCTGCCAGTTGGTCAGGTTTCAAAGAAGTCTCTGGCCTCACGGACCTTTTGCAATTATGGATCATGGAAAACGACTTACTCTGAAGAGGGATGTATGTAGACAAACCTCCTCCAACTGCCTCTTAACCGGGTAACGTATTGGATGTTACGATCATGTCCCTGGGCCAGACTCAGACCTTGGGGGACTCAAGCACTCTTATCTAATCTCCCGGTGAGGGGTGGGCGTTCCCTGGGGGTGCGTCTGGGCCCGGGGTCTCTGGGCGCCTGACTCTCCTGGTTCCCCACCTTCCCTTCCATTATCTTGCTCTCATCAGGCACAAAAGGCACTTGGGGAGAGTGAGGGAGGCCACAGGAACCGAGACTAGGAAGCGAGAGGTCGAGAGTTTGCCATGGCACAGTGCTCCCCAAAATAAAGCGTCCTGCACCCCCCTGGAGGTGTGTTAACTTGTTTTCCACGTCAAAGGGAGTAAGGGTGACCACTAAGTGAGTATGTACTTAAATGCCAACAGTTTTCCAGCCAAAATTCTTTCCCAGAATACAGCTAGGAAAACACGGACGATGTGCACGCCCCATTCCTCGCCTGGCCTGAATGTTCATTTACCTTAGGCGCACTGACACTGCCTGTGAAAACGGCACTCTGTCTAACCAGTCATCAGGTAGGAAAGTCGGTTAATAGGGTAAGGGCCTAAAAGCAAGTGAGTCTCTCAAGAGAATCAGATCAATGACCGACCTCTTCATCAACTTGAGAAGATTTCACATTTTTCCTGTCTGCATAAAAACATACAATAGGAACAAGCAATGACATGAACTCGGAGAGGGCACAGGACCTCATAGGTATCACTGGGACTTGGTGAAATGGAACTTGAGCTTGGCATTGGGGTACACCTCGTTCGCAGGAGGGAGACCCGGAAAGGGACAGGAGGCGTGTGTGTCTGGAGAGGCGTGTGAACCCTACGCTCGCATATCATGCGAGTGTGAGGGGGAAGAACGGGAGTGAGGTGTGCACGGCACAGGCGGGGGTCCCCCCTGCTTTGGATGACAGGTCTGGGACAGAGGCGAGGGCGAGCAGGGATCAGGGCCTTCGACCATCTCAGCGTCAAGAAGCCTCGTTGCGTCAGGCAGAGGAGCCCATCAGCGGAACGGCCAGGCTGGAGGAAACCGCATTGCATTAGGTGTAGAGATAGGTTGGGGAGCCTATGGCCTGTGCCCCCGAAACTGAGAAACTCAAGACAGACGGTAGGCTCAGCGAAACGCATCGAACTGTGACTAATCCCAGAGAGGTGGCCGGCCAGGGGGACATATCTCAAGGAGACATTGTGTTCTTCATGACATGCTTGGTTTAGAAAAGGATGTGCACAGGGATGGGAGGGCACGGGACCAAGGACACCCTGGGAAGGGTGACACATCTCTGTGAGAGCACTGCCCGACTCAGCCGAGGTCCCCCCCCCAAAAAAAATAATAATAATGCTAAAGTCGTCAATCAAAAAAACAAAAAACAAAAAAACAAAAAAAAAAACCGCTAAAGTCACAAAACCAAGAAGGGCTGCAGCGCTGGGTTATTCTTAGTGAGGATTGCAAAAGGGAAGAGGCGCGTTCGTTGGGGGTGAAGGTGGCAGGTTAGCAGAGGGCGGAGGGGGACGGCCAGCCCCTCCCCCCAGGCGACGTGGTCTGAAACGGGAAGACGAAAGGGAGCAGCACAAGAGCAGCACAGGACTGAAGGCAGGGCCGTGTGGCCAGCCGGTGAGGGGCGCGCCCGCTCAGCCGCCTCAAGTCCAAATCTCTGGGCCCTGAGGTCCCCCATGCCGGGCCCCTGGACGATTCTACAGAGGATAACAGAGCCGATGTCCTTGATTTCTCAAAAAACTACTGGACACTAGGAGGTTCTAAAAGATTGTCATCAGCATACGTCCCGATTTACCTAAGGCGGAAAGACACAGCTCCTACTACGTGGACTCATACACCTGGCAAATTTTCAATTAAAACCAATTTAGAGGTGGTTTTTAAGCCCTCTGAAAAAGATGGCTACTGAGCACTTAGCCAGAGTTGAAGGAAAACAAGCCAGACCAAAAAACTCGATGGGCTCCCGCACCCCCCACTGTCCCCATACGCTGCGTCAGCAGGCCAGGGAGCCCCCGGCCACCTTGTGTCTTGAAGGAAAAAGCACCAGCTCTGGGGCCATTCAGTCCCTGACTACATGGCCGTGTGATGATGGATGGCGACAGGGACCCTGCGGGTGGGCGTTGGCCGTTCTAAAGCCTCTGTGCCTTAGTCACACAGTGTTCCTTCATGTGGAATAACTGTCCCTTTGTCTGGTTGTTTGTCCTTCAAAATTCAGCTCAAACTGCACCACCTCTTCTGGAAGTTCTCTTCTGCCCAGCGTGCGTGACCAGTCCCCGCCAGAGGCTGACTGGTTGTGCTCCCCCAAATTCACACGCTGGAACCCCCAGGGGACCGTGGCAGAGGTGGGGTGTTTGGGAGTTGTTTAGATCGTGAGGGTGGAGGCCTCACGGGGCGAGATTAGTGCTTTTAAAAAAGAGACGCCAAGAGCTCCCGGCCCGTCTGCCCGGGAAGGGTACCGTGCGAAGATGCGAGGAGAAGCCTGTGACCGGGGTGAGGCCCCCACCCAGCCACGCCGGCACCCTAGTCTGACTTCGGACTGTGAGAAACACATCTCGCTGTTGACAAGCCACCTGGGCTGTGGTGTTTTGTTACAGCAGCTGAACCGACTAGGATGACCCCTGACCTATGTCCGCCAAGCACTTGGGCACTCCACGGTCACAGCGGGCTCTCTCTGGGGTGCAGCCGATGGCTCCCTTATCTGCCTCCCCCAGTGCCTGCAGGTCCCGAAGGGGGCTCAGTGTGCCAGGCACAGAGGCGACCCCCAAGACATGACGCTTGCTGGCCTGAGTTCTGCTCAGAGGTTCCAAGTCAACCTGAAG
This sequence comes from Pteropus alecto, assembly GCF_000325575.1. Classification (NCBI taxonomy): domain Eukaryota; kingdom Metazoa; phylum Chordata; class Mammalia; order Chiroptera; family Pteropodidae; genus Pteropus; species Pteropus alecto. The sequence goes on along the minus strand of NW_006437828.1, from coordinate 9,217,600 downwards.
GGAGAGGTCTCTGTGCTTCACGGGCTTCTCCAGGTCTAGACTTTATCAGTGACTTGGTGACATGATATACTTTCAGAGACTATAAAAGCTGGGACAGGGAGAATTAGATAAAAGGCTCAAGGTTCGAGATCTAATGATCTACAGGCTGGCCATAAAACCTGAAAATCTAGGTAACTTTTTAAATATAGATTGATTTTTTATTTTTCTGTAGCATGCTAAGGCATAGGTTTTTGTTTGTTTGCTTTGTTTTTGGGTGAAAAATCAGAGACAGGTCATCTGAGGTAATGCATCACAGATGAATATGCACCATTGATGAAAACGCTGCATGAATGCACCAAAGCCATGGCAATTTTGCACGGTGTTCTGAACTATGCATTGCTAGTGAAGGACAATACATCGAATGTATCATGTAATGTCACCGACCATACTGTGCACAATGTAATGTGATGTAACGGGTGAGGCACTTATTTTGTATGTTCTTCTGTGTTTCCAGACTTAATGGCTACTCTGTAGAAAGACAACTGACAACCAACAACAAAATTTTAATAGAAATATTCGTGAAGCTCTATATTAGGTCTCAAAAAAGTCCATTGGATATCTACCATATGGGGAATATCTGGCTTTATTCATCCATTCATCCATCCATCCATCCCCCTATCCATCCATCCATCCATCCATCCATCCATCCATCCATCCATCCATGCATCCATCCATCCATCCATCCATCCATCCATCCATCCATCCTTCCTTCCATCCATCCATCATCATCCTTCCTTCCTTCCTTCCTTCC
>NW_006437828.1:9174483-9216728 GCF_000325575.1 Pteropus alecto | reverse complement strand
CTTCCTTCCTTCCTGAGCACTCCTTATATGCTAAATACTATACTAGGATGTACGAATTTAGTGGAAAACAAGCACCACCTTCTCCGAGTGTCTATCCTAGTAGAGAGAAACGAATAATAAGTAAGCAAACTAAATAATTTCAAATGTCGAGAAGGGCTATGAAAAAAAAAAAAAACGTGTGACGGGGAGAAGGGATGGCTTTGGATAGGAGGCGAGCAGCTGCATCTCTGAAGCTTGCAGGAAGTTTATGTGAAGAAGAGCTTGGTGGGTCCTGGCTGGCCATTAGCTCGATGTGAGTCTAGAATGAGCTGTGACTGTTCAAAATAAACTGCAAACCGGGACAGATTAACAGAAGCACAGTGGTGAGATGAGACCAAGGGCAGTGACAATCCTGCTACCTCTGCAGCATTCACACCACTCCAGACCAACTTCTGCAGTTGCAAATGCTATTCTTTAAGAGAGTCATAGAGTGTATCCAGAAGAGGCATCTAGAACCCACATCTTATGGGGCCAGGTTGAGAGACTGGGGAAGTTTAGTTTGTGGAAGGAACCACTACACGGTCATCTGTAAAATACCCAAAGATTCAAGGTATTCAGAAGAGAATGGGTCCATGCTGTATGACTTTAGGAGTCCACCCTGAATTATCGAGCAGACGGCACAGTGTAGCTCAAAAGAGGGGAGATGTTTCTAGTCGAGTTGTTAGACCTGTACAGAAATGGGATGGCTTTTTGAAGGAGTGAGCACTCCGCCCTCAGAAGTATTCCAGCAGAGGACGAGGAAACTCTGTTAAAGACGAGGGACCCCCCGTAGGGGGCAAAAGATGCCCTTTGAGGACACAGCTTTGAGAACGGGGCCCAGTTCTGTTTGAGCGGAACGTCTCCTCGTCTTGGAATGCCAAATCATCTTCAACATATTCGAGCCTCAAGCGACAACCATGTCACGTCTTTCAGGTCCCTCCGTCCTCCTAAAAGTTTTCATTTTCTTGGAGGGTGGTTTCTTGAAGGTCAGAGGCACTGCTCTATCTTTAGTCACGGGTGTCTCTTGCCATTGGGGCAGAATGACCCCTTTGTGGGAGGCCTAGGTCTTCCTCGCCCTCAGCAGCAGGGAGGTGATGGAGACGGGACCCTCCGAAAGTCTACCTTGCTGCTAGAAATGACCTCCACTTGCCAGTATTTCAGAGACCCAACCCATGGGGACCCGGAATTATTATGTCCAGAGTCCCAATGACAAAATTCGACTAGAAGGGACTGCGTGATCCTTTTGCTCAAGTCTCCTCTTTGTATGTGTGAGTTTGCACGTCACTGTAAGTAAAGCTCTCTGAATCTGTCACCTTGCAGTATCAATGGTACCTGGAGTCTCGGGTCAAAGGCTCAGTTCTATCCAGAAGCACTGGAACGCTTCCTTTTAAGGCAATGAACCTCTCTCTCTCTCTCTGGAATGTGGGTTTATCTCAGCCAGACAGGTGCTCCACTCTCCGTTCTAAATGCCTGCCTTAGGCTGTGTCTTCAGTGCAGGTTTAACTGAACCCTACAGTATCTATAACCGATTTAATTGCTCCACGTAATCACTTTATGATTATAATTTGATAGTATATCAGTCCTGTCTCTATTCGTATTTGGTCTGCTGGAACAGAAACTCAATGAAAACCCATTAAGATTAAGTCTTCAGGTGGTGATTAGCTTGAATCCCAGACTAATATATTTCTTGTCTATTTACCTTGTGAATAAAACATGTGTTTCTGAAGGAAAGAGGAGAACATGGGACATAAGGCCAGCGAAAATCCCATACCTGAGCCACAGACAACAAAAACAAACAGTGCCAACAGCCATGGTCCCACAGGATATTTCTCTTCTTGCGGCCTCTGAAAGAGAATGGGAGAAAGGAAGATTAGGCTCGTGAATTCGAGAAACATTTACTGAGTACCACCAGTCACTGTACCAGAGGCTGGGGGCACCACTCCAAAAAGGACAGACTCAGCCGCAGTGTCCTGTGGGCAGATATAGGTGAATAAAAATTGTAAAGGATCAAGATAGGTTTGGGAAAATTCATCAATAGCCTTATTTACACTCCTGCAACTCAATCGACTTGGGGGTCTTACGTGTTCTGGGGGCAGGATATGAACACATAAAACCAATACAGCGAGTCGGGAGCCAAAGATGTGACTACCGATGATTGCTTCCGTGTGTTGAAATCTCACCCTATGCCAGACTCCATGCTAAGCGGTCTGGACCCACCGTGCCTAGCAGCTAGGACGGACGCCAGGTAGCTCCGTTCTGTAGTTAAGAAGCGAGGCTCAGGTTTGTGAACTCGCGCGAGAGCTGGGACTGAATTGAGGTCCGCCTCATCACAGAGCCTGGGTGTTTTCTACCGACAGATTCATCTTTAATTCCCGAATCTGTGAATTGCAAGTAGGGTCATAGGGCACGGCCACGCTGTCAAACCTTCTAGGTGCCAAAGAATCCGGGGAGACAAGTGCAGTGGAAATGCTTCGAAAGGCAGCTGCACCGCAGGAGGAGCGGCGTTTTGTCATCAAGTTCCTGAACCTTAGTGAAGCTCCCACGGTGGACAGATCTCTGCACCCCTAGGGAGCAGCGGGGGGCTGTCGTACACATACCAGCCGAGCCCCGCATACCTCCTGCTCGTCTCAAACCAAAAGCACAAACGTAATAAGGACATCCCTCTGCGGCCCCTATAGGTCTATTTGCAGGTAGGGCTTGGTCCTTAAAATCCAATCAATTGATGGATAAAACAGCATTTTCTGAGAGGCATCTGAAAAAGCGGTGAATTTCTCCAATAAAAAGGGAGAAGATAGAAAAAAGAACTCACTAAATACTTGCTCCTTCGCATGAGCCCCAAATAGGCAGCGGCTCATATCAATTCCTCAGTTCATTACAGGTAAGGCAAGAATTCTGTGTTTCACAGCTCACCTGTTACATTTTTAGAGCGCCTTCTCTACTACCACCACTGGGTTCACTTGTCACTCAAATCGCCATGTACTTTTCCTTGATACTTATTTCGGTTCGTAAGTCTGTTTATTCTTGCGATAATGTGTTTAATGTCTGTCTCTGCACTAGACCGCAGGCCCCAAAGGAGCAGGCACTTTCTCTCGTGTCAGTGTATGGCAATGACCGGTGCAGAATGTAAACATAATAGATGTTTAATAAACGTTCATCGAAGAATGAATAAGCATACGAGCCTCACGAACCGTGACTCCTCAGGCCAGGCGGAGTGAAGACAGGGTCTAGAAAGGATGTTGTCTAATTGATCACACTTCCTAATGGCTGACAGAGTTAGCTCTGCATTTCTCTTTGGCTTAAGTGTCGGTGGCAGGTAGACTCTGACTGAGGATGGAAACCATGCCCTTCCCTGACCTTGACGGGCTGTATCGACTGCCACGCTTGCACGAAGGCAAATCACGCTGCAAGGGAAGACGTGGCTGCCCTTGATTAGACAAGGACAAAGTCAGTCTTAAATAATTGCGTAAGATAACTTTAACTAGCATTTGTATTATGTCATTCTCTGGCACATTAGACCCGGTCAAAGTCAGATCAAGGACGTAGTAGAGATATTAAATAAAGTTACCTGAACAGAGTGTGACTCCCTAATCTCTCTCACCAAGTTCCTAACATTTTGCCACCGTGGACCAGAAACTCAATCTGGTGCTGTCATCCTGCTAACGCTGTAGGAAACATTCATTTTGCCCCATCTCCAGCAAAGACAATGAGTGAATTCCGAAGGCTGTAAACGAATTAGTGGTCTGGTCAGATACCAGATGAAGTCCTTTATTCTTCCTTTGCAGAAAGACACAAATTATCAACGTGCAGAGCTTGGCACAAAAACCTTTTTGATGACATTTCCCAGTGAATCGTTATTATTTGGGGGACTTTCAGAGCTCAAGAACACCTGGGTGAACATAATACCAACATATCCTTTTTGGAGAGCTTTAAGTTACTTTTTCGGGGAAGTGTTTCTCCACACGATTCCATGGGGACTATTCGCCTAAGCTTGACTCCATTTTGCTGGGAAAGGCAAGGAAAGCAGTAGAAACCCACAAATGACACAGTTCATTTCAAACCAGAGTCTGTCACTTCTCGAGGCTCCAGAATGTCACGGAATGGCTTTCTCTGGGATGAGGCAGCAGCAGCGTAACTCAGAACTCTGAAATTCAAATTCCTTCTTCATTCCAGAGAAGTTACTACTGTCTAATCATGAAATGATTATTCCATTTCTCTGTTTCTTGGCTTTATCTGCTATCTGGGAGAATAATATCGATTCACTCCACAGCTATTAGCTAATAATGAAAAATACCGAGGCATCTGCATACAATTAAAGGATTTTATTTCTGAATGATTAGTCTGAATTTTCGGTTAGAATCCGTTCATTTGTCCCCATATATCGAATTTCATCTAAATAAGTTAACTCTTTCAAAGTATAATCATGTTTGGCCTGTAATTAGGAAAATGAAATTTAGGATTTAAAGCTTTCTTTTTGAAAAAGAATTTTGTTTTTCTTTTTTTGGATGCTGATCCACTTATAATAAAGTTAACCAAAAACCCTTCTAACCAAAGTAAAATAAATATACATTGTGGCTTGGTTTGGAAACCTTTTATTACAAATTTAGTTGGGCCATTTAACGACCCTCATGGGCGCCAGGAACTTTTGAAGGGCCCACTTCACGATATATCAGAATCTATTAAAAAAACCCTCACAGCGTACATTAAACATAGTTCGAATGCAGCTCTGAAAGTTGAGTAGAACTGCGGGTGACTACATTTCCTAGATATTTAAACAGTCTTTTCTCCAAATTTTCCATTTTCTTTTCTTATCTTAGAGCCAATAATTTTTGTTTCAGGTCCCAAACATTTTCTAGTGGTCTCGAAAAGCTAGAGAGGACAGACACTGACTTTACCAAGCCTCGTGGATAATGCAGCTCTGCAAATTAGTTTTTGTTTTTGTTGTTACGTTTATAGTCAGGTAAGTGGTCAGCTGAGGTCCGTTAAAAACCGAACTCTGGTTTCTTAGTTCATTGGACAGAACCCCACAGCTAGAGATTTTCAGGACATCGGTGAGTCTGGACGACATCCTAGGAAGAAGTGATCTCCTAGGGCTATAAAACTCTGAATGTTTACACATCATTTAAAATTGTCGGTGTCAGTTTGGATGGCAATTTTTTTCTTTCTGAGTAAAAATAGGGGAGACATAGGTCTATGTGAAAAATGGTTCTAATTCAATGGCACATTGGCGTTTTGCTGGCCAGTCATAACTAAATGATCTAACTCCCAAGTGAAGAGAATTTCAGGCATGACTTGAGCCTGGAGCAGTGCACGAGCCCTGGGCAGAGCTGAGTTTGCCCCTAAGGTTTCTCTGCCACAGCACTGCTCGGTTCTGCAAGAATTCTGGTGTAATGATGACTGTAGATCCAGCCGTTTGCCCAGTTACTCAAACTAGCATCCTTTTTTTTTTGGCTAGAAGGAATTGTCTCAGCAAGTCTGCAGGCTTTTCCAGCCAAATCCCAAGCTTCAGCTGGGCTCCTCTTAAGTGCCTGGTGTTAAGAGATTCCAGGAGCCTTTGCTCACACACTTGGAGACCGCGCTGTCCAGCGCCTCCCCGAGGTATGCCGCTGAACCTCCAAACTCATAGACCTGGCATTCTCTGTTGAAGATGATTGCTAAAAGGCACAGAGTTCACTTAAAAGTCTCTATAAAGCTTCAATCTACAGTTTTGGGGCCACAGTATGCCTGGCAATAAACTAGTCTCTAAAGTTCTAGGTCATACCATCAGACAAGCCTGAATTCTCAGGGCGAACAAGAGTAAAGTTGCATTTGGACTTGACCCGGTGCTGAGAGGCCTCACTGGAGAAGAGGCAAAACAGAAAGATGTTGGGAAATAGGGGTCTGGATCTCATGCAACTTCCAACTTAACACGGAGAGCCTGCTACAAGGGGGCTGGGAAGAAACCTTCTCATGGCGGGCATCTGCCGGGGATGGAGACCGGGGTGAAGCCTGGGAGGGGGCGATGATAAATGGCCTTCATTTACCCTTTCATTCATTCATTCATTCATTCATTCATCCATCACTTATTAAACATACGTTCTGGCAGTTATTTGGTTCCGGCCCGGTGTCAAGCACTTGCTTTAACTGTTCCTGTAACTATGTGACTTTCTGTGTTTCGCAGAGACAAAAGGCCCAGTTCTTTCCTGGGGAGGCTCTTCCTCGCCTCGGTGGTGGCCCCAGCGCCACTCCCAGAGGGGTCACGACCCACCTGGGCTCTCTCTGCCCAGGAGAGCACCGAGGAGTCCCCCACGGAGGGTTCTGGCGCCCCGGGCTTTGTGCGCGCACAGGGGACTGGGGCGCAGCCGCTCCTGGGCTCCCCGGCCGCGGGCCCACCGACGCCCCGGGAAGGGAGTGGGGCGCCCGCACTTCAGGCCAGGTCGTGGGGTCTCCCGTGCACCGCTGACCCCCGACCGGGGTTGGGAGGGGGGGTCCTCCAAAGACAGGTGGAACCAGGACGGGGCTGGCCCGTGCTGTTGGGTACAGTCCAAAGGAACCAGGGCAGGACAGCCTAGCACCGCTGCATCCTCACAGCCGTCACCCCAGCCCCGCGGGGTCTGGCTCTGTGAAGATGGGCTTGGGACAGGCCTTCTTGCTGTGGTAGTTCTGGGAGTCACACGAAAGGCTGGCCAGCAACACGACCGAGTGACATGTGCAGGAAGGATGATGAGCAGGTCTTGGGCTTGCGGCCCAGGTCAGAGCCGGTGGTCACTGCTCAAAGGCGCGTAGCTTTGACCGACTTTGGCTCCCCACCGGCCCAAGCAGCCCGGACCTCCTCCAGCCACGCTTGTCCCAAGGGGGCTGAACTGGAAGTTGGAAGGTAATAGGCGCTCATGGTCTCTGGGACCCACACATAGTCCCGTTAGGGCGTCACCGACTGCCGAGTCCTGGCCACGGGGAAAGGGGTTCGGTCCCTTACTTCTCCAGCAGCTTAGAAGCGGGGAGAAAAGGCGAAGCTTCAGCCTGGAAGGTTTGGGGCAGCCAGACGCGTGGGGAGGGAAGTGCGGTGGCTTTAGGCCAGCTTTGCCGAGTGCGCGCCTGTCCCTCCCTGCAGGCGTCCGCGGCTGGGTGTCTGCAGGGTTTTGAGTGGGTGAAGCCCCATGCCGGGGAATTAGGGCGAGCACCTCTCCCTTGGAGGCCCTTTGCTAAGCTCATCCGCATTCTTCTCCCCACTTCCTGTCAGGGAGGCTTTAGCACAGGCTATTCTTGGTCACCTAGAAAAAGACAGCATCTCCCTGGGGTCAGTAGTTAAAGTCAGGCGTTCTGTTTTCTACTCCAGAATTCAGTTAAGTTTCCAAACTAGCTCCTACCAGCTTCTTGACCATTACTACCAACATCTCCCCCATTATCATAGGACTACAAACCAAGCAGGCCGAACCCTGGTCCCAGACTTTCAATAACGATTGACTTTTTCCGGGCCTGGAGGGGTGGAGGGGGCAACCCTGCCTGGGTGACACGTGCTGAGCCTGACCGTGGTGTGCCCGCCGCCCAGCAGATGCCTGGGCGGGAGGTAGGAAGTGGGTCCCCGCCTGAGTGGAGCAGAGGCCTGGCTCTCAGGTGTCACGGAGGTTAAGGGGAACACAGAGCTGGTTTTCCTTTGGGCCCACAAGCTGAGCGGCCTTCTGAAATGAGAGAAGCCTGCCCGCCCACAGGCTCTGGTGACCTGCCTTGTTGGGGAAAAACGTTTCTTGACTCCTGACTCCTGCTCCATAATGACCAATTTTACTCCTTTTCCTGCTATGTTTCGCTTTTGTAACATTTTAATTTAAATAGAGACTATTCTCAGAGCAAACGTCCAAATGGAAAAAGGATGTCAAGTGAAAAGTAAACATCTCCATTTCCTTGCACCGCCCCCCGCTAATTCCCAGTTTCTAGGTTACCTACCCCATATTTTTTATTCATACACAAGCCTACCGTATAATTCCTTAAAGAAAAACATAAAAAAAACAAACAAAAAAAAACAAGCATGCTATGCACACGGTTCTGCCACTCACATTTCTCAATTTATTTATAATATCTCCTTATGTCACCTCTTTTTATTTCGTATTACGGTCTGATTATACAGTAATAGATTGAACTTTTGGGGGGACGTCTTCAGGTTTTTGTTTTGGGGGTTGCTGACAGAGCTTTAGTGACTATCTCTGTACACGCACCCTTACGTCCTCCTGCAAGTACAGAAGTGAAATCGTCACCCTTTGGCCTGTCCTTCGGTAGCGTTACTGCTGCTGGATTTGGATGAGGCGGTCTCCTGCTGTGACCTCCATTTTGCCCCCCCTGGGTCCCCGCTTTCGTCCTCAGCACCCAGGCCTGTGCTCTGCGGGTCTCGGTCTTGTGTACCGCCTTGAGGATCTCCATTCTTTACTAAGAAAAGTTCTCCTCCAGCACAAATCCTGTCCCTCGCTCTGCTCAGCTTCCAGCCCGCCATACGCCAGATGTCTGTGTGGCTTGTCCCAGAGGCCGTTCTGCAGGGGAGCAGGTGCCAAGGTCTGAAGCTGAGTCCTGGAGTTCCAGTTTAACCATTGGGCGGGGAGTGAGCAAGGCCCGGAGTCCTCGCTTTTTAGAGGTGGGAGGGGCTTCCGGCTGAAGGGGAGGGAAATGGAAACCTGATCAAGAGTTACAAGTTCCCTTGGGTGTATCCAAGCTGGCAGAAGAATTTTATGACAAGCCCGTAGGTAGCCTGCAGTGCTCAAGCACGACCTCTAAAATGGCCTTGGGTAAAGTAGCAGGAAAATGCTAACTGATTAAAATTTAATTTTGGCTGGTAATTTTTTCAACCTTTGGTGCGAGAATTTCTAACAAGCCTGGATGCATTAATCATGAGTCTGGCCCACTTAGGGCGCCAGGTTTGTGACTGCAGACTGGGTTTCACCCATCTTTGTAAACGATGTATTATAAAGCATACAGATGCTACAGTACCGAGCTGCGATGTAGTGGACGCTTGTCATTTTTCTGTGGCTGACCAACATGCAAACTTCCATTCTATTTGGGTCCCCACCCTGTGTGAGAGTTTGGACCTTCTTTCCCACTATGGGAGCCCAAAGAGGACAGAGACGTGGCTGGGGGTGGGACCTAACTTAGTCGGATGCTCTTGTTTGAAACTTTGAATCTCGAGCAGTCAGTGCAAAAATAAAGGGACAAGCCGAACTTCATCCCGTGGTTCATGAATCCTGAACGTCCAGGAATCCTGACTAATGTGCATGAAAACCTACGGGAAAACAGAACGTCCTCCTGGGTCATTTCCCCTCCCAGATCTGGAACTCCCCCCATGTCTTTTGAGGCTTGCAGACATTGTTGGCTGGTGGCCTCTCCAATTTATCTCACCAAGGGGACCTGGGTGTAGAGGCCTTGGTGACAGTCGCTGTGGGTGGCCAGTTCTCTATTATGGACGAGAGTGATTGATAGGCACCTTCTGCATAAATAAAACCAGCGGCTCACGACGTTTCAAATGAAGACTTTCAGTTTCTTCCTCCTCCAAATCATTTCCACTACTGCTAGAGAAGAGGAAAATTTGGCAGATCTCAACATCATATGGTACATATTACCTATATTTGGGTGGAAATGTTCATGAAAGTGTCTCTACCTTGGACAGAAAAAAATGAGAGCTGACAGCCAGCGTTATCCGCTGTGTGTATTAGAATCAGTTCCATGCCCTAGATTATGATTTCATGGAACCGTGCCATGTCGAAACTGCAAGAAACTCAGAGAATCATTTGTTCAGTGTTTACTGAGCGTCTACTATATGCCAGAAACTCTTTTAGACACTGAGAATTCGATGACTGGTACTAGAGTTTCTGTCTTTAAAGAGCTCTCGGTTGTGTGGGGGAGAAAAAGAGGTAAACATTGGGAGACTGTCCTAATTTCACACATGAGCAAAAGCCCAGGAATTGCAATGGGAATCGTGGCAGAGCTGCAGGCAGAATTGAGGCCCCCGGCTTCCTGTTTTCTCAAAAGGAACGTTTACCAGGTAAATGTGACAGGGCTGCCCCCGGGCCGAGCTTTGGAGCAGCTTATACATGCACAAAAAATAAATCACACACACACATGCACGCATGCACGCACATAGGCACGCGTGCACGCATGTTCTCTCCTGCATGTACACATGCATACTGCAGAGCAAAGATAAACTCCATTCCACACCTGTGAGGCTTGAACTTTGGTCTATAAATGGTGGCGCAAGACAGACTTTAACCTTTATGAAAACTGTACTTCCTTGACCCTCGAGGTGACCAGATTAAGCTTTAAAAACGCAAAATGTGATTACCCATCTCCATCTGCAATTGCCTGGCCACGTCTGTTATTAATAGCAGAGAAATCATCATATCCCAAAGGAGGAAAAGCATACTCTGGCTACAGCGCTTTCCCTAATGACACCCCTCGACGGTCCTCTCCGTGGCCGAAGAGACGAGAGGTGTTTTCCACACGTTCAAGTTCAAGTCGTGCTGTGTATTACTCACGCCCATGGCCTGCTAACTGCAACAGTGATTTCGGGACAAAGCCACCTCGTTTCTGTTCGATGGGGTGCATGTTTTCAATGACCGGGAGAGTTTCCTGGCAGGGAAGAAATAACACTAGTAATAATAGCTGCCCTTTCCCGAGCACTTCCTGAGGGCCAGACATGGCTAAATACTTCATCTGCGTTTTCTCACTTCTTACACGACCCTACAAATCCTGGAAGCCGACGAATCCTGGCCCCTCCACGTATTCGTTTGGTGATTGAAGTCTGTTTCCTCATCTATCTAATGGGAATGAAGCAATAATGTCTATTAGACAGGATTGGTTTGAGATTAGATGAAATAATTCATGTTAAAAATCCACTAGCACCGAGGCTGGACCCGTCATCCTCACTTAATAAATGTCCTCCGTATACCCACTGAAGAAACAGGTTTACGGAAGGTCAGTAACTTGCCCGATGAAAGCCTGGACAGGTGCATGGTTGTCCCTGCCCTTGGGCAGTCTGGACCCTCCCTGAGAAAAATTTTAAGCGTTACCATACCAAAGGGATGTAGAGGAGAGTTGGTCTTTCTCATCCCTGACCCTAAGTTCAAAGCAACCACTTTATGCCTTTCTATGTTTATTCAATCACGTACATATAATATATTGCTAATACACTTACATATATTGTATATGCTTATTTATGTATAATATATTTAAGCTCTTCACAAAATCTTTTTAGTCTCCCTTTAAAAATCTCAAATAGTATCATATTATTAAATATGATCTGTAAATTATTTTTGTTTTTTTTACTTGATAATATATCATGAAGATAAATCTGTATCATTATATCTAGATCTATTTCATTTTTCAAAAACGGCTGCATGATATTCCACTGTATGGAGATACCATATTAGATTTAACCAATCTCCCATTGATGGATGATATTAGGTGATTTCCAGTTTTTTGCTATTATGAATCAATGAATAGCCTAGTTGGTATATGTGGTTTTGCAAATTCGCATGCATATGTTTATTGGAGAACTTCCTAGAAGCATCATTTCTGGGCCAAAAGTTATGCATATAAAAGTGTCATAGATATTGTCAAATTATCCTTGAGAGAGGCTGTGTCAACTTCTACTGCCTGAATCATGTACATGAGTGCGCTCAGGCTGTCTTTCTTGTTAGTCACATGGCCTTGGACAAGCAATCCTGGGCAAGCAGCATTACTTCTTTCTTTATAATATTCACTAGTTAGATTGAGTGCTATGCTAACAAGGCCAAGGTCATGAATTTGTTCATGAAGTAGTCAACTAGCTCTGCTGTCTCTTTCATTAACATTAGTTCTTCTCATGGTCTGTGAGTCACGGTTGAGAGCAGAGAAGAAAATAGACAAGTAGGCAATATTCCTGACCGTGTCCAGATTTACTTGAAGATTCTGCTTTTCTAATAATAGTGAATTATCAAAAGATTTACATTTTTAGAAAATACTGATAATACTATTGCTCTGTTTTTCAGGCTTCATTATTGTAGCAAGACACAGTTTTATTATAAAGCTCTAAATAATTTAGAGAAAGAGGGCTTATATTTATGAGCGATCTTTATTGTAACAGAAGTTGCTTTTAGTGGAGCGTTAGCTCCTTCCGAGACCATGGGTGTCCATCATGGTGTTTTTAGAAACCATCTGATGATGTATGTTAGGTATTCAGTGACTATTGAATGAAAGAATAGTGGAAAACTGAAAAGATTTGGGGGATTCAGATATTAATTGCAGTAAACATCTATTCGGTGTTTTATGTTTCATTCATTCAGAAGACGTGTCAGCTTGTGTCAGCTACACGAAACAGGTTCATATCCAAAGTCGTGACTCAGGCACCCAAATCGGATGATAATTTAAGCCCTCACTTAATCGCTTATGATATTTTCCTCTCATCTAAATTAAAAGTTAAATTACCATTTTAAATAACTTAAAATACATGTTTTACCGATCCAATTCACTCGTTACTCATTATAGTTGTTATTTTTATTTCTGTCACGTCGAATTTAAAGAAAAGTCCGGGCGTTTTAATAACTTCATCACAAATAGCTTGAAAGGCGCTTTGTGGATGATGAGGAATGCTACTGGCCTTTTGGAATGTCAGCACGTTAAACCCAGGGTCCAAGCTTCTGGAAACCTGTCACATCTGATATACTTTAAAAGGATTTTGTAAAGGGCTTATTGGCAGTGATATGGATGGATTAGTAAACCATCTGCAGAGGCCCCAGACGGTTGCACGGAACTGTTTTCACAGAAACCACAGCGGCCTTTTAACCAACACGGCAACCGTGCGCGGTTCCGTGCTTGAGAGTTCTCCGCCCCCTGGCTTTGCAGCCTCGTCCAGGTGGAATGCAGGCTGGGCAGGGGCTGCCCGATGGTTGGGCATTAAATACCAAAATGAAATCCGACCCAAAATGAGGAGCCGGGTCAGGGAATAGGAAAAGGAAGCTTTGAAGGGAGTCTTTATCCAGGGCACCGAAGAAGCAGGGTTAGAATCCCAGTGTCACCTGGAAATAAAAGCCTGGGGCCAGAGGCACTGTCCCTCTCATGCAGGTCCATTTCATGTAGAAGCAGAAATCAGGAAAAAGCCAGTCTGTGAGAAGAGAGGCGGTGATTCGGAGCTATTGGCAGTCATCAGCACTGAGCCGATTCCCAGGAACTGCCCTGCGCATGACATCGAGTGTGTGGTTTCAGCTGCCCTTTGACTCCAGAGACCTTTGTCCAAGTGTGACAAAATACCAGCAGAGTGACAAGTACTGCGGCATCCACCCATGGATCAGGCCCAGGGGAATGGCGTGAATTCTTTCTGACAGATAGGCAGGGAGTTCTATTGTTCATGTTTCGAGGCATTTTGCAGGGCTTAATTAGTCAATCCCCAGGCCACTCCTGGGGAAAGGTCAATGCTATTATTATTCCAGGTCTGCAGCTGCGGAGCTAGCACACAGATGATGCAGCTGCGGAATTTCTATACAGGAGGACCTCGAGGGCAGCGGTTTGGTTAGAAGCGGGTGGGACCGGGTCCTGCATAGCATTTGACATAAAGGGAAGGAAACCTCCAACATGCCAGCCCCCTGGCACTGTGCCCTTGGCACCACCATCGTCCACAGTGACGGAGTTGACTTTGCTGGGGGGTTCTCACACGAGAACAGGGCCCCCCTGCTCTTTGTCAGAGCTCCCCGTTTGGCAACCCGTGATCCCACCTGCTGCAGAAACTCGTGGGACTTCGGGATTGAAAAGGAGCTTGGAGGTTATGTCGTCCAACTCCCCACTTAGAGGTGATGCAAAACGAACGTCAAAAGACAGAATTTAATCACGATGGTTGCTTGGCAACCGAGACTGATCATTTTCATATGCAAAGAACCGTACTCGGTGAATTTGAGTATGTGCGTGTGAGTGTGTCTGCGTGTAAAGAGGCTCGTTTTCTGCTGCTTTCGCTATCATTTTGATACTATGTAGGACACGTAGTGAAAATTAATGTCCTCCTTTTAACATGGCTAATTATCATTCCATAGTAAAAGTCATAAACAGAGTTGGGCAGTTAAAGGGACTAAGTCTAGAAGGAGGAAAATATGACTGGCTGGCCTGAGGGTGGTTTGTTCCTTCGCTCTGAAGGAACAAAACTCCGTTTCTTTCAGATTAATTGTGGTTAATTTTAGCGTTCCTGCTTTAAGCCTTGATCTCCAGGAAGCTGCCCTTCCATCTAAATGTTTTCCCCGGTCGGTTAGTGCCTCGGTGCTGCTTTTGGGATTTATTCCTTTGTCGTGCCTGGTACGGCATGAGCACATTCGCGTGGTCTGTATCTGCATGATCTGCTTTCTCTTTTCTCCCATCGCCTTTCCTGTGTTGCTTTTCACAGTGCCGGGCACAGCAGACATTTCAAAGGCACTGACGTTCAGGTGCGCGGACTGTGGATTGGCAAAGTTGTCTTATTTAAGGATCGTATTGCCTGAATGCGCGTCCAGCATCTCGACTGCATGCAATAGGTAAAAGCTAAATTTTATACTGCTATCTCCCCAAAGGGCAGGCTCGACTTAGAAACAACACATCTAGCTCATTCTGCCGCCCTATTAATCTGACTGAGAAAACAAGGCCTTAATCAACTCCATCTACAGCAAACCACACTGATTTTTTAAGGCTCTAGTTGCCTTTGTCCTTGGTCACGGCTCAGTGAAGAGCTCACGGAAAGGCAAGACTTGCGTGGGTCTCTCTCTACTTCCTGATGGCCAAGTGTGCCAGAGGCAGAGTCTGTTCGCCCACTATGATCTGTATTCCCTCCTGCTTCTTCATCCTTGTTCCCAAGACGTTTATACCTGGGCAGCCCATGGGAACCTCTTGGTGGGTGGCCATGTGGCTTTGTGGCTTCTGTGCTCAGTTTGGTCCAGTTCTTTTTGGCCTGCTCCAGTGAGAGTCAGGAAGAAGGTGTCATGTCATGACTGGTATTTTATCCTCTTTCTTTTCCTGCCCAAACCCACCGAGTCTAATCAGTACCCCACAAGCTTTATTACAGACTTGGCTTTCTCAGTGACAACTTAATGAAAAGGGACCTTAACTCTCTTTCTGGTTCCTCTCCATCCGTCCCTTTGACTTTGACTCCGCCCTGCGGGAACTCACTCGGATAAATGACATGGTTTGCCCTCTCCATCGCTGGCCTGTTGAGATCTGGAAATAATTGACTCGTCCGACACTTCTCTCCGTGGCTGAACGTGTCTAAGTCAGACTGTGGTCTCTCCTGCTTCAGCGGCGGTTTGTTTTCTTAACCCTGAAATGTGCTTCCTCCCCACCATCACCCTCCATCCTGTGTGCTTTATTTATCCAATGTGGGCGGTTGCCAATATTAAAGAAAGAGAATGACTGGTTAGGGCTCTGAATAGTTCAGGAGGAAGGGGAGGGAAGGGACAGGAGGTCAGGGAGAGAGGGAACAGGCTACTTGGAAATCTGGCTAAATAGGACCTTGCCAGCCAGGGACCAGGGATGGCCGCGTGCAGAGTAGCCCCGCTAAATGCCGCCTCCTGCAGATAACAGCCTCCCCTCCCTCCCCGCCACCCCCCAGCATCTACCAATTCTTTATTAGTCTTTTCCCTTAGGATTCACTTCTTTCTTTTTCTAGAAAGGATCTTTATTTCATTGTTATTTCCAGTGGCTGAAATCATCTACTTTAAAAAAAAATAATAATTATTTTCATATTGTGGCACAATACACACAACACAAAACATAACCCTTTTAAAACCAAAATCAGTGGCATTAACCAGAGCCACTACTGCTAGAATTTGCTCATCATCCTCAACAGAAACTTTATACCTGCTAAACATTAACTCCCCACGGCCCCTCCCCCGCGCTCCAGCCCCTGGCAACCTCTGTTGTTTCTGTCTTCGAATTTGCCTATTCTAGGTACTGAGAACAGTTCTGAAGTCTTCATTTCCTTAAAAGGACAATAATTGGCCCGAAGCCTCAGTGCACTTGTGTTAGATCACTGAATGGCCATCTGGCGGACTCTGTTGTTCCTTAAATAATGCAGGAAACAGCCATGGCTCACCTGTATGAGTCACACTGTGGCTCCTGGCGAACAGTGGGACTTTTCTTCCCAGTATGGTCTTCAAAAGCCTTATTTTCTCCCTTCCCTTTATCTTTTGGTATTTTTCAAATAACTTACTAACGACTGGTTCGTCACCACAAAGGGTGGCAATCGCCATGGTCAATGCCATTACCACGTGATTCTATAACCAGTTTTGAAACAAATTCTCTTTACTCTTTTTTGAAAAAAATGCGATAAAATGTACAGCACGTGAAATTTAGCGTTTTAACCATGTTTAACGGTTTAGTTCCGCACCTTTCAGTACATTCACACTGTTGTATAATCATCATCACTTTTCATCGCTAGAACATTCTCATCATCCCACACTGAAAACCCACACCCATTAAACACTCCCCGCTGCCCCTGCCTGCAACTTCTCCTCCCCCCCGGCCCCGGTCACCACCATTCTACTTGGTCTTAACGAATTCGCCTATTCTAGGTACCTCATATAAGTCCCTTTAATCGACTCCATGTTCTAAGTCTCATTCAGCCGCAGAGAAATGGGATTCCACATCAAGAGGAAAGGGACTTGTTAAACGTCCGACCTTTGTTTCGGGCATTTATTTTGACACAACTGGACTTGTAGAGATTCAGAACTCTGGGTTCTTGGCTATGGGTCAGCTTTTCGAGATGCCTTCACGATAAGGAAAGCACTTGACAAACATCTTTATTGGGTTAGTTTCTTCTTAGGAAACAGGAATCACACGGTCTACGTTTCTTTAACCGTCGGTGGGGCGGGCTCATTTTCAAAAGGAAGATAATATCCTTGGAGGACTGTTGGCTTAGTCATCAGTTGGAGGCTGGACACCTGGGCACACTCTGAGCACTTTCAAAGTCCTTCGGGAGGGGAGTGTAAATAAAACCTATCCCGTGGCATGGGAAGGACAGCTACTAGGGCTGGAACAGGCCACTCGCATGAAGCATCTCCGTGTTGTGGGCAGAGATGTCATCATTATTTCTCATTTTGGAGGCAGTGAGAGGTAGGAGAGAGAAAAGGATTTGATTGGTTTTCTCCCACCTTGTTCCAGAAGGATCAAGATAAATGACAGATGTACTTAAAAATGAAAAGAACGGCAAGAACACAGAATGCTAATCGGTGGCGTACTCGGGCCTCTTCTTCCCCCAGGAAGCGTTTTTCTGACAATTCGAACCGTAACTTTTGCCTCCTCTGAAATCCTCCCGCTCTTTCGTACGTTGTCTTGGAAAGTTCTTTATCTCTGTTCAAGGTCTGACTTGCTCCCCCAGAAGATTATGAGCTCATCAAGGACGAGAGCCAGGCCTTTTACAAGGTGTTTCCCACCGCCTCTGCCCTTGGCTTAACTTTCCTTCAGCACCAAATCTAGGGCTTTGCTCACAGAAGTCGGTCCATCGTAATTTGATGGAATTACTCCTAGAAAGGGAAATATCTGGTTTTGGCTCTCTAGGCTTTTTTTCTGGTTTTGTTTTTCTGACGTTCATTCTTTGCCCTCCCCTCCCCCTCTTCTCTCTCTGTGCTACCTAGAGAGAAGCGTACGTACCGTCAGGGGCCACCACGGTCGCGTGCGAAGAATACTGGATCTGGATCCAGGAGACGTGGGTCTGAGTGCGGGAACTCCGTGACCCGGGCGGGTCTTCGTGTCCCCATCTGTGAGAGGAAGCACAGCACGCTTCCTCCACAGGGGTGCTGGGGGAGGACGTCCCAGTGCGACAGTCTGTAATGCTATGCAGGGAAGCCTCCGCGAGGTTAGGAATGTGGCCTTCGGGGACAACGCCTCTGCGTTTAGACCTGGCTCACCTTGGTGCTCACCTATTACCTTGGCCATGTCCCTTCAACTCTCCGTGTCCCAGATTTCTTATCTGTAAAGTGGACATGATCGTAACGCCCACCTCGCAGCTCGTTCTATGACCTCAACGGTAAATGGGTGTGCAGACACGCGGTAAGCACCATGTGCCATGTTGATGATTATTAGGTAATCTAAAGAGTCATTATTACTGAAGCATATCAAGTCCATCTTAGATCCAGTCTTATATTTTGTCCTTATCATCTTCCTCCCAGTCTGCAAGGTGTTTCCACTTGGATATTCTACCGTTGCTGAAATCTCTATGTCTAAAATGGAATATTTTTATGATCCAAGTGTCCTCCAAACTCTCACCGCTGTTCAACTCTATCACTGCTGGTGAAAGAAAGTACTCGGTTCTTAGTTACCCACGCTATGTGCTCCTAATCATCCTTGACCGTTCCTGCCCCGTCCTCTCTGTCCAAGTCGCCATAGGATGCATTAGTTCAAACATACTTAGGTTTGGCTGCAAGAGCTGGAGACAATGTCCTTTGCCCTACGCGAATACTACGGGTCCACGTCAGTAGAGGACACATAAGATTTGATTCAAGACTCCATTAAAAATCTTAATTGTCTTTGTGACTGTTGTTTCTTCAGCTTTGGGAACAGCGAACAAAATGTTGTGCTTCGTGGGTTATAAACCTCCGTATTTCCTACTCCGAAATCTCTGAGACCCAGTCAGATCCCCCCGCACAGGATTCAATGTGGTATCGGATGTTGAAGTGTAGCTATACGTGTATTTGTGTGATTATTTGATTAGTGTCGATATCCCCACTGGGCCTTAAACTCCATGAGGGCAGGTACCGTATCTGCTATTACCATTTTATCCCCAGAAGCAAGAAGAATAAAGGAAAATGGTATCAGTTGGCCGAATATGTAAAAACCAAAATATGCTAATATTAATTAATAAGATTATTTCAGAGCTATTCAACATTCAGTGGAAATTCCGGATCTAAACAATCCTCAAATTCCATTCTAAAGACAAAACTCCAGGCCACTTAAACTCTTCTATGAGAGTGGTTAATGGCTTCGGCTCTGAGTTCCAACCCTGGCTTCCACTGTGGAGCAGGGCTACCCAAGGCAAGTTACTTAACGTCTCTAACCTTCAACTTCATCACCTGTAAAGCCAGTTTATCAATAACCTCCTTGAGTTAGTGCGTGATGTCTGGCATGTAGATGCCTGGCACGTAGTAGGCATTCAGCGAAAGGTGATAATTATTATTAACCTAACGTTTTGGCTGGAGCCTCCACAGAAGACAAGTTAATCTTGTGCCATTCCTGCACATGAAAATACTGGATGACTGACCAGCAATGGGCCAGAACAACAAATTTGTTGAAGATCGAAATCTGGTATTTCACTTTTCCTGGTTTGAAAAATAAAAACACAGATGCCTTCTTGATTACATATATATCCTAATCCTATCTGGACTGTATTAAAAAAGAAAAATCTACCACGTGATAAACCGCACACATGTTTATGACTGCATCTTCTAGGAGCAATTTTCGTTTTGATGTATTGTTTCACAGATTATGTTGCTAGCGAGATAGGCAAGATAGAAAATAAGATGTCAATTTGACATCTTGGATTGATAAAACTACAGATTAATGGGGTAGGGGAATTCACTCAGGGCTGTAAGAAAGTACACAGTAAGTTGAGCAGTAATTTCATCAGAATATGCCAGAACACGCAGGCAAATTGCCAGCCTGGGCTATGACAGCAGTGAATACATTGGCTTTTGAAGTCACGGCAAATTGTCAAATGTTTTTAAAGAAATGATGGCATGGTTTCATAAGATTGAAAGAAAGAGAAGGGTAATTCATCTGCTGTGGCTTAAGATTTAAATTGAGAGGGTGATCAGAAGAGCAAGAAGTCTAATAAATTGGCAGCGCGCTCATCGTGACGGACCACAGACTCGATCTCTGTATGTGGTTTCTTCTGGTTTGCCCTCAGAGTGGAAAGAATGTTAGTTCAAGAGCTTGAACATCTGAGTTCTACCCGTATTTCCACCAGCTCTACTCGGCGATCGCAACAAAGCACTGATTTCCAGTTCTCCTTTGTCTGATCTGTAAAATGAGGATAATATAATAGTATTTGTTCCCTTAATTCACGACGTCGTCGTAATGATCCCATTAAATAAAATAGCTGAAAAATCTTTAACAAACAAAGCACGTTATGTGTTCTTATTGTTTCCCTGTAACATCGTTTTTGTTTCAAAGTTGTGCAAATTTCCCTTTCTCTTCCAGAAACTCTCGGCAGAGCGTTATTAAGAAGATGGGCTTGGGGCTTGTCTGTAGCTGTTTCTGTGCACTTCATACCTTTTTTTGGAGGTGCTGTCTCTCCTCCCAGCAGCCCCGTGGGAGAACCATAAAGCAAGCATGCTGACGGTAGGATGATCAGTTTTAGGGATGCACCCTGTCTAGGGCAAGGAGGGAACGCTGTTTTTTCCCTAAGGAGGCTGGACTGACTAATTAGAATGAAATAAGTTCTTATTAGCGCTTTTCTTAAGGCTGGCCATATAGATTAGGTACGAACTGGCTTGATAATGTTTCTGATTTGTCTTGATTTACACATAGCTACTCTTTGAAAGAGAAAGATGAGGAGCTGCTATACTTAACAGAATCTAAGACCCAGTTGCTTATGTTACCTTTATGTTGTTTTCTGTGAGAAATAACAACAACAACAACGAAATACCGGCAGTTGTAATATTTAGATATTAGTGGGATTAAGTGGGCCCCGATTTTGAAATGGGGAAACTGTGCGACTTAGAGCTGATGGACGACGGCAATGTTTATGCGTCGTCCGTTGTGCCCAAAGACAGAATAAGGAAATTACTCACTTCAGTCTTCACAACAGACCCCCTGAGAAAGGTTTTCTTTCTAGACAGACAGACACAGGTAGGTTACTCTGCCAAACGATTCAAAACTGATAAATAACGATCCTGAAATCTAGATCCGCATCTGTCTGATTCCAAAGCCTATTGTGCCATGTTGGGTTTTGTTGTATGTCGACTTGTCAGGAAGTTTGACTTTCTCTGACTGTGTCGTAGGGCTAGAGAATGTTTGGCTGGCAACATTGTGTGTCCTGGCTAGATATTCGTCCTTTTTCAAATCACGAGTCACATTTGTCTTTCACGAGGTAACTGACCCCAGAAATGGACTAGAGTGTTCCACAGCGTGACTATACTACAAAATCTATTCTTACTTTTGCCTATGAGGTAAAATGTTACAGAGAACCTTCCTTTCTGTAGCTCCCTGTGCACACAGGGGACCTTCTAGGAGGAGACACCAGAAATATGTAATTGGGATGCAGGCTGTGCGCATTTTCGATATTACCGAATGTTCTCCATCGTTTGACTTGGTTAGCACTTTTACGCCACGTATGAGAATTTCCATTTCCCCTGCATCTTTGAGAGCATTCGGCATAGTCAGACTTCAAATTTTGCAAATTTAATGAGTGAGCAATGGTAACTGCTGTTTTATTTTACTGACAGCATCACACCTTCCACTCTCCATCCTCACCTGAGTGTCTGAAGCAGACGCACCGGGGGTGGGCAGGCCAGGGCGTGGGAGATGCGTCACGCTCCAGGGCTGATGACCGCCTCTGTGCCCACATCCTGTTAGTCCGTAGGACTGCAAAGCCATAACAAATATTGGCCCCAGTTTTCTTAAGTGTAGGCTTCTTTCTGTTTATTGGTCGAGTATATTTGGGAGCCACTCTTCCTGGTGAGTTTGCAGAGTAAATTACGCCTCCAGCCAAGGCCCTTGGCAGAAGACATCTGCTTCCGATGTCTGCTAAGAACCTATGCCAAGCAGACACGCTGACCAAGGAGGCATGGTGGCAATAACTTGTTAAGATTCTCCCTGGGCCCGTCTGCCTTAACTCTTCGAGTTCGTTTAAGCATTAGACTTCGGGCGGCGCTGAGAAATCTCGGATGCGAGGTATACATTCGCCGATCTCAGCTCCACCTCTGAATAAAGAGATGGTCTTGGGAAAGTTATCGCTAAGCCACAGCTTCTTCTTCTGTAAAATGGTTATCACAACCCTTGCCCCATAAGACGGTGAGGGTTAGGTGAGGTAGCGCAGGCACACAGGAAGAGCTCATTAAATGTCAGCTATTTGTGACAATAATGATCTGATTTATATTTGGGAATTACAGGTCACGGTAAATGACGCAAATACCACAGAATTTATATTGGTCTCCAACTTCAGGATAATGTATTGTGCCATTTGCATTTTTATTTTGTATAGAGATTGCAAACTGGGGGGTAATGGGACTGTCTCTGACTTGCAAAACATTATTATCCATTTAAATTTGATTGAACTTTTAAAAACTGAGGACTCTCAAATAAATATCTTTATTTCTTGCTTCTCTTTAAAAATCGAAGCTCTGGTAACCCCAGGCCAGAGGCCTATGTATTTAATCATGAGAGGTCCCTCTCCGTGTTTCTGCCGGGCACAGCCCCCGTGCCCACACGCGGGGCCACGTCCACCTCCCGCCTGGAGTGTGCAGCGTCCCCGTTTCTGTGATTGCTGGTCTTCGCGGCCCCTTGGTGGCACCATAATTTAGAAGGGCCTTAACCACGACCTGGTCAGCATTTCCAGAGTTAATTATTCCCATCACAACAAACAGCACCTGTCCTAAAGGGACACCCTGGTCCCTGTGGCTAATGATATCTCTGGCCAGCGAGTAGTTTTGCTCAAGGAAAAAACCTGTCGTTCTCTGAGCAGGGCCCTATGATCCCATCTATAGCTTCGAGGGACAGAGGGAGACAGAGGGACGAGGACTGACTCGACACACCCTGCATTGTTGAATCGTCACAGTAGCTGTGAGGTAAATACTATGATCCTTAAATGCGAAAGGCAGAGTACACACCAGAAGTAGTGAAGCAAGCTTGATAAACAGAGTAACTTGTTCCAGGTCACGCCGCTAGGAGTGGCTGGCCCTCCAGAACGCCTAACCCATTTCCTCCTCATCAGGTTGTGCCAAAGGATAGAAGATCAGCTTCTCAGAGAGGCTGGTGCCCATCACCGTGCAGGCCCCCCCGTCAGTGTTCACGGCTGGATTTTAGGAGGGGCCAGGTGGTGAGCAGGGCCTGTGCATGGGTGAGACCTAGCGCATCATTCATCGTGCTCTGATTGGCGCCACCTCCTCCTTTGGAGCCATCTCCCTCGAGGGCCGAGAGACCCCTCCCCGCAGTCGAGGTGTGCATCTCGCCTTCAGGGAAGGCTGTTAAGTGTAGCCGAGCCCCGGCACGCTGGGAGGCGCGGGTTTCGAGGTTAAAGGGTCCGGCCTCCTCTTTACCTGTCTGATCGCGACGTCCCAGTTCTGGAAAGTCAGAGAAAATGTCAGTCTGAGCGTCTGAGCAAGCGGAAGCAGGATGCCTCCGCACCGAAGGTAATCACGGGGCTGGCGCAGTGAAGGACAATGAGTTAGGAGAAGTCACACGGTGGAGAGGCCTCTCATTGGCTGAGGAATGTTTCTCTTACCTGGATAAATATTTTGCAGCAATTACTGGGTGAAAACCAGCTTCCTGTAAAGGGTTGATCAAAAACAAACAAACAAACAAGAAAAAACAAAACAGACTCTTGTGGGTTGAGTGCTCTGTACTATGTAATTATTTCCCAGCTAATGATGCCAACTTAACTTTATGCAAAGGAAAGGCTCAAAAACAATCCCCCTGGCCAAGGACTATTCCCAAGTGTGTAACTATTGCTCCATAGCTTCAAAGGTGAGAACTACTTGTTCCCTCGATCTTCAAACACAATTCACGGCTATAGAAACCTCCTTCAATTAAAAAAAAATAAATAAAAATGTGCCATTTACTTTAACACTCGCAATTCAGTAGAAAGTCCTATGTGTGGCTTACGAGCCAGAAGACTTTACTTATGGTGAGATCTTTGGTCAGGGAACTTAGCTTCTCGAAGCCTTTGTTTTCACCTACATTAATAAGGGAATGTCCGTTTCTGCTCAGGGCTGCGGAGTTCAAGTGAGGCCATGTTCATTTCCGGCAATAGACATTTATTGAGTGTCGATTGTGTGCCAGACGCTATGTCACTGTGTTGGGAAGAAAAGATGGGAGAGTTCTTGAACCTCAAATGCTCCCAGTTTGCTTGGGACGGGCCCTTTAACGAGTGACCTGTTCCATGCCAAAGGTTGGCCATGGACATAGAAATTCATTCTGCGTGACAGGTGTCCAGGGAAGGCCCTGGTCCCACTCGGGAATGGCAGTGGGTGCTGAGTCTTGAAGGTGTACCAGAGTCCACCAGGAGCAGATAGGAGATGACAAGGAAGGGAGCAGAGCAGAATGTGGGCGTGAAAAAACATGGGGAGCAGTATAAACCCTCCGGGGTCACCCCGAGTTCAGTGGGTTAGTGGGAAGGGTGGGGACGGGGAGCTGAAGCTAAGAGGTGGGAGGCCCGGGCGGGGCTGGGTGAGCCCTGCTGGAGCGGCCCTTGGGCTTCCTGCTGGGGTGAAGGGCCCCCACCGGAGGAGGGGTGTGGGCAGATGTCGGCCGCGGAGCAGACAGCGGAGGGCGTCGCTGAGAGCTTGGCCATGGTGGGGGAACGTGGAGCCGGTCCACCGCCTCGCAGTCAGCCGTGAAGACCAGCGTCCCCTGGACCCGTCTCTCTCCACAGTCTGCCCTCTTACGCAGCTGCGCCCCTATGCGACGTGCCTCCCCCCGCCTTCCGTCTGTCCTAGTCGCGTGCTCAGCCGGGATTCCCTCGGGTGCAGGACCTCGCGGTCCTCGGCGCCCGCGAGCCACGCGCGCATCGCCCCCCACCCGGCTCCCGGGGAGGATCCAGGCGCCGGACGAGGCCGGCCTCGAGCATCCCAGGTCCCAGCTGCCCCTGTCCCTGCCCCTCGGTGGCCTCCTGCGCGCCGGACGCTTGCCCTGGCTTAGCCAGCCTTGCGGACAACAGACTGCGGCCAGAGCCCCGGTCCCTTCCTCTCCACGCCCTTCAGGGGCGCGAACACATGGTGCCCCCGCCACTGCCCGCCGCGTTGAGTGGGACTGCTCGGGCAGGCCCGGGCCGGACGGCACCGGCCCAAAGCAGAGTGCGACGGAACCGCATCCCAAACCTCCTCAGCGGAGCCAACGAGCTGGTAAATACACACATTGTGGCCGTCTACCGTGGGAAACAGCGGCCTGGTTCAAAAGTACGTGTAAGGCTATGTGGTTTTTACTTGACTTAGAGTTGGCAAAATATGAAAGATGACAACATAATTATCATGGTGCATGCTTGAGTGATCTTTTCATGACCGGACAATATTTGAAAAAATAACAGACGCCTAAATACTAATAAATTATTATATAATTATTACATCCATTTAATTTTTCTTGCTTTATTTCAGCTCAATCGCTATGCTATAATAAAGATTTTTACATTATTTATGCTCACTTGATAATGATATAGAGGATAAAATACATCATAATTATTTAAAGGTAACAAAGTTTAAATATATTTTTATTTTAAAAGTCTTAAATTTAATGTGAAATTTTATAATTATTTTTATATGCTCTTCTGATAGTTATTTTTCTCCTAAAATAGTCAAAATTACCTTTTAAAATTTAGAGGCAAATTATAGATTATAACTAATAAATATCAAGCTTTTAAATCAAAATGATTTAAGTAGAGCTGAGTTTTTAATTTGAGTATTTAAATCCTATTAAATCTTTTATAAAACTACATCTATTTATATTTCAAGCATTAGATGTCTTTTAGTTGCCAACGTAAAGAATTGCTGTCATGTTTTACACATGTCATGTATATTTACAAATACGCAAACTTAAGAGTAGTGTGAGTTGTTTAGCATTGCAGAATGTTTGTCTGTCACCATGTGATTGCCCCGCTAATTTACAAATACCTCCAGAACCACACTCTGGAGCACGAATTAGTCATCTGGCACTCCTGCGAACCAATATTAAGTTTTTTCCAGAGTCTGTGTCTTTCGTGCTGTGTGAAAGGAAAGTCTCGGCAAGTTAATTAATTGGTCTTTTACCTTCGCGCTACTGTCACTCAAAAATTTCCGGCACTTTGAAGCAGTGTTCACCGTTGACCTTGGCCTTGGCCCAACCTACAAACCTTCATAGCCTTTAGATGCAGTTTGTCCATTTCAAGGACCAAAGAGCAAGAGGAGTGGACGGGTGATTCCCTGGGGCCTGAATGGTGTTCCCTAGGAGAACAGTTTAGTTGTCATCGCGAATGTTTACGGTTACAGGTTATGCTGTGTACAAATCAACATCGGATCTGCATAACAAATGACGGAGGTGCCCATGTATTTCTTTGTTGCATTTTTTGTTTGTTTGTAGTAAGTGTATTTATATTATGCAAGGCCCTCTAGAGCATGGGACAAATACAATTAAATTTAGATTTCAGATAAACAATGACTAATTTTTTAGTGTAAGTATGTCCCCCAAATTGCATGGGGCATACTTACACTAACAAAAAAAAAGTTCATTGTTTATCTGAAATTTAAAGGTAACTGAGCGTCTTGTATTTTTATTTGCTAATTCTGGCAACCTTTAGGACACGTTCCCTCTTGCCCGGGACTCAAGGTAGAACTGGGCTACAAGGGCATGATATGAAACACAAAAATGAATTTTGAAAATCTTAGCACGGACTCTTATAGGAGGAGTGTTGAATATCCTTTCTACCTGTCGCCAGAGATAAGCAGAATCAGAGAGGTTAATGTCTCACCAGGAATGTCTGTGGGAAACCAGGAGATGATTCTTTTCCAAATTTTCTTTAGCATGAGGCATGGAGTGTTATTGGTTCATGCTGTTATAAAGCTTGAATAGTCACCAACTCTTCATTTATGTATTCATTCACCCATAAAATATTTATTAAACTTTTTTGTGTATATGGCACATTACATTTAATAGTCAGAACAACCCTACAAGGTAGATATTATTATCTTTAATTTACAGATTCAGGAATGAAGCTCAATGCAGATAAATGAATTGCCTAAGATCACTTACTTCTGCAAGATACAGAAGCAGAATCTAAACCTATGTTGCTCTGACTCTTAATTTCTAGTGGAAACGTAAGCTGAGTATACAAAGAAGAGGAGAGCTAATATTTCTTTAGTGCCTAGTTTAGCCCAGACTGTTGACCATCTTTCTTGTTCAAGTCAGATTGAATTCTGACCTTTCCAAGGAGGGGGCGGCAATTGGAGGAAGAAAAAAGAAAAAGAAAGAGGCATGGAAGAAATACAGAATTGTTTCCGTAAGATAAAAACTGTAAAGCTCAAAAAGAAAAAAAGTTTGGTCTTCCTAAAACTTCTCTGGAAATGCAAAAGACCTAAAAATTGCCCACACAATTTTAAAAAGGGAAAACAAAGTTGGTGATTTACACGACTTGATTTCAAAACTTGTTATAAAGCTACAGTAATCAAATACATGTAGTAGTTGCATAAAGATAGACATGTAGGTCAATGGCGACAGCAGAGTTCAGAAATAAACTCACACATGTGTGGTCAACTGGTTTTTGGAAAGGGTTTAAAAGATGAAAAGATAGTCTTTTCAAAAATGGTATCGGAAAAATTAGATCTCCATAATCTTTGCGACGTTGGATTAAGTAAAAGTCTCTTAGGTAAGACATCAAAAGTATGATCTATAAAGAAAAAAAATTAATAATGCCAACTTTATCAGAATGGAGAACTTCTGCTCTTTGAATGACATTGCTAGCAGAATGAAAAGACAAGCCACAGACTGGAAGAAAAGATTTGCAAATCATATATCTTTAGTAAGAGACCTATCTCTGGAACACACAAAGAACTCTTACATCTCAACAATAAGACAAAACATCCACTAAATAAGTGGGCAAAATATTTAGATAGATACTTCACCAAAGAAGATACATAAATGGTTGAAAAAAGAAGCAGCCTCATTAATCATTAGAGAAAGGTAAATTAAAAAAGCACAATTAGATAGTAAATTAAAAAAGCACAATTAGATACCAATATATACCCACTGGAAAGTCTATCATCAAAAAACTGATGCCAATACCAATGTTGAAGAGAAAGTAGAGAAACTGGACCCTTCATACATTTCTGGTAATAATATCAAATAGTACAGTCACTTTGGGAAACAGTCTGGCAGTTAAAAAATCTTACACGTAAATTTACCATACAACCCAGCAATCCTATTTCTAGTTATCTACTCAAGAGAAGTGAAACTATCTATGTCCACACAAGGACTTGTGTACATGAGTATACTCATGGCAGCAGTATTCATAATAGCCCCCAAATTCATCCATCAACTAACAGATGGATGAGCAAAATGTGATGTAGTCATACCATGGAATACTATTCAGCAATGACGAGAAATGAACTACTCAAATACACAACAACATGGATGAAACTCAACAGCGTTACACAAAATGAGAGAAGCCGACACAAAAGACTACATATTATATGATTCAGTTTATATGAAATTTCTAGAAAAGTCCCAACTATAGCCTGAGGTTGAGAATGCGGTGGGGAGTAACTAAAACTAAGCGTGAGGAGTCTCGGTAAGGTGATGGAAGCGTGCTAAACGTGAATCGAGGTGATGATTGTATAATGTTGCACTTTTACTAATGTTAAACTGTATACTTAAAGTAGGTGAATTTTCTGGTATCGAAATTCTATCTCAATAAATCTTTTAAATAATATGGATTTTCTTTAGTGAGGCACCCTACTTTTACCCCAATACCTAATACGTCAGGGGCATCCCGCACTTTGGATTAGGGGCCCAGTAGAAACTTATTTGCAGTGGGTTGGCCTGACTGGTGTGTGTCTTCCAGTCATCTGTAGGGCTTTTCTGAACTACTGAAGAGAAGGGATGCACACCGTATTCCAGAATTCTATACAAGATGGTTCCTTAGGGTACCATATTTAGATAAGAGGAAGAGAAATCACTCAAGGAAGCCATTAAACTCTTAAATGCTCATCAATTTTTTTTTAACTGAAAAGAATGCTATCATGTTCAGATTTGCCAAGGATCGAGTCATCACCTTTTGCACTTTCAAGGGTCTGTTGACACAAGCAGAGAAGATGGTTCCTTGCACCTCCAATTCAGGGCGTGAAGACCTATTTGCTACTGAATGTTACAGAAGAAGCTTCTCCGACAGAAATGCGGTGTTCACGATGCAGGCAGGTTATGAAGAAATGATTACGTTCTTCAGCAAGAGGAAGAAGAACAAAACAAAATAACCTGTTGGCGAGGTAGTACCTCCGTTAGGGCTCGGGTTCCCGTTCTTCCTGTTTTAGAGGATGAAAATGACTTCTGTCAGTCATCTTCCTCTGCAGTTCTCCCTCTGCAGGTGAAATAATTACCCCAATGGGCAAATTCGATCCTGTCATTCCTCTGTTTAAACCTTTCAAGACACCCAATTCAACAGCCTAGAGAAATTTCCCAAACAATGGTCAAAATGTGACTTTTTGCCTTATCCCCATGCCAACACCAGCCTCGCTATTTAAAGTGTGGTCCGTGGACCACCATCCGCAGAGGCATCACACATGAGCTTATTAGAAACACAGAATCTTAGGCTCCATCCCAGACCTCCTGAGACAGACTCTGCATTGAAACAAGATTCTCAGGTGATTTAGAGATTAAAATTTGAGGAGCACGTAAGATTCTTAATATTTTTCTTTATATTTAGAGTCTTCTCAAAATACGAAAATAGTTTATCTTTAAAGGAAACTATATTAGTAATATAAATAGGAAACCAGTGCCGTTTTTCTATAAATAAGATATTCTCTGTAAAATTAAATACAACAAAAAAATTTAAACGTCAGAAAAAATTGTGAAAGACTTTAAAATGGGCAAAAACATTTACTGGGTGTCTTGTTGTTTGCACCCTTCAGTGTTATCTGAGCTTTTCATTGTCTTTGAGCAATTTCCAGCACCATAAGTTGTAGAAAATTTATGTGTGAAAAATTTGTGTAGTACACATAATTCTTGTCAATAGCAAGGCGAATGAATTCTGTCTGATGGAATGAATTTGATGGTTGCCCTGTCGCTATGGACCAGTTTTGCATCCGTTTGTAAATTCACCTCAGCACTCCTTATCTGCCTCTTCGTGTGTACGTAATTTGAATTCTCCTTTGAACTGGTTATAACATCTTACTTGTTCACTCATTAATTAGTGAAATACAATCTTTGACATCTGTTCGTTTTATATTTGCATGAAAGTCCTAGTTTCAGATTTTATGACAGTATTTTTAACATATAGTTTTCCATTCTAAGTCGCCATTGATGTCTTCCAACACTTCTAAGCCTGACGCAAGTCTTCTGTTGATAAAAATGGAGATGAACACATTTCAGATAGGTGTTTATTCGTTCTTTCATCCAGCAAATAGTTTTTGAATATCTGCTATTCATTTTAAGATCTGGAAATTAAGTAGTAAACAAAATCAAAATGTCAAACATCCCTGCCATGGATGAACCTTGCTTCTGGAGGGGATAGACATATAGTAAACAAACTAAGTTTAAAAATTATATAGCGTATTATTTGGTGTTAAGCACTATCGAGAAAAATAAATCAGAGAAAGGTCTGTAATTTTTTGCAGCTGGTGTCAGGGAGGGCATCACTGGTAAGAGGAAACTTGAAACAATACTTAAAGCAAATGGGAGAGTGAGCCACAAGGTATCCTGGGAAGAGCATTCTGGGCAGAGAGAATGGACAGTGCAAAGGCCCTGGGGTCCAAGGAACGGCAAGGAGCCTAGTGCGGCTCCAGGAGAGTGCCCGAGGGCGGAACACCGCACGAGCTCCCGCTGTCACAGCCTTGCAGCCCACGGCAAGGGCTTGGGCCGTTGTTCCGAGTGAGGTGAGGGACGTCACCCTGAGACGTTCTCCTTGATGGCATTAGAAGTTTTAAAAGAAAAATCTTACGAGACTAATGTTTTTCACTATATGATGAGACGTTACTCCTCTCTGTTGGAGGACCACCCAAAGTCCTCTGCGTGAGCATGCTGGTCCTCTTTGGGAAACAGTCCACACGCCTCTCTTTAGCATGACCTCCAGAGCTCTTGAGCCTGAATCCCATTAGAAATTAAAATTCCTCACCCTGTGTGTGTAAACGTACACCAGAGTGATCACTGTTCCCCAGGCCCTTTCATTTAGCTCAGATGTCACCTCCACTGTGAAGATTTCATTTCATCAAGCTCGCTCTCTACCCTCAAAGCACTTAGTAGACATCTGAATCAGTCAGAGGAGCCGAGTAACAAACACTCCCTGACTCTTACAGGTCTAAAACAATGATGACGTATTTCCTGATGTTGCAGAGTTTGCTGTGGACGTCGGAGGCTGTCCTGGTGGCTGACCTCAGATGTTGGCTCCGTATGGCCCTTAATTTCAGCTCATACTTCCACAATCGCCAAAATATCAGACGAAAACTCGAAAGAGTCTCACCCTGGCAGGGAAATGCTTCTGCACGTGCCATTTTCTCTAACATTTATTGACCAAAGCAACTTGTTCCCACCTAGAAAGGGAGCCAGAAATATTGGTGGGATGCATTCGCCTTGCCATAATATCTCTTTAGGGAGTGCCGGTCATGCTCGCTGTGGTGATTTGTTCCTACCCGTGTCTCCCCCACCCCATCGCAATTGTGAGTGTGTCTAGAGAAGTTACTGCAGCTCATCGCCTTGCTCTGCCTCAGCCTAGTCCTGCCCTGTGCCTGGCACTTAGTAGGTGACGAATAAATGCTTTTTTTTTTGAACAAATAAATGTTCACTGTCGAAAGCTCAAAGCTATGGCTCAGAGAAACCGGGCATGCATATTTTTGCGTTTTACTTTCTTTCTAGTAAAATGCAGCCAAAGAGCCTGACGTTTTCATTTGGTATTCCGTAAGTCTTAGGAAGATCAGCTGCATTTCTCACAACTTGGCTCGGTCGAAACATGAGGTTTACGAGTTTTTTAAAAATTACTAAAAAGACCGTTAGTTTCTTACTGTTGCTGGAATATTTACAACAGCACGATTTTTTGCTCATACCCATTCCCCGGGGGAAATAGCCTAGTTACAGGCATTACCTAATGCAGTCGGGTCTGGGGACGGGGTGGAGGTACAATGACCTCCGTCGTGTGAGAGGAAAATTTAGGAAGGTTCAGTGGTTTGCACAAGTTCACATGGGACGCTAAAGGCTTTGATTTCCTGACTTTGGGTCATACATCTCTTCATTTCCTCTGATTCTGCCTTGAGTTTTCCAATCTCAAAATGTATGAAAGAGGCCAATTTTAATTGGTTTCTTTCAAGGTGACTATTTTTCTTTGCCAGTATCTTTTTCATGTTCTAAAAAACTTGGGTTCAAAATAATTGATGTAATAACAAATCCGTGAAAATAGCAAACAATACGGCTCTGAAGCCAAGGTCACGTCTCAGGTTTCCTGTGATTTGTGAAGGCATTGATGGCTACCGAGAAATGTGTCTCCTGGGACGTGAACATCGTGGCGAGTGTCTCCTTCATGGGTCTTTCCAGCTGAAAGAAGGCTGACACTTGTTTCCTAAGTACCTCATTTAAAACCATAGCTAAGCAAACATTTTTCTTTTTTTAAAAGCAAAAAAAAGTTTATTAGTTTGCTCTTTATGTTAGGGGGTGTTTGGGGGATTATTGTTGCAGCAGAAATGCTGTCAAGGTCCAAAGTAGTCGCTGCCTATTGTCTTTCTTGACACTGTCTAGCTCTTCTTGTGTGTCTCTAGAGAAGTTGCATTTCAATTGTCTTGACCCGTTTCACGCACTGGTACAGGACGGAGAAAATGTTCTAAGCTGTCCAGGAAGCAGCCAAATTCTCTCTGAAGGTTGCAGAATTTCAAGTCACGTATGTGCAGCCAGATCTGTGCTTTAAACCACTCCAGAGAGAGGGCTCTCTGTGCTCCTACGCTATTCTCCAGGGCAGAAAATGCCACGCCAGCTTTTATGACAATGAACGCCAGCGTCTCACATCCTGCGATCGCAGAGTGAGTTTTCTCAGCTAACTGAAATCCCAGCTTTGGAGAAGGCGAGACTCAGACCTTGTTTTCCCCTTGGTGTGGCTTGGCTTGGCCTCTCGGATTTTCATTTTCCTGTAGATGGCCTCTCTGAAGCCACGGCTCAAACGTTATCAGCAGAGTCTATCTGCGTACACGGCACACAGATATGCGGGCTGATGCTGGCCCTCTAGTAGCTCGGTTCTGCCTGGGTCTGAGGTTGTAATAAACGCCTAAGAAATCTCCGTAGCGCTACTTGTGACAGCTCAGGCGTGGGTCTGAGTTTGATTGGCATCAGCAGATGGGCACTTGAGAACCGCGGCCCCTTGTTATTTGGCAGCAAGTGGATGCAGGGTCCAGGGTGGTTCTACAACATTGGCGTGGGTGAAAACATACTCGTGGATCGACCCTTTGAAACAGGGTGGGGCCCGGCCCTTTGTACGCGTAGGAAGTTCCTCGGGAAGCCCTGACGCACGCCAGAGTTCCCGGAGCGCTGTCTGCGGCACAGCACTAATTATTAGGCAGCTTCAAAGTTCGTCGCACGCTAGTGAGATACTGCGCTTATAAATGAAAGGCAGTGTTTTTCGATGGTGACCTTTGACAGAATTATTTCTTACTATCTTCTTTTAAGGTAATCGGGGGGGAAAACCTGAATCATTGCTGGGGAAGGTTACTAAGCAACCACTTGCCCAGCTAGGGCGATGAAAACGCCTAAAACGAACAGTCCTTGGCCTCGGGAGAGCGCCTTAGGCCCCACGTGAAGAACTGTTAGTAGCTTCATTTTGCTTCTATTATTACTGCTGGCAAACAGCTGAAGACAGACAGCATCCTTATCAAATACTTAAATTCAAAATGACATTTCACATGAAAGCTGAATAATTTATATAAGAAAATAGAAACAGAAGAATTAACTACATAGTTCTTGATGAAGGGTAACTGAGCAGACTAATTGCTACCCTTGTGTGACGTTTTGCTCACGGATCGTTTCCTTGAGAAAACGGGCAGCCGTGTGCCCTGCTTAGATAACTGAGTTTTGCGCAGGAAGCTCTGCAGTCCGCAGGAGGCCCCAGCAGCCACTTCTCACCCCGCTGCGGGCCGAGCCGCTGTCAGGCCTGCGGGGATTTGAACATCCAAACTTTGGTTTCTCAGAGTAGAGAAAGGGTTCCGTGCTGCTTCTTGGCTCAAACACTCACCCCCCCCGCCTCTCTCTCATTCCCGTGACGGGACCCGACAGGCTGGGTGTGGAAATTTAAAACAAAACAAAACATCAAAACCAAAAGGAAAATTACTCCTACATGTCCCAAGATACTTATACTTCTGTTGGAAAATTTTCCAGGGGCCCAGTAATGATGGTCATTCCCATAGACCAGATGTGTGTATTTAAAAGAAAAAACAAAAAAAAACAACACAAAACGCCTAGGCTTACAGCTCCGTGAAGAAAGTAACGCCTTCAGAAGTGAGTAGTCAATGCTGGCCTCCCGTCAGCGTCTGAGGGACGCATGAAGCTGCACAAGGGTCTTTTCAGGCCTGACCGTTGAGGCCAGAACGGACGGGGCCTCTAAACACAGAGGACCTATGTTGACCTGGCCGCATTTTCTAAATTCAAATTTATCACCTGGGCAAATATTTGTTTGTGGGGCAGCTGCATGGAATATTGGAAATCGGGGGTGCTGTTAGAAACTGCAGACGTATAAGTATTTCACCCGATTTCGGTGCTGGGGTTTAACCACCATGTTCTCAAACATGAGGCAGATAGAAGGTTGTCTTGGCGGTTTTCTCTCCAAACTTGTTCTGTCTGAGAAGGACTTTGACGGACTTATTTGAGGTTATTTGCACAAGTCTAGGCTCTAATCCTATGAAGAAAACGGGGAAAGGAGCCTCTTTTCTCTAAGCAGCCCCCATTTCTTTCCATTGGGAAGAGAATACATTTTCTGGATTAAAAAATAAATATATCCATGTTTTGTCCGGTCTAAATCGTTAGGAACGCAGGACTGAGAAAGTCACTTGTCCTTCCTCGCTTCTGTTTTGTGCTCCCCTGTGGTCATTTTCTTGCGGTCAACGCTACAGAGACACATAACTGGAACCGGAGTCTCCTCGTCGTCGGGGCTGCTCGGTGGGCAGAGTCAGCTGGGAGCGCGTTCCTGGCGCTGGCAGGTCGCTGGGCAGTGTGTGTGTCAGGTTGTCATGTAGTACACCCGTGTGCCATTTGGACCCAAATCTGAGATTGCAGTCCCCCACCTGCAGGAACGCCGATGCGGGCTCAGCCTCCCTCCTTCCAACCAGCAAAGACTCGCCCGCCAGGCGGTGCTCACGGCGCCCCAGGCCGGAGGCGCGATGCCCCAGCGATTCTCAGAAACCTGGCCGGAAGGAGGAGAGAGGAAAGAGCTTGATGGCATTTCTGCTCTGGGCCAGGCTTTTTACATTTTTATTTCCTTACGGTTCTCCCAAACCACTTTGTGAGATACAAAATGTTACCCCACTTAATAGATGAAGAAACGGACCAGCGTCCCAGTTTGCTCAGGACAGAGGGACTCCTGGGATGCGAGACCTCGGTTTTAAAACTGGGATAGTCTATCGCTATGCCACACTGAATGGGCTCGATCCCGTCTGATCTCGGAAGCTAAGCAGGGTCGGGCCTGGTTGGTACTTGGATGGGAGACCACCTAGGAAGACTGGGTGCTGTAGGCGTTAAAAAAACAAAACAAAACAAAACAAAATTGGGATAGGCCCTGTCAAACCGGGGCAAGCTGGTTACCCAAGTGTGGGTTCTAAATACATGGCAGTTACAAAGTCACGGCCACAGAGGCAGACGTATGAGAAGGAGCACCGCCTCTTACAGCCGGAGCAGACGTTGGCGGAGACCTCTCGTGAGGCTGGGAGCAGCCCCCAGAGCAGGCTGCAGGAGTCAGTGCTGCCAGCAGCCCCCGGGGGATGCAGAACAGGGCTGCCCCACTCCAAGGCAGCTCGCCAGGGTGCGTCTGGCCTGTGCACCAGCTTTGCTACTCTGCTTCTGATCCACAGGGCAATGAAAGCGAGCATCCTGCAGCCAACAGCAGGGGCGGAGCCACTGCACCTGAGGCCATGGAGGCAGAAGCCCCAGAACACCAGGGCCTTTGTCCCTGGGCCTTGGCCTCTTGGCCAGGATGGGAGATGGAAGGGCAGGTAAAGTCAGTCGAGAGGAAGTCTGTAAGGGAAACGGCAACGATCACTGAATGATTAGAGACGTCAACATGTCTGATAGGCAAAAGGAAAAATGAGATGCCCTGTATTAAAAGTGGAGAGATCCTGAATCTCTTACCTCTCTTTGCCATCAATGTCCACTCTGTCCTGAAAAGTCTCTCTCGCTTCCCGGGCCCCAGATCCTATGTAAACCGAAGACGTTGGACTAGATCACCCCGAAGTACCCTCCAGCTCCCGAATTCTCTGATTCTGCGAGAGTCCAGCTCCAAGAGCGTGAGCGCGAAGGCACAGTTGCTTGTAAACAGTTCTGGGAAGCTGCGGCTCCATGAGTTGACTGCTACATTTGCCCCGGGCTGACTTGAGTTGCAAATAGCCGAGAGGTGCCTCGGGTAAACCTGCGAGTGTCTACCTGTTTGCAGAGGTGGTGATGCGGGTAGAGGTCCTCTGCAGGCACAAGAGGCCCCAGGAACACACCTGAGTTGTGTTCTTCACCTACGAAAACAGTTCTGCCAAGTGCCCCCGGCATGTAGGCTGACGTAAGTGCTGGGCAGCTGTTTGGGTTATTTTTTTTATTTTTTTTTTACTGTGTCTGTTTTAGAATGAAAACAGTTTTATCTCCTTGATTTTATATAGCATTTCATACTTTCCAGACCTCTTCCAACTGTTACCTCGTTTCACCCTCTTAATAGCCCTGCAAAATAAACAATTATCATCTCCATTTGACATAGAAAGAAATAAAGTTCACCTAATGTGATGTTGAGAAAACTCGAGTAATGAATGTCTTGAAAAAAAAATTCTCACAGACTCCAAGTTTTGACTTAACTTATTTTTATCGAATTACACAAAAATACAAATATTCCATATGTCGATATTTATCACACGACCATGAAAAAAATCTACTAATTAAATATAAACAAGGCAAAAATATCAATAGCTCTCGAGTTAAGAACATTCATTTCATGTGTTAGGTAATATTCTGCTGAAACTAAACTGCCAATATCGGGCTTTGTAATAGACCTGTGTATCCACATGTCTTACACTTCTCCGGTCAGCGTGATCCCTTTTATTAGTTTGAGTCACTATGCTTATCATAGCCTATCCTTCCATTTTAACTTGACCTCGTTTTGAACCGTGGCTCTATAATTATGAAGGATCAATCAATCGAAAGGCATAAACCAAAGTTTCATACTCAAAGTTAAAAAAATTAGTATTTAATGAAAAATCCCTCCTCGTGTATTTGCTACAACTCTTCCCGTTGATGAACTGTTGCACATCGGTACAAAGAGAAGCACGATCCAATGAAAACATTCGCTCGAAGCCATAGATATCTGAAGTAAGGCTCTGGGGTGCTGCCTCCAGCCTCCCACCCATATTTCTCCGTTTGAATTACCCTCTGTCAGCAAAGCTTTCTGACACCTCACCCTCCCATGTTAATTAAAATCCGTTCATTCCACAGGACCCAGGCAGAATTGCACTTCCTGTCCCAACCCCCACAGCTTGGCCTTCTGCTTCGCTCTGCCTTGGGCTGCAGTTTGCAGTCGCATCCACGTCAAGTTTCCTTAGTGGATAAAAAACTTTTAAGCCAGGGACCTTGTTATAATCACTGTGGTTCCCGATACAAATAAAATATCTTAATTGTAGGGTAAACCAAAGTGAGGGATCTTCATAGGACACATATTTGAGCTCCACAAGAAGCAGAATGATATTTTCTGACAGAACGGAAGCCTCTCGGGATAGATGGGTTGGCACAAAATGTTATGTTATGTTATGTTGTGTTGTGTTATGCTATGTTATGCTATGTTATGTTATGTTATGTTATGTTATGCTATGCTATGTTATGTTATGTTATTTATTTTTTTTTAGGCGAGGCAACCCTTGGTTGACCTCACAGATTGCAAGGACCTTGTCAGCTTACAATCCCTTATTTTTTATTTTTTAGAACTACAGCATCTGGTCTTCCTAGGTGGTCTCTCATTCAAGTACTAACCAGGCCGAACCCTGCTTAGCTTCCGAGATCTGACGAGATCGGGCACGTTCAAGGTGACCTGGCCATAGACTGGCACAAAACTTTAAACATTTAAAGCTTGAGCAGACTGAGGACTCATCTAATCCAAATCTCTTGCTTTGTAGAAGGAGAAACTGAGTCTCAGAGAAATTAAGCAACTGGCCCAAGGAGAGGTCCCCAGCTTAAGTATGGGTAGCACCAGTAATTAAGTCCAAGCTCAGCGTGCTCTGCTCTATCAGACGGCTTCCCTGCTGCCAACTCTTCATTGATGCCTGGAGAAGTCGTTCAAAGCAGAATGCTCAGATCTCAAAGAAGAGGCTCGATCCAATCGCTCATCAGAAGTTCTGGAAATTGATTTACACTGTCTGCCACTGTCCAACCTTTTATTTTCTTAACCAATTCTACCTACGTCACCAAGAAATGCAGTCTTGGGTTGTATTTAACAGACAGGAGCAGGTCTAATTAAGGACAGACTATGTGTGTCCAGCATACAGTAGGCACCAAAAAAAATCTTACATGTTTGAATGAATCAATCAACATCCACAACCTAAATCCCATAATATTATAAATACAGACACCGATAAAATGAACCAATGAGCTTGCAAACATAAATTGCAGATGGCACGAGTACAGAGCTGGTAGTAAGGTCTTCCACTTAACCATTCGCATGCTAGATCAGGGGTTGTCAAATGCTGGCCCTTAGGCCAAATCCAGGACTTCTTATTGTTAATAAAGCTTTATTGGAACATGGTCGTTCCCATTTGTTTACATAACTGAGACATCTATGGCTGTTTTTGGGATGGTATTGCTGAATAGTTGTGACAAAGACTATGTGGCCAACAAAGCCTAAAATATTTGCTATCTGGCCTTTTACAGAAAAAATTCTAGATCCTTGAACTTGATGTGTTTCTTAACCTGGACTTTGTAACTCTAATAAGATCTCTACACATACGTTTAGAATTCTACCAGGACTTTTAAATGTCGCATTTTTATGTCTATGATAATCTGGAGTTAAAAAATGAGCATAAACACACTCTGTATTCTCTGAATAGCTACTCTAGAACTTAGTCACTGTGCCTGGTGTTTTAGCGTCTGCATTTAGATTTGGGTTTATGGTGGTTAGAAATATGAGAAGGTGGAAAGACCTCACAGAGGGCCAGACAAAGTCCCTTTAGTGGCATCCAGAGCCGTGTTAACTACTTTGCCTATGACTTAGGGGCGTCTGCTCACGAGTCAGGT
Organism: Pteropus alecto; assembly: GCF_000325575.1. Taxonomy (NCBI): domain Eukaryota; kingdom Metazoa; phylum Chordata; class Mammalia; order Chiroptera; family Pteropodidae; genus Pteropus; species Pteropus alecto. Next base: position 9,177,446 of record NW_006437828.1, on the reverse strand, counting down.
AAACTCGGAACCAGAGGAAAACACGTGGGCTTTCTCTACCCGTCCTGGCACGGCCAAGCCCTTTTTTCTTGCTTCGGGGGAAAAGAAAGGTAGTTATTTTTGCTGTATGGAGGAGTGAGGAAGGGTCCACAGAAAACTTTGCATAGGGTGTGTTTTTCTTAGTCCCTTCACCAGTTAATGGCCCAGGTATTCAGGAAGTGGTCGGTGGGTTTCTGAGGACCTGGACATTTGCCAGGGGAAACCAGTGTTACTTGATCTGGATGGAGTGATTGTACCACTTTGCTCCCAGACTAGAAATGTGCCTCTCATAGGAAGTACGAGGAGGGGCTTGGTCAACCATTTAAAATGGCGTTCTTAAGCCGTTTGCGCATCCTCGCGGGTCTGTACCAATCCAATCAGATTCATGAAGAGAGAGGGAGATAAAGGCAGACAGCTTTTAAAAGTTCATGGCCCGTGAAAAATAAGACTGATTGTTTCAAGAGGGGATCTTTCAAAGTGAGAAAGCAGAACTCGACTTATAAAGCTTGAAACCCACAGCAAGGCAATCAAAATACTGATTTCCCCAAAGCACAAAGACTTTTGTGGTGTTTCAAACCAAGTAACCGCTTAGAAGAACCCAATTTCAGTCCTGACTAGTTAGCATAAAGTTTACAATTGCAAACTGGAACAATCCTTTAGGAAAGAACTATACAGTGGGAGGCATAAAGAAAACACATGCCCTTAGGCCCAGTAATTCTACTCCTAGGAATTTTTCTTAAGGAAATAATTCACAGAAACCAAATAATGTATAAGTAAAAATGCTCGGTGCTACATTATTTTTAAGATAAAATAAGTATTTATTAACAAAATATCAATGCTAGGAGATGTTTAGTGACTTATGCATGCTATATCGATATCATAGAAGTGTTAATGTGGATAATTATAAAGAACGTGTAGAAATATGGATAAGTGCGCTATAGCTTATGTAAAAATGATAGCACACCAAGTACAGTGTTTACTACAATTGTGGGTATGTAAATACCACTTGCAAGAGGTGACGTCAAAGAATTAAAATAATTACGTGGTATGGTACTGTGGACAATGTTTTAAATATTTTCTTTAATGATGTTATGTCTTTTTTTTCAAAAGCTCAATAGAGACAGACATTAAGGAAACATCATACTGAGATATCAGGGGAAGATAAAATCATTTTATTCAAACATCGTAAGGATTCTGAAAAGAATCCATGTGTCAAAAGTCATGCTACTCTTTTTTTTTTTTTTTGGTGAGAGTTAAAGGGCACCAATTACTTTAGTCTTCAGACAGCTTTTGTGACAAGTGCTAATCTTATTCACATTTTTTCAGATGAAGTAATAGGCATAGAGGGGAGATGCAGTTCGCCCACGATCACACGGATAACTGACTAGTGGCAGAGCTGGGATTTAATCCAGGTCTGACTCCAGGTCTAGCGGTTGAGTCAGAAAACCCGTGAGACTTTATGCTCCCCAGAGACAGCCTCTCAGACAAGAAAACGCTTAGAATGAGGACGTGCTTGGTCATCAGACAGACCCGAGTTTGGATTCTGGCTTTTTGCATCAACCAGGATGCTTTTGGTGAAAGGAAATAAAATCTGACTCATACTGACGTAGGCACTTGGGAAACTTATTGTCTCGTACCACGGAGTCTAGAGGCGGGGCTGGCTGTGGGGTTGCTGGGGTTGGCAGCTCAGCGATGCCACTCAGGAATCTGCTTATCTTTCTCTCTGACCCCTCTGTCATCCTTGGAGGGTGCTGGGAAAAAGATGGATCACATGCTTGCCCAAGAAGGAAAAGAGAGTTCTCCTTGGGATGCTCTCTTAGGAGAGGAAGATCTCCTCAGAAGACTCCCATCAGAAACGTGCCCCGAATCATTCCTGGACTAGTTTCTGGTTGGGGATGGTGGTTGCCTGATGGGTTCCCACTGCGAGCAGGTGTAGACGTCAGGGAGTAACCACCAGCCACTGTACTCTTCTGGCTACCTAAGGTGTTTGCATTCCCACGTCTTCATCTGTACGATGGCGGGGCTGGCGACTCCATGGGTGAGGGCTGGATATACCTGGTCCATGGGGACATTCAGTATCAGCTGGTTTATTAGTTGGGGGAGGAAGGGGGAGAGTAGTGGTTGTATGCCTTTGAGCTCTCTGGGGTGCAAACTTAGTGTGTTTAATTCTTTCATGTACCACCTCACTCTCCCCCCGGTGGTGGAATGATAGTTTGGTAAAGAATGAGGTGCACATATTCCTAAAATATTTTAAATATTCTTTTCTCCCCTCTTTTTTTTTTTTAGCAGCTTTATTGAGATATTATTGACATACAAAAATTGTATCAATTTAGGCATCCAACTTGATATTTTGATATATGTATACATTATGAAACGATCACCACAATCCAGCTAATTAAACATCTATCACCTCTGCCTATTTACCGTGTGTGTGTGTGTGTGTGTGTGTGTGTGTTGGGAAGATTTAATTTAAGATCTATCCTCTTAGCAGATTTAAAGTATACAATACGGTATTGTTAACGATCATCTCATGCTATGTGTGAGATCTGCAGAACGTATTTATCTCACATAGCTGAGTTTTCCCCTCTTTTCTTGCCTTCAGCCTTCGCTCTGCTTCTCTATCGAATTTATACAGTTGGTAAGAAAAAAGCATAAACCCAGTGTAATAAGACGCTCTGAAGTTCCATTATTGAAAAAGTGGAAATTAGATTTCCTAGAAAAATTTACAGTTTTCAAGATCCAAGCTGAATAAGGTGATTTCTGCCGCCCCTCCCACCCCGCTTCCCCGCAGTGTCTCTTATTGGTGTTTCTCTCAGGCTGTTTTCAATCGATCTTTTCACACTGAATTTCTTCCTCCGTGTTATTAATTTGTTATTTATACTAAGTGAAAAAACAGTGAGTGTTTGCAGACTGCAAAGTTCACGCACCTGCTTGTGTGTGGCTCT
>NW_006437828.1:9170369-9174138 GCF_000325575.1 Pteropus alecto | reverse complement strand
TTCACGTGTATACAGAGACCCCGCTGATTTTGACATCTCTGGTCAAACGCCGTAGAAAGGATGATGTGGTCAGCCCTGTGGCCAGTTCCTGCTTAATTCTTCAGACTTTACCCTAAAACCCCACAAACACATTAAAATCCATGAAATACCAATGGGCTAAAAGCAGTAGCTTTCTACCCATAAGAACGTGGCTGTAGAGTCATAAATCGTTTGTGTGAATTTCATTTATTAGAATGCAATAATATAATACTTTATAAATGATTTAAAAAGGCAAGTATTACTTAGAATTCTTTCACCCAAATACAACTATCTCTATTTTTGCGTTTCCAGGTAGCATTGGCTATGTATCTACATTTTCAGATAGTTATAATCACAATGCATATGTAATATTACATATATTACAAATATTACAAATGGTAGTTGACTGCCGACATTCTTTTTTTGTTGCGGTATCGAGTTTTCGTTTTCATTTATTTATTTATTTTTATTTAAAAAATAGATAAATCTATATTTTGTATTTTTTAATTACAGTTGGCATACTATATAATGTTAGTTTTAGGTGTATAACATAGTGAATAAACATTTATACAACTTACAAAGCGATCACACCAATAAATTTAGTACCCATCTGACAGCGTACATACTTATTACAATATTATTGCCTATATCCCTTATGCTATACTTCACATTCTCATAGCTATTTTGTAACTACCAATTTGTACTTCTTAATTCTTTACCCCTTTTCACCCACCCCCCAAACCCCTCCCACCTGGCAGCCATCAAAATATTCTCTATTTCTAATGAGCTTGTTTCTGTTTCGTTTGTTTATTTATTTCATTCTTTAGATTCCACATGCACGTTACTAAACATTTTTAGTTACTGCATTTTAAAGGGGGGAGGAATTGTATGATGCAATGGTTTTCACTTATCTGGGAATGTGCAAAGATATTAGACCATATTCCTCACGAATGTCAATAGTCTACTCTGTTCTACCTTTTCACGTGACAGTGTACACATGAATATTTTCCCATGGTATTACGTAATCCTCATGAAGATCATGTTAATCGATTACGCAACATTCCATTGCGTTGTATGATTGCTTACTAAACCATTGTTCGATCGGTCCACAGTTAGTATTTTTTTGGTTTGTTTCGCACTATTACAGATAATGTTGCAATGATCAACTCTGCATCCACTTTCGAGATATTTTCTTGGGATAAATTCCTAGAGGTGGTAAAAGGATATGGATATTTTTATGAGTCTTGATATATCTTATTACATTGTTTTCCAATAGATTTATGTAAATTTGTGACGTGACCATCAATGTATTAATCCCAATCGAGTGACGCGAAATAGATGTTTTCTGTTAGTTAAATGGGTATAAAGTGGTTCAATATTATTTTACGTTTTAATGCTTTGAATTATGCCCGGGTTACATGTTATAAATATATTTAGACTCCAAAGTTTCCTTTTAAGTGATGTATCTATTCATATGCCTTGCTAGATTTTTTTAGGGCGTCATTCTGGGATTTGGGGTTGAGAGAGGTAGAAACAAAGAGTTTGAATCCCAGCTCTGCCACTTACTCGCTATGCGACATCGTGGTCTGTTTCCTCATCTGTGAAGTGGGATAGTAATGTGTCTCCTAACAGAGTTGTTGAAAGGATCAACCGGGATAGCACATGTAAAGAAGCACCGAGCACACACATTACAAATGTTTCGTGAGTTTTTAGTCACGCGATATGGTTTTGGTCGGAACCTTCAATGTCTCCCATTACTCTCAAGTCAGGCTCGTCTTGGCCTCTCGGCAGCCTGAGCACCTCTCATCTCTGCATTTGTTCTAACCCACTCTTTACAGGAAATGTCTTGACTGGGCCTTGGCTGTTTCAGAATTTGATCGACGCCCTTTTACAAGCAGTTACTCCCCTCCTGCCCTTACCAACTTCTTCCTTTACAAACTCCTAGTCATCCTTCAAAACAGCCTCCCGAAGTCTCCCCGACCCTCCCGTCTAACTTTATTTCTCTTCCTCCCATAGACCCCTGTTCCTGTCTCCACCACAGCATTCGCCATATTAGTCTACATTGTCAATTTACTTGTATCTTTCCTCAAGGAGACCCTAAGCCTCGTGTGAGTAAAAACCACATTTTATTTGATTTTATGGCCTCACTAGCAGCACGGTGCTTGGCACGAGAAAAGTGCTCACCAAATATTTGTCGAATGAATGAATCAGTACCTATGTTACTCATAAGGCGTGGATCCAAATATCTCAAAAAGGAAAGGAAAATCACTTTCGCAGGGCAAATATTTGCCATCACTGGGATTAGTTGGAAGCAGGGCAGCATCGTAGGACAAGAGAGTTTCATCTATTAAGGGACTGCTTTGGATGTGTGAATTGTGGGGTTACAAAATGCCTATGTACTCTCGCTACCTCACGATCGTTCCAGCCACGGTTCTGAACGATTCCTCAAAACCTTGAAAGACAGAGAATTGCTATAGGCGATTGAGTTCAACAGTCTCTGAAACATCCTCTGAAGGTGAGCCCCAAAGAGCAATCCCCAAAGTACGATGGGCCGTGGCCGCCTGGCAGGAAGTGACTCATCTCCCAAGATGAGTACTTGGAAAGTGACAACATCTATTTGGATGATTAAGTTCCGATCTAATTGTCTAAAAAATAAAAATAAGCATATGTTTTGGTACATCTCTTAAGTGCTAAAAATACACATGTAAGTGTTTTAGGAAGAGTCTGGTTGGGAAAGCTTGGAGTGAATAAAACTTGAGTTAGAAATGGAAAGAGATGGATAAGCGAAGAATAGTAAGTTTTCTTAGCAAGAAGAACAGAAATGAGACATGAGGTATCGAGATAATGAGGAGGCAGTTCTGGCTGGAGCAAGGAAGTGAGGTGGTGTCTTATGGGGAGCCAGAGAATTCCTTGTTAGTGTACCCATGCTGCCTTGGGAAGCCCTACGCCACCTCACCTGTGTCCTCTTGGAATATGAGAACACAGAGGCCCCACCAGGGGACTTCGGAGGACAAAAGTGAGAAGGCTCCACGGAGCAATTCCCTCGGCATCCTACGATTCTGTACTGCTGGGGAAGAATCACCAGGCTTTCCTGTGGGACTCTCACAGGAGACTCTGGAAGGCAGGCTTGGAATTGCAGTACAGGGGTCAGTCGCAGCCACCTGCAAGCTTCAGCTTGTTGGATGTTTGCGCTGAGGGTGGAGAGCGGTGGGGGTTGGGAAGGAGCCTTCATTCGGGCAGGAGGGCAGTGTTCTCTGCACAGGTTCTTTTGGAAGAACATCCGGAATGGTATGTGTTTCATGACGCAATGCAACCGGCTACATTCTGGGCAGGTCGGATTTGCGACTTATTGTGTGCATTTTAATCAAGCCCAATCCCCTTAAAAATGTTATTGGCAGGGATGGGGAGCAGGTATTTCGTACGGTTTCTGTTGCTAAGTGTTAGAGGGCTGAACTTTACATAACTCGCACCATCCGAAGACCAAACATGGCACCGTTGCAACTTAACGGAAGAGAAATGATCCAGAAAAAATAAAATAAAATAAAACGAAACAGTGAATTCTGACTTGTTTTCTAGACTTGAGACCTGCATGCAGTCAGGTTTTATCCTTGAGCAAAACTACTCGCTGACCAGAGATATCACAGGGACCAGAGTGTCCCTGTCGGTGCTGTTTGTTGTGATGGGAATAATTAACTCTGGAAATGCTGACCAGGTCATGCTTAAGGCACTTCTAAATTATGGTGCCAGACTT
>NW_006437828.1:9151632-9170184 GCF_000325575.1 Pteropus alecto | reverse complement strand
CCAGGGTGTCCCTGTCGGTGCTGTTTGCTGTGATGGGAATAATTAACTCTGGAAATGCTGACCAGGTCGTGCTTAAGGCCCTTCTAAATTATGGTGCCAGACTTTCCCAGACGTCAGTCCCTGTGCTGCCCAGAGTCCTCATTCCAGCTATGGCAGCATGTGGTCAACCAGTGGCCAGAGGGACCAGCCCACACCACCCCGAAGGGCTGAAAGTAGGCTTGGCCTTTCTTCTAGCTTTCGTACCCTAGAGGGTGACAAGTTCTCATTCTTCTCAGGTGCCACCACCCCCTTTCTGTCTTCAATCTGGTTAAACTAAAACAAAAAAACAAAAAACAGAAAACAAAAAACAAAAATTAAAAACTGCTCCATTTATTGAGAATTTTAGTGTTGGTTCTATCTATATTTCTTAACCGGTGCTGGTTAATTTTGTCCCTTAACCCTTGGCTCGCTTGGATTCCCTGGGACGTAGGATTCTTATAGTACAACATTCAAGGCCAAACGTTCTGGCGTGACAGCCAGATGTGGATGTTAGTGAACAGTGGCGTAGAGCATGGAGCAGGTGCTGGCCATGCGTCTCTCCGAGAGGAAGTCCGGGACAGCCGTGGCTCAGCACACAGCCCCTTCCGCTTGGAGTCTGAAGATTCCTTCAAATACTGAGTCTGCCACTAACATGACACTTGACCGGGCAATGGCGTCACCTCAGTTCCTTTGTGAAATGCTGTGACGTACAGTATTAGCGTTCCTAATTTTGCCGTCTCTCACTGGCGGAGGATCACGCATCCTTGTCCCATGGAGCCAGGCACGGCCATGTGGGTTTTGACACCCCTCCCTCCCGTGGAAGGACTACACATTCCTGCCCTGTTGACTTCAGGCCTGGCTGTGAGATTTGTTTTGGCTGACAAAAGTGAGTACAAGTAATTGTGCCACTATTGTATAGACGCCTGAAGAGCCATTGTGTGGCTCGTAATGTGTGACATGAGCCAGAAATAAACCTTGGCAGCGGTAAACACTGAGATTTTGGGGGGTTGTATGTTATCGCGGTATAACTTGGCTTAAGCCGATTAATGAAATCGAGAATACGATGACCTACCTGATGGGCTTCTCGTGAGAATCAAATGAAAGAATTAACTCAAAAACGTGTCGTGCACGTGGAAGGTGCCGGTCACTGGGTTGCAGGCGGAAGAGCTATGAAGCTGCATAGGGCACGGAGCCCGTACCCCACAGAGCGAATAGTAGAGGAGACAGAGGTGTCTAAACTCCGTGTTCACATTGACGTAGAGTAGACTGATGGCTTTCGTGAGGGATTCAGCCTGGGCTGTCGCAAATCCCCCGATTCAGGAAAACCTCCTAAAGTATGCTTTTCCTCAGAAAATGCTTAACGAATAGTGAACTGGGAAAGCAAAACCGTAGCACGTGGCTGAGCGGCCGCGTGAAATCGCCAGCGAGCCGAGTACAGCGCTGTTTGCACCTAAGCCCTACAGGTCAAAGCACGTCATTCATACCCAGATCTAAGACGCATATTTTATTTCGGCTGCTGGAGGACACTTATAATTAGTCAAAACCACAAATGTACATGATCCAAGAGTCAAGGGTACGTGGTGTGCAGCATGGTGGTCCTCGACACCCAGCGTGGTTTATCACTTGATAAATGGCTGGATGGAGCTACCTAGCAGCATCCACAGCGCGTTTGCTCTCACCAGGGGAAGTTCAGTTGTCAGAAAGAGAAACCCACGCATACCGGTTCGGTTACGGCAGGATGCGGGGAAAGGGTTCAGAGGGGTCTCCTGGGGTCTGGAAGGCCTCCATCCCTTGTTTTGGTTCTTCCCTGAGAATGTCCATGTTCCTCTCTTCAGGCTGCTTCTCCTGCAACCTTGGGCTTGCTTGCTTGGTCTCACTGGGGTTCTGGTGTGCTGCTGCTGGCCTGACCGGGCCCCACCCAGGTGATTGCGGTGGGGCACCCAGATATGTGGCCAAACGTCATTCTGGGTGTTTCCGTGAAGGTGCTTTTGGATGCGTTAACAATTAAATTGGTGGGATGAGTTAAGCAGACAACCCTCCTCAGTGTGGGGCCTCGTCCAGTCAGCTGTCACACTGGGGCATGGACCATCCTGGCTTAGGAGCCCGCCAGTCTTCGGCCTGGAACAGCACCATTGGACCCTGGGGCTCCAGCCTGCCCACGCCCTCTGCAGACCTCAGGACTCACCGGCCTCCATGTCTGCAGAAGCCGATTCCTTATCACAAACCTCTTTCTATATCTCTACACGTCCTTTGATTCTGCTTCTCTAGAGAACCCTGACTAATATGATTGTATAGCATCAGGCTCACAGACACGTGACTGTGCTTCTTGATCTCAATAACACCAGCGCTGCGGCCATTGAACTGCCCTGTCCTCAGCCGGGAGATGCTCCTAGGTCCAATCAGCACTGGAGGGGACCGTGGCGTCTGCAGGACCAGCCCATACAGAGTGGAGACAAGACAGGTTGTTGAAGGTGTCGCGGGTGAAGAACAAGTGAATAATATCTCTCTCACAGTTTTCCTCTCCAGTGAATGCAACTAACTTAACCTCCGTGGACTCAGGAAGAGCTGTTCACACTATTGTGAGGTCGTCACGGGGTCGTACTTCTCTGAGAGCCACCTCCCAGAAGCTTGGCAACTAAATGGTCCTCCTTGTCCCTCCACGTTCTAATACAAGAAAAAAAAATCAGATGTAGCAGCACTTTGAGCTCGTAAGTGTACTTTTTGTCATTTTGGGGACAGGCTGCTGTCCACCATGCCTTTCTAGGCACTAGACCGGAACCCACCAGGACGAGGGCTTATTACGGGGGGTACTATCTTCCAGTCACGTGACGTTAGGCAAACCGATTCCCTTGTGGGGCCTTGGTTTATGCCTCTGTGAGGCGGGGTTAATGCCCATCTCTGGAGATACAGTGAGGTATGCAAAACAGCTGTGCAAAAACTCCTCGACAATTCCATTATGACGTAACATGTTGTGTTAAAGCTGTTTAAGAATTCTGGGATATCATAACTAGAAGGTATTATAAAGAACGCCTGATCCAGCCCCTTGATTGCAAAGATTATGAAGCCGAGGCTCGAAGAGATGTTATTATGCCGTGGACATAAATAACGATTCTCACGATCCTGTGGTTGGCTCCGGTCTGACTGCTCACCCTCCTCTAGGTGTTTGTTTTCATAGCTGGGAGGGTCAGGATCTTGGGCTGTCTCCCCTCCCTCTCCTTTTAAGGACTTGGTTTCCTCTGAGGCCACTTGGGGGACCCCCTCGGAGGTGAGGAAGCCAGAGCAGGCCATCTGCTCTTCTGGGGCAGACCTGCCAAGGGCGATCATCCAAACCCCCGTGGCGAAGAGAGGCCAAAGCCACAGGTCTGCGTGGGATTCAGTCGTGCGGCAAACACCTCGCCGGCTCACAGGCGTGCGGGCCCTGTGGCCAGGTTTCCTGGGATGTGCGGTTTGGCAGCCCCGAGCCTCGGTGCCCAGCAAACAGCTTTTGATCTAACGCCACGGTGGCTTTTGAACTCAGAATGCAGCGCGCCTTTAATCGCTCTTGGCTCAGATTCCCCAGGTTAATTTCCTGACATCTAAGGAGCTTTGTTTAGTGTATGCAACTTCCTGCCTTTTATGTCAGAGCCTGTGGACTGACGGGCCAGAGAACCAGAGAACGAGCCAAGATAACCTGGGGCTGAGGCAAGTGTTTGGGGCTCCTCTCCTAGGTTTATTTGCCTCGGTCACACACTCATCCTTAGTCACTGTTTTCCTGATATTAATGCAATCGGAGGTTCTTATGTCAGATGCCGAAGCGGGTGAAATGCTGGAGAGATCCCGCCCTGACTTTGTGACTTCGTGACTTTCTGTTGATGCCAGAGGCCTTTGGGGAGCAGTCACTGAAGGCCCTTATCCTGAGTCCCCTTCACAGTTCTCTCCACCCTCCTTTTTCAACCTTCAAAAGCCCCCGACAACCCTGGACCAACAAGACAGAGCGAGTGACATCCCACCCTGTTGTTAGCCTGTGCAAACTCCTCTATTACTACCCACCCCCCATCCCCCACCCCAACGGACCCTCTTCTCCAGTCTGCATTTGCATTCCCTTTGTTGGTCTGACAGCAGAGTTTGCTCAGTTGTTTGTCCTTTCTGTGAGTGAGCGCCAGTGTTTCTAGAAGTTTCTGGACAGCTGCGCTGTGCCTCTTTGACTTAATGCATATGGTGCCTCAGCAGGCAGGAGCCTAATAAGTGCTTTTGCTGGTGGCAGGTGTTGGAACATTTACCTCTCTCCAGGGGCTGTGGGGGGCTCAATTACCATTTTAGACACTCAGGTTGCAAGTGCGAAGTAGTCACGTTCGGGCACTCAGATGTAAACAAACAGACAAACAAGCAAACAAAACTTGATTCCTTGCACTTAGGAGGGGCTGATTTCGTGAGCTCAGGGGAGGGAGGGACGTCCTCCTGCATTACTTAGAGCACGTTAAGGAGCAGAACCCTTGGAGAATGTGTTCACTGAGCGCCAGACACCGGGGTCCCTGTGGGCTGATTTGCTTTCTGTTCGCGGTCCCCCATGTCGAGGAGGTGCTCGGTAAATGGTTGTTGAGTGAACGATGGCAACTGCTTACAGCCCGGCGCCTTGCAGGTGAGCACACAGCTCCGCGGAGGTCCGGCGGGAAGTCGGAAGGTGGGCACCTGTCTCCTGCTTCCCGAGCTAGTGCCGCCTCCTCTTAGGCGACTTGTTCGTTTTGTGCGTCTGGCGTGGACCAGCCAACTGCTTCGAGGGACACTCGAGCTGGCTCTGAGGGCCCCTGGGTCTCAGGAAACTCCTGGGGACCTCACAGTCTGGTGAGAAGGAGTGCGCCGGAAGGAGGTCAGCTGTCATTTTTGTGGCTACTTGAGACTCCTGTTGGGGGTCTGGGGAGTCCCCTTCAGACTTGACTGGCTCCCCACGACCTGAATATCCAGTGACGTAGGGTCAGAGACAGATGCTCCGAAAGGCCGGGCTTCCTGCTCAGAGTTACCTCCGAGTGGATCAGCCTCGGGAGCAGCCCAGGGTCACCTGTCAGGAAGACTTACCTTAAAAACCTCCCCTTCTGCCAGTTACAAACTAACTAACCAACTAGCTAACTAACTTACTAACTCACAGTGAAATTCTTAGAAACAAACAACTCAAAAGAAATTACTTTATTTGCTCAGGAATCTTCGCTTCTTTCTTTTCTCTGTTTCTCTGTTTCCAGCTCTTTGCCTTTCTCAGTCTGTCTGTTTCTGACAAACACAGACGCAGGCGTGCACACATTCTTCCGTCCAGTTTTTATCATCCGCCGCCTTGTCGCTCGGCTCTGGGTGCAGATAAATCCCGGGTGAAAGGAGAGACACCAGTTTAAAGTGAAACCGACTTGGACTCCAAAGGACCTGCCTGGAATTGCCCAGAGCGTCGCCAGGAAGGGCCAAGAAAAGGCAGAGAAGCCACTTGGATCCCCACTGGGATGAAGCCGCGTGTGCAGAGGGGACCGTGGCGTCGCTGGCACGGAGCCCGGCAACGGTCATCACAGACACTGCGAGCCAAGCAGGAAGGACTCCTGATACAGGTGTCTGCTGCTTCTGCTCAGGGACCCGTTCCTTTTCTGCGCTGGCCCTTTGGGGAGCTCCCTGGGGGCTGGAGCCAGGCGGGCTTGGACTGCAAACGCCAGCCCTGACCCAACTTAGGAGCTGGGGCCAAAATAGCCGGAGAACCAGGAGAGGGGGAGGATTCCTTGGCCATATCCACGTTGCAATGCCAGGGAGAGGAGCCCACTTCTAGAACCTTCTTAAGCAAGACACTTGAAAGTCCTGAAGTCAAGCTTTCCTACACGGGGAGAAAAACAATTGCTTATAGCACTGAGGCTAAGTAATGTCCCGATTTCTAATTTAACGCTTTTTTTTTTTTTCCATTCGTTCCTATTTCCTCTAACAACTAATTATCTCCCCAGGGCGTTCATAGGCATAATGAGAACATGGGTAATTGCTGTGAGCTCCTTGAAAGGAACGTGCTATACAAACGCAGAGAATTTTTATGTATGCACATAAAATATATCTTCCCTGGCTAGAAGTTTCTTATTCACGGAGCTAAACAAAACAGTTTTATTTGAAATTAGCAGCTATCCCAAAGGACCCGGATAGTGCAAAAAGCTTGTGTTTTGGGGACATATCAGTCAACATCGGAACTATTTCTCACATTAATTTCTTCCTTTCTCTGTGGAGTCTTCGTTTGTTTCTGTCTAATTCGCTTCGTTTTCCCTGATGAGGCCGCTGGAGCATGCGCACACACCGGCTTCTCCGCAGAGATACTAAGATGCTTTCGGGGAGGTAGAGGTGTGCTGCTCACCCTTTAATACCTGCATCTCAGTGGGGGGTAGTCCTCATTCGTAGCTTTTGCCAATCTTCACGATGTAAATACTCCCCGCCGTGGCCAATTTTAAGCTATGGACGTGGTCGACGCGGAGTTGGGAAGAGATGCACGTAGGACGCCATTCTATGCTTTTGCCACCGTTCAGGTAAAACAGGTAAAAACAACCTCAGGAGCACAGATAACAGTGAAGTGTGGGACAGTTATTGGGAAGTGATGAGTTTTTGAGAATGTATTACATTTGTTTTAAGATGATTTAATCGTAAGTTTTACGATTGAATTTTTAATGCTGGCTCCGTTCACAACCGACTTGCAGAATTTCAGAGAAAGTGGTGGTCAGCTCTCCCACGTGGAGATGTCCCCAGCATACCACCGTGCCGAGGCTGAGGTTTTGCGCTCGGTCTGGTCTTGATCCTGGTCTTGATCTGGCTGTCCTCATCAAGCGTCTGTTGAGTGTTTTCCACCCTATGTCACATTATAAGAGTCAAGCAGAGGACTATGTAGGTAAAATCCCCACGAACACCCTTTTCTGACATTATCTAAGTGAAACACCCTAAAGCTGTCATTTTTCCTCTGTCTCTCTCCGTCTTTACATTTTCTAGCCAACTATCGTCAATTCTCCCTTTGCGACATCCCTTGCGGCCGTGGGTCTCAACCTGGGTTGCATGTTGGAATCACTGGGCTGCTTTAAACAATTAAAGCTGACCTTGGGCAAGGCAGGGTTTAGGCCTCCCACCTGTCTGGCAGTCAAAACTCCGCATCTAAGTTTTGACTCCTCAAGAGCGTAACTCCTCAGAGCCCGCCGTGGACCAGAAGGCTTCCTGATAACATGAACAGTCAGTTAACAGGTATTTTGTATGTTATGTGTGCTACATACTGTATTCTTATAATAAAGTCGGCTAGAGAAAAGACAATGCTATTAAAATCGTAAGGAAAATACATTTGCAGGACTGTACTGTATTTATGGATACGATAAGTTTATATCGTCTGTTGACAAGATGGGAAAAATCCACGTGTAAGCGGACGCCTGCAGCTCAGGGGCCAACCACACTGAAGCCTGGGCTCGCTCTTGGAGATCCTGGTTTGACTGGTCTGGGGTGCCGCCTGGGCAGCACGATTCTGCAAAGCTCCCCAGGTGACTCTGCCACTCAGCCAGCGCTGAAAGTCACTATCCTCCCATTTTCCTCTAAGACACTGCGACAGACACCTTGGCTTAGAAGTCCGGCTGACTGGGATGTGAGTCTTGGCTTTGCCACCTGCAAGGGCATGCTTCTCACATCTCTGACCTTTACTGTCACCAACTGTAGAGGGGGAATGCTGAGCCCCGCACAGGGGGCCGTGTAAGAAGACTTCAGTGCAGTGCTGGATGTAGTAAAAGCCAGACTCCTGCTTCGATTCCTAATCGATCTTGTCTCTTATAGTCTCTTATTACTCTGGAGACTAATATCTCCACCACTACTGACGGTCATCCATTCTGATCATTCTCAAATGCAGACCTCTGCTCGAAACCCCTGTGCCCCCCGTCAGCTGCATTCAGCCTCATCCCAGGCCCTCGAGGGTCTCGCCGCTTGGACCGCTCCAGCCTCACCTTCCACCAGGAGGGCGGGACGTCTCTCTCAGGTCCCCGAATGCACCTGGCGCTTTTGTTCTTGAGCCTTCCCTCCCGTGGCGGCGTCCCCGGGGAGGGGTCTCCGTGGAGGGTCCCGCTTGCCCTTCCCTCAGAGTCTGGCTCGCGGCTCTCAGGAAGCTGCTTTTCAGGCGGACTCTGAGGGACCCTCCGTGCCCCCGACTCCCTCCGCTCTTGCCCTCCCCTCTCTGCTTCGGACCTCCGCGCCCCGCTCACTGAACAGAGACAAGTGCATTTCATAGCCTCAGACTGAAGCCTCCTAGGGGACAAGGACTTCTCTGGCTGTGCCTGGGACGTGGTCGGTGAAGTGTGCAGGGTGACGATCGGCCTCATAGCTCGGAGCTGCCACTTTCTGGAGCTGCTCAGACGGGCGGCGGGGGGGTGGAAGGAACTGACGAAGCCATTCTGAGGTTCTGTGGCCACTCTCATATGCCTCTTCCCCCACTCTGGCTTCCCAATCTGCCCAGTGCACGTACTGCACCTCGTCGTACCCCAGTTTCCCCTGGGCATTCAGCGTGATCATCCCCAGGCCTGTCACAGCAGCCTTCCCTGGGGCCTTGTGAGCCCCAGGAACTCGACGAGCAGGGGAAGGGAAAAGACGAGGAGGAGGGTGAAGGTCCTTCCCGCCCAGCGCTTGGTCGTCACCACTTCTTACCCCTGGGAACACTGCAGAGGACAGGGAAACGCCTTGCGAAAACACTGTATTCCCTTGTCTCCCTGAAGAACACGTGTCCAATACCACCCATGATAAAAGAAATGTTGATTTTAGAGCGACCAGTTTAAACAGGGTGCCCAAGTGAAAGTGAAAGTCCGCTCCTTCACCTAGGCTGTCACTAGCCGGTCGCTGCCCGGAGCCGTTTTGGGTGAGCTGGGCCTCATCTCTCAGTCTCTCGTGCTTCGACCTCTGTGTTCAGTTTCTCAGCTGAGTCACCACCATCATCAGTGACTCAGGTAGACCAGTTGGAAGCTTCTAGGTCCTCCTTAACTCCCTTTCTACCTCACCCTCCAAATCGAATTAGCCTCCAAGTGCTGTAGACTCCACTTTCCAAAGGCCACGCGCCCAGCTGCCCTGTCCATTTCCAGCCCAGTCAGCGTATTTCAGGCTTTCATCTTCTCTTAGTGGGTCTATGGTACAAGCCTCTGACCTTCTCTCTGCATCTCACTTTACCTGAGGCCTGACATGTCTTTCTAAAATCGGAGAACACATACCCACGTGTAAAATCCTCCGTTTCCCCCGAAGAATTAAGTCGAGACCCTTCCACGTGGCTCATGTGCATTCACGTCTGACTCCATCCTGCATCGCTCCGTATCCGCCTCGACCTCCCCCTTCCCTCCGCCTCGCCTGTGTCCCAGACACACCGCCCGTCCCGTGGGGCTTCCGTGCCTCTGTGCCTTTGCGTCTGCTGTGCCCTCTGCCCAGAACCCCTTTATCCTCCTTCCTCACCCGGACACTCCAACTCACCTGTAAGTTACAACTCAGAGGTCACGTTCTACACGGCCCTCCTCGACTCCCTCTGACAAAATGAACCATTCCTCTTTTGTGTTCTCGCCACCTGTGGTACAAACCTTATTCAGCGCTTGGCTGCATTATTTCGGTTATTTGTTTTCGTATCTGCTGTCCTCCGATGGTGGCTTAGTCATCCTGGTATTCCCCAGTGGTTTCAGGCGGAGGGAGGAGTCTGCAGATGCCTGTGGAGTAAACAAGACGTTTCCGGTCCATACGGCACATGCTGTCTCTTGCCTTTCTCCGCAAGAGATGGACCAAGTGGAGAGAGTCTAGAGCAGATAATCGTATCCCCCAGCATCCTAAAAGCTCCGTCATATGCCCAGAACAAACTTCTGCCCAGATCCTGTGTCGTGGAGAATGTCGCAGTGAGCCATGGTAGATCGGTGAGAGCTCTAACCTTCACCCTCAGAGAGGCCGTGTTTGGGAAATCGCCTTTAACTTGAGTGTTAGTCACCTCTAAAGTGATGCCAGGCATCTCTCTGGGGCTGGCCCGAGTCACAGAACGGGCGCAGATTGTTTTCTAAGCTGCGCTTTGTTCAAAAGGCAATTCCCAGTTTGCCTCAGGTGTGGAGATTGGGTGCCTGGTTCACAGGATGTTTCAGGAAAATACGAACGCACATTCCAATCCTTCCAGTATGTGAGGCTTAGGTTGTTTGTTCACGTGGCTTGGATTTTTCAGAGAACGGATTGCTGATAATGGCCGTCTCCTGGCCCTCTCCCAAGAGAAGCATGTTTAAGCCCTTGGTGGATTTGAATGTCCACAAGACATGACTCTCCAGGGTCAGCCCGGGGTGCGGGTGGTGGAGGGACTGTGAACTTGATCATTGGGAGCTTGGGTTCTGCACTAGACCTCCCTCATTCCACGAGTACAATCAGAGCAGAAGAACTCATCTGGACGCCTGCTACTTCCCACAGGACCCGGGATCCATGTAAGGGGCCCAGATACCCCAGCAGACCAGGATCTCTGAAAAATGGAACTAGAAAAATATCCTGCCCCTACTTTCAACAAACTGTGGAGTTCATGGCTTACTTTACGAATTAACATCTCAAGGAGCTTGGGAGAGGTTCTAGCTTGGAGCAAGGAAATATTTGAAGTCATGGTCACGTGTTGGGCTAGGATTGCCCATGAAGGTCTCCCCTTTGTGACTCCCTTGTATACCTTCATCCTTCCCACTCCAAACCCCAAATCGACACTGTCGTGGAGCAACACCGCCAGGCAGACACACCTGTTACCTTTGTTATCCCAAAGGACTCAAGGAGTTGAAGGCACAAGGACTTTTCCATCAGTTTACCAAAAAGAATAATGTAGGAAGAGGCAGAGTTTGGTCCTTTCCTGGTCATGAGGCAGGAGGGAGGTGATATATCTAAAATAATTCATTTTACTCTTTTCATTTACTGTCTTCAAAAAGAAAAAAAAGGTAAAATACGAATGTACAGATAAGGAAGAGCTTGAGAAAAATCAGTAAAATGCTGAGGAATTATCTTGATGAATGTTAAAAACAATGTGAGAACAATGCAGTAACATCAATATCCATGTCTGTGGAGGCCAGAAATACTTTTTGAAAATTCAATTCTAAACACATAGTGATGGTTCGATAGTGAGACAGTTGGACAGAGAAAAACAAAACCCTGGATGAGTTTCGAAATTTTGTTTTCTACTATTCATCTCCTTTCCTTCTAGAAAGCAAAATTTATGAACTTCAGCATTTAATTCAAAGGATGTAGTACTTGGTATGCTAGAAATATGTATTAGTAGATATGTCAGACTCTAATACAGGTGGGTCTGATGTATTTACTTAGGAGAGAAGGCATCTTATTTTAAAAGTTCTTTTAAGTCAGGCAAATGAAATGCATTTTATTAACCTTGAGGTATTAGGGAGCCCTCAGCTCACGTATTTCATTTAGCAAAAGGGCATAATATGCCTTTCTCTCCTAATGTCTGCTTCTTCCGAGAAATCATTTCGCCCTTCACGTAGCCATAAGAAGCACATCCCCGAGGTACATAAATTCCAAACTATTCTCAAGCAGAAGAAATGCAGAATGGATCACTTAGTCCTCCCAACCAAGAAGAGAAACTGTCATTGGCAGGTACCCTTCCCGAGGCTGGGATGCAGAGTGGATGCTCGGGGAAGGAGGGCGAGCTTTTGTTGGGGCGAGCGATGGAGGCTTTGGAAGCCTTCCTCCCTGCGGTTGATGAAACACTCTCCTCTGAAATAAGACTCCTTTGACCAGGTGTGCCCACTGAATTCTGGGATTGCCCAAGGTGTATGTTAAAGAAAGTCAAGTCAAAGAAAGCGGGCGAAGGGGAGCTAGAGAAGAGAGAGGACATTTTCAGATGAGATTTGAAATGAGATCCTGAGTCGATGAGGTGAAGACGCAGTGGATGGCCGTTCCAGACGACAGGAACTGCGGAAGATGTCACTGTTTATCTTTACAAAGAGAGAAAAATGTAACGGGATAGAAACGCCAAATGTTTAAAGTACAACACGTAGCACGAAACATTGTTTTAAAACCCGAAAACACTACAAAAACACAGATCTCATTGTAAATGCTTTGGCTGAACACGATTTTCACAAGTAAAGGAGTAATTTTACATGGGGTGGTGGCATAGCGGTTGACTTGTGGCCCTCCAAACACTGTGTCCACCTCCGAAGCCCCAGAATCTACGAATGTGAATTTATTTAGAAAAAACATCTTTGCAGATGTCATTAAGTCAAACATCTTTAGAGATTATTGTAGATTACCTGGGTGGGCCCTAAGTCCAGTGACACGTGTCTTCATAAGAAATAAAAGTGAAGACAGACACACAGAAGAAAGCAGCCCTTGTGAAGACAGAGGCAGAAATTGGAGTGATGTAGCCACAAGCCATGGACTCCTGGAGGCACTAGAAATCGGAGGTGGCAGGCAGAGATTGGAGTGATGTAGCCACAAGCCAAGGAACGAACTCCTGGAGGCACTGGAAACCGGAAGTGGCAAGAAGGTCCTTTGCTAGGGATTTCAGAGGGAGCATGTCCTGTAAACACCTTGGTCTGGGACTTCTGGTTTCCTGAACTGTAAGAGAATAAAGTTTTCCTGTTGTAAGCCACGTGGTTTGTGGCATCTTGTTACGGTGGCCCTAACCGATACATATGGGTGGCTATGGCGGGCTCTCAGCATCCAGGTGGACCTAGTTTTGAATTGCGGTCCTTCCTCTTTCTAGCTTTTTGCTTGTCCCTCGGCATCTCTAAATGTCAGCTTCTGCTTCTGCAGAATTAAGACAGTAGGACCTACCTCAGAGGTTTTGGGGTGGAGCAGAGGTATCAGTGTGCAGAAAGAATGGAACACCGTGAATGACACGTAGGAGCTGCTCAATGGTGGCAGCCGATATTAGTACAGTGACGTTTAGCTCTCTCGTCCCAAACCAGTTTCCCTGGTACTTACACATAACCCACCGGTGCTGGTTAGGAGGCCATTCTCCCTCAGCTCCAAACCCACACTCCTGCACTCTGTCCTGCTGGGCTGGGGCCGGGACTCTGTTAAGGACATGTCTCCTTTGCCAGCGAGGGACACTCCAGAGAGACTGGGTGGCCACGAGGAGGGGAGAAGGGACTCGCCCTTTCTGTTTGCTTGCGTTTCCATTGAGCAGGGACCTTCCACCCTGAAAGCAGCTCCAGCTTCTTCCTGTCCCGTGGGAGCAGCCCCATCACGTGGGCCTGGAGGTGCCAGAGCCCCGTCCTCAGAAGCCTGAGTCCCAGCTCTGGGGTTCCCTGCTCCAAGCTCTAGGGCTTGGCGGCCCCAGCCCTCCCCCTATGTTCTCCCAGCCCTGGAGGTGTCTGCGAGCTGCTTCCTACAGTTACTAGCTTTTGTCACCTCAGTGTCCCCTGCCTGCCTTTGCAGGCTCCCAGTGCCCGTTTAACCAATTCTCTATATTAGATTCTCTCTGTTAAAATCACTGGCGAGGTTTTGGTTTTCCGGCTGTCCCCTGGGGCACACGACACCGTGGGTTTCTCGATTCCTCACGTATGTGGAAAACGGTTGGTTTGGCCGAGGAGCCCTGAATTGAGACCAGAAAACCTTAGAACTGTATCCTGGCTCCTTTACTTTCCAGCTGAAAAATCTTGGCCAAAACACTTGGCTTCTTTGAGAGCTCCATTTTCTTATTTGTGAAACGGGATTAATGATGTTTATCTAGTAGGGTTATGTATAGTTGAATGAGATAATGTTTACAGAGTTCCTGGCACCCAGCAGATGTTCGAGGGATGTTGGCTATCATTTTATGTGTGTTAGAATGATATCTTTACATCTGTATGTCTCAGAGTTTCCTTTGCTTTTTTTTTACTGTCGAGCTTACAAGCTGCTCTGGGCAAGTCTGGACTGTTATTTCAGCTTCCTCGGTTCATTTAGGGTGTTTGTTCTAGATAAGCAGACCACAGTTCTATTGTATGGATTAGCTTGACCCCAACTGACTTAAGAATGAGGAAGTGATCGTTGTAAGGGTGAGAGGAGTTGCCTTTAAGATGAGCGATGACTTAGGATGAAAACAAGACCCTCATCTGGAAGCATCACTGGGGCACTTTTGATAGCCTGGAGCTCGCTCAGCACTTTTTCTCAAGTGGATGTGCTCCTGACTCTTCGAAGCACAGCCAGTAAGGGGCTCGGTACCCCTCGGGAGTGGCGGAATGTGAATTAAAAATTAAACGAATGCCATCTGACTGGGACTGTTTGCCTAAGACTTAGTCAAAACTCATTTCAAGCCACTCCCAAGTTTAAAGGCTATTTCAATGTCAGATAACATGGCCGGCCAGCCACCAGACATCCTTTGGGCACCTGATGTAGGTAAGAAAGCGTTGTGCAGGCACCGCTAGAATTGAAGGCAAACTAAAGCTGTGGTCTGAGTCAGTGTGGGATTTCTAGTGTAACGGGGAGACCAAACTGACAAGTCCAAACTCAGATATAATATCTGCGTATGTGTTTGTCTAGATTCTGGAATGTTCTGGAACTCCCAGGAAGATTCCTGAAGTGGCAGGCACAGGGCTTGGGGCATTGAAAAGTATTCTTCAGAGTCCATTAGGAATTATCCTCCATTCTGCCCCCTCCCCCAAGCCGACCCCATCGCCTGCTGGGTACCCTCACAGCCGCTCCCAGGGGCCTCGATCCGCCCACTTGGCTCCCAGTTACTTCCCCTTGTCCGCCATGGAAGTGTATGGTCCTGCCTCTCCCAGGACTCTGCTTTCTTTATATGAGGACATTCGGCCAGTCAGCTGTGCAAACCACCTACAGCACCAGACACCGGGCTGAGCCTGGTGCCACAAAAGCACATGAACCAGCGATTCTGCCTCATGGAGGTTCCAGTCTTGGGAGGAGAGACGGGTGAACGATGTGTACATTAAATGCAAATGACTTGGGGTTCTAAGAGGACGGAGCACAGAGCGGGCACGGCTCTTTCAACAAAGGCGCGATGAGAAGGGGTTTCATAGGCACTTCACAGTGTGTAGTGGGGCAACGCCGCTCCTTGCAGGAAATGTGTATTTGGGGGGCGAGGGAAAGGGTATAGCAGGCACTGCGGCGGGAAAGAGGATGGGCAAACGGAACGTCGGAGTCTCAAAATGTAGATGCATGACAGGTTCTACCCTCAGGGGACCGAGAGGAGAGGGGCCGGGCTGGTGGCGGAAGGGTCGGTTTGGCAGAGAGCCAGGGGAAACCATTCTTGCTTTAAGTACCTTTGTTTGACTTCACGGCCCGGCCCCTGATGCTTCGGTCAGGGACGCGTCCTCTAACGCCTGCTCCCGCAGACTTACACCTGCGGTGTCACGACTGCTGGAGACGCGCCACCTTTGGAGAAAGTGCTCAGGAGACGTGACAGGGCCTCTCGCCACCCGGGTTCTGATGCAAGGTGCGCCGTGTTCTTCCCCGCCTGCCCTCCGCCTCAGGAACCAAGTTCTACTCAAAACACACCCCCCCGGGGCGCCTACTGTAACGCGGGTCCACGCGAGTCACCGTGCGGAGCAGGCGATGCTTTCTTTACTTTTTACCGTAAACGAACAAACGAATAAACAAAAACTATAATATATTTATGTTGTCAGGGGAGTTTTTTTTTTTTTTTGAAGAAAAGCTAGCATTCGGCAAATAAATACAATCAAAACTATCTCAAGATCTGAAAGATCAGTTAGACAAAGTTGAAAGCCACGTGATAACACTCCCACGAAGGATATAAAGCCGAAAGCAACACACACACACGGTAATGCTTTTTAACGCTCTTTCCCAAGCGCTGTGTTAGTTGCCTTGGAAGCAAATAAAAATAAGACGCAGTTCCTGCCATTAAGAACTTGCAGTTTTTGCTGGGGAGCCAGACCAATACATGAATTTTCATATAATATAGTCATGGCCAAAGGAGTGGTAGGGGAGGGTGCATTAGGGATTCGAAGGAGCATCATTCAGCCCGGCCTGGAGCTTCTGGAAAGTCTTCAAGACGCGAGGGAGGCTGAGGGGAGAGTTGGAAGGTGAGCATGGGGAGTCTACGCTAAAAAATAAGTCGAACAGAAACTTTGGGCTGAGGACGCAGCATGGGCGGCCTAGATAGGAACACGGGGACTCGAAACAGCGGAATGCGTGTTAAAAGCGATAGGGGCTTGAGAACAATTACAGCCTGAAATGTGAGACCGGAAGGAGTAGACGAGGACCCGGGAAGGGTAGAGGCCAGTTCACGCAGGCCCCCGCTGGCCGAGCAGAGAGCTCGACCGTGTCCTGGCCCGCTGGGATGCCACAGAGTGCTTTTATGTCGAGAGAGACATGCTGAGATGCTAACTGTAGAGTAGAAGGTGGATCCGGGTGGGGGGGAGGCGGGGAGACTGGAGATGGGGAGTCAGTCGGGGTTCCTGTTCAACAGCCCAGGTAAGAGATGTTACCTTGAGATCTGGAGCTGGGAAAGGTGTCATGGTGTGGGGTGGGGCGGAGGAGACGCGTTTAAGGGCCGTTTGGGAAACAAAGCAGAAACTGGATTTAGTGGTGATTGGCTAAGGGAGCGAGGATCAAGGAGAAAGCAGGCGATGTCGCCGAGGCTTGGCGGGACGGGCTTGTACACGGAGGGAGGTTCGATGAGCTGAGACTGGGAGTGCAGAGGGGGAGCAGAGCTCTGTGGATGTTGGGGGAGGCTGTGAGTTCGGTTTCGGTCGCTCGCTTCTGAAGTGCTTGGTGGGCCTAAGACAGGGTTTGCTCAACAGGAGATTGGACATAAAACTCGCGAGGCCTGAGAAAGTAGGAGTGACTGGTGAGCGTCATCAACGCGCGGGTGGGAATTGCAGCCGTGACAACGGCTGGGGTCACCCATGACGAGGAAAACAGGAGCTAGAGCGATAACGCATCATCCCCACACTCGAGGCGAGGTCCAGCATGCGGGGGGAGAAAGGATCGCGCACAAATAACCATGAAGCGAGGAACCACGTAGTAATAATCTCTGTAGGAACCACGTAGTGATAATCTCTGTAACCACAGCCACTGCACTTTCCAGGACAAATACTGGATCATGCGGTCTCACCAAGTTCTGACCACAGACGTAATTTTCGAAGGCAAGTTCTGTCAGAAATCCAGATGCCTCAGTTGTAACAGAGGTACACATTGAAGTGTTTTTAAGGCATAGAGTAATAAGAAATTTGTAGAGAAAGGGGAATTCGAGTTCATCCTTAAAAGTGGATTTGGGAAGTTTCGACTATATATTTCATTTTTTTCAGCGACCATTGTGTTATCCTGGACCATCAAGAATAGGGTTGGCCTGGTGAAAAGAAGTCGGGAGGCCCGCAGCCAGCGCGGACGGGCTACATTCTGGAGAGGGGCTATGTTTTCAGCTTCAGAGGCTCTTGCGGATTCTGGATGCCAGTCATTTGTACTGACGTCATCTTTCCCCACCTCGTGTCAACCCGTGGAACATCGAAGTGGATGCAATGAACCGATTCCATTCTTTATAAATGTACCGGGGTCTCAGTTCTGTTCAAACTGGAATTCAGAGCGTGCTGATCTGTAGGATAATGAGCTGTTGACCAGCTGGCGTCTGGGAGAGAGAGGAGAGGGTAGAGAATTACAACAATGTCTGTTTTCTCTGCGTGGTGTTGTGAAGCCCAACTTTTTATTTTGAAAAATTTGAAATCTTCAAAAGGTTTCAAGAATGATGATAGACCATATACTCTTCCCTTAGATTCACCAGTCCATTCTGCCACTTTGTTTCCCTTCTCGGTCTATACGCAAACGCGCGTGTGTAGCTTACACCCGTTTTATTTTTATTGAGCCGTTTGAGAGTTAGTTGTAGGCGTCATGAGCTTTTATCCCCAAATACTTGATCATTTATACGCTAGGAAAAGGGGCATTGTTCCATATGACTACAACACAAGTTTCACACTGAGAAATTTAACATTTATCCAATGACGTTATCTACTACGCAACTCGCATTCAAATTTCCTTAATGGTCCCACTAAGGTTATGGACAACCTCCTCCCTCTTTTGTGTAAAATTCCGGGATCTAATACAGAACCGTTCATTGTCTTCACAGCCGTCATGTCTCTCTAGTGCCCTTTGTCTGGAGAACAGTCACACATGATCTCTTGTGGTTTTCCATGACACGGAGATGTTCGAAGGCCCCAGGCGATCCTCATTTTGGATTTTTCTAATCGTTTCCTCATGTCCAGATTCAAGTTAAACATTTGATGTTACTCCGGTTTTGGGGCTCCTGAGTGAGGGTGAGGGGCAGAACCGGAAGAGCTGTGTGATTGGCATCCCGGCCGGGGCAGGGAGACTTTCCTGACCACGCACATCTCAGGACCTGAGGACGAGCAGCATCGCTGGGTGCGGTGGCCAGCTCCGGAGCTGTGCAGCTCGGATGCGACTGGGGTCAGCGGCACAGAGCAGTCCCGAGGACAGTGGCCTGGAACAGCTGTCGGAGACATACCAGAGCTATTGTCGTCTAAGACCCTACGCAAACCTATTTTTTGTAGAATTTTTATTATCTCTCAGAGATCCATGATGACACAGGAAAGGCACACACTTGTATTTCCTTCTCTAAGAGAGATTTCC
>NW_006437828.1:9139780-9150851 GCF_000325575.1 Pteropus alecto | reverse complement strand
TCTTCCTTCTACCTGGTGCCAGGTCTGCATGGACAGACCAGCTGGCGCTGGGGCGAAGCCGGGGCGGCCTTGGGCAGCTGTTGAGCCAGAGAGAGGAAGACGCCTCTGAGACGCCCCGCTTCTGTGAAAATTCAAGTTCCCACGCGGCGTGGGAGATTCGCCCTGTCTTCTCGTGAAACTCCTGCGAAGGAACAAACGTGCCCCGTGGGAATTATATTTTCTTTGACCGATAGAAAGTAGATCTGTGTTAAGATGAGCTTCCTGGCTGGCCCCTGAGTCTGAAAGGATGGGTTTCACGTCAGCAGGTTACCTGCCAAATTTCTCTGTGTGTGTGTGTGTATGTGTGTGTGTGTGTGTGTGTGTGTACATGTCTACTCAGGCAGCTATCAGGTAGTGGCACTCTAAATAATCCTCCGTAAGTCATAGCTCATTTCATGTGTCACTCATAGAAAGGGCGTCACAATAAAATGGCGGCCTCCATCTCCAAGTTCAGCTGCCTCTGGGTCGCCTCTATCACTTGTGAGAAAGGGAGCTTCCGCCCAACATCTGTGAACCCCTGAAAAGGGAGGCTGGTGAGGGAAGAAGCGTCTAGCAGCTTGGTGGCAGGGCACTTCTGCGGGCATACCAGGCCCCTCCCGCCCTGAGGTGAAGCCCCGTAGCCGGTGGCTGAGAATGACACTTTCGGACCCATCTCACTTAATTCTCCTCTTCTGGGAAACTAAATCAGACCTCATATCTACACACAGAATGTGTTCCTGCAGAATGTTCCTGCAGAATGTTCTCAAATCCAGCCCATGACAACGTGTGTCTATGACTGGAAGCAGAAGCATGTGAACTCGTGTACCGGAGGGAAAAAAGCACCAAACCTCAGAGGCAAGCTTTCTTCAAGCTTCAAAGGAGATTGGAAAATATAGAAAATTCTGAGGTCAATGTGGTAGAAACAAAAGAACCAGCCAATTCAGCAAAACGTAGAATGAGGGACACCCATGTTCATGGCAGCTCTATTCACAATAGCCAAAAGGTGCAAGTGACCCAAAAGTCCATCCACGATGAACGGGTCAACCAAATGTAGTCTGCACATCCAATGGAATATTATCCAGCCCAAAAGGAAGGAAATTCTGACACGTACTATAACGTGGATGAACCTTGAAGCCATGCTCAGTGAAATAAACAGTCACAAAAGACAAATACTGCCTGAATCCACCTAGATGGAATATCCAGGGTCATCAGCTTCACAGAGACAGAAAGTGGATGGGGACTGCCAGGCTGGGAGGAGGGGAAGGGGAAAGTGGTCATTTAAGGGGGACAGAGTTCCAGTTTTACAAGACGAAAAACTACTTTCAAGGGACCCGTTGCACAGCAATGCGAAGATACTTGACCAGACACTTAAAAGTGCTTACAGTGGCCAATTTTATGTTTCGTGTACTTCACCGCGATTAACCAACAACAACACAAAACCCAACCAAACAAAAATAAGGCAAGACGAGCCCGTTGTAAAACACCTCCCGGGTCGACAGAGCTTCGTTAACTGGTCACTTGGACTTCCTGTCGACACAGCCACATGTGGCTAGCGGGGGAATGGGGTCAGAGGAGGTGACCTCCACTGGGACAGAAGCTGCCGAGGGCAGGAGCTGGGTCATCTCATGCCCTTTGTCTTCCTGGGAATCCTTCCCTCCATCTGTGACTTCTGGAGGACAACGCGTTTCTGTGTTTTATCCTAAATACTTACACCGTCCTGAGCGGGATACTGCTGTCTCTTCAGGATTTCTGGAGACTGGAGTGGTTTGTCTTTCCTCGGACACAAAGAACGATCAGACAGGTCAGTCAGAGAGGAGATTGCTGCCAGGGTCGGTGGGTGGTCTAACAGGTGTGTCACAAACTGGAATCCACAGGCTCTCTGTGCAAATCTTGTGATTTATAGTCGTCTAATCTTTATAACATAAATACAACTGAAAATCACACATTTAAGTTAATAGTCAGGACAACCGGATGATCGCCTTATCACCAGCATGCTGGTATAATTCCAGCACCCCCTTTTACCATCACGTTTGTTCCAGCAAAGGGCCAATGATGGCTTGAAGCTTTGCGTGAATGGAGGTGTAGCCCCAAATCAAACTGAGGAAAGTCGTGGGAGAACTTATGGCACAGGACAGCACAGACAGGCACTGTATTTGTGCTACGCATTCGCCTCGACAAAACTTAATGGGCCCTCGTAATTCAATATGGCTGATTTGAATGCTATTGACTGTTTAAGTTTTGTTTCCAGTTAATTTATAAACTTGTGTTTCTTTTCAAGTTATGTCGGAGCTAAAAGCATGAGGAGTTTGCCTCTACATTTATGCTGGTTTATTTTCAAGTAGCAGTCTAATAAGGTTAATAATTTATATGAACGCTCAGAGCCCAGGATGCCTTTTCTTTAGATGCTTTGCACTTAGTTGTGTGAGAAGCCCATTCCAGACCTAGAGGGGGCTTCGGTCAGGATTTCTGAGGCCAATAACATGACTTACTGAGAATCCTTCCTCTCTCCCTTCCTCCCTCCCTCCCTTCTATCTTTCTGTCCTCCCGTTCTTCCTTCCCTTTCTTTCCCTTTAACAGCTTTATAACTCACCTACCACACGAGTCACCTGTTTAAAGTGTACGATTCAGTGATTTTCAGTATATTCACAGAGTTGCGCAACCATCACCATGACTAATTTCAGCACATTTCATCACCTCTCACCACCCCCCCCACCCTGCCACATACATGCCGACCCCATATCCCCCCATCTCAGCCCGATCAACCAATAATCGACTTTCTGTCTCCAGGGGTTAGTCTATTCCGGAATCATACAATACGTGGCCTTTATGAGCGGTTTCGTCCGCTTAGCACGGCGTATTTCATTTAGCAGCTGCAGAATGGGCAGCGGTTCTGCTTCTCCGAGACTTACGGAGGGATCATGAGTTCAGGGAGGGAAGAAGAGAAACGGGCACAGCGATGGAGTGAAAGGGCTAAGCTGACGAAGCGTTCATTGCATTTACGACGTTTTCCTTCTGAGGCCACGGCTCCCCAGGCGTAAATACGTATCTCATAGAGACCGTCTCTCGTTTTGAGCAACGGGTGGTTTGTCTGGAACCGCGTGGCCTGCCGCTGACGCCCGCGCGCACTCGCTGCTTGAGACGGTCCCTGCCATTGCCATACGAAGATACCCCGGAGTTGGCGTCTCTGCCTTTTGCTGCTTTGTGAGCCTGCTGCCGAATACACGGGACACACAAAGTCGCTTCCCCTCCAGAGCGATCTCGATGAACCTGTCCGTGGCGACAGTGGCACTGGACTGGTTTTGAAGTGCCACTAAATTCCCATTTGCAAATTCATTGTCCGTTTCCTGGGTCACCGTGCAGAGCTGCCGAGCTCTGCAGGGGTCTGGTTTCTTTCTCCGCGAGCCTTGCTGGCATCTTTTCAAACCCCGCGCCCGCCAGCATGAGCAGCCTTGGGCCCTTTCCATGCGGCTGTCTGGGGTTTTAGAGACCCCGAGATGGAACGTTATGGACTGGCTGCCATTTTGGGTCGCGGTCTAGTGATTCTCTCTCTCCCCTTACGTGGCCATCTGATTTCAAATCTCTTTGGAACATGACACTGTGAGCCTGAATTGGCTCAGGCTTCGATGTCAAGAATAGAATAGAGTGCACAGTAGTTGACTCATCCTGTCGCAGTTCAACTACCTGTCACCTAACACGGGACTCTAAGGATTTCTTTAATTAATAATTTTTGTAAGGTAGACGCCAGAGAGCTTTCTCCATCTCGGCTTCTTCTCTGACAACGTGCGTCATCAGTGCACCTCTACCCGAGGAGATATTTTAAAAACTGATTGTGTACAACGCTGCTTTATCTTTCTGTCTCTCTGTCTTTGTCTTCGTGTCTCACTCATTCAAACTTATATTTACCAAAATAGGATGACAAATATTCCCCTAGCATTTTAATTGGGAAGGTTTGGGCCTGGGGGCTCGAGGTTGCCCTTTAGCGTCTTAAAAGTGCGTTAAGTGAGAAAGGGACATCGGAGAGGCAGGTCGGGGACAGCAGGTGGCAGGGGATGCTCTCTGCTCGCAGAAAGCCCAGCCCTGTGAAGTGAAGCTTCCATGGGAGGTGAGAGACCAGCTCGTCTGATTGTGATGCGGAATCTCGTCTGGGAGCGGGCCTCTGAGAGGTGATGGGCAGTATGAGTCTGGAACACCAGGGCCTGGAGAGGCGGGGGCAGCACGCTTGTTGCGGGGTGTCAGTGAGCTGCAGACTCTGCCCGGCCCGAGGTGGTGGGAGAGCACAGGTTTCCCATGCAGCGGACCTGGCTCGGACTTTGGGGTTCACCCATTTATTAGCTGTGTGCTGTCGGCCACGTTAATCAATATCTCTGGTCTTTGATTTGCTTTATTTGGTAAAAGAAATATGATCATAGCTCTCTCGTGGAGCTTTTCATGAAGACGAACTATACCTTGAATCTTGCAGCTATGGGGAATTTCAGATTCAGGATGCGACTGTCCTTTGATAGGACAGGGTATCAGAAGACCCGTGTGAGAACCCCTGAGCAGAGATTGAGCTAGAAAGGTCCTCCTTCCACGTTTTCCCTTTATTCTTTCATCGATCTGTTTGCTCATTTGCTCAATGCTGGCTGCGAAGCGTATGACACGGGGCAGGTGCTGGGGGTACAACCGTGACAGCTCACACCGGGTCTGGCTCCCGCTAGTCTGGGGGAGGTGCTGGCCACGAACGAGAGTTACAAGCCCGGGTGGGGAAGCGCTACCTGCGGGCCGGGCCGTGGTGCTCTGGCAGCTTGTGAGAATCAGATGACTTAGCTGAGGGTCTGGGGAAGGGGAGGCCCCAAGGCCGAAGAGGGGCAGCTGGGGGAGGGCAAGGCCAAGAGGATAGAATGGCACACAGTGGACAAAGCTATGGGGACCATGTGGCTCCCAGCACGTCCAGAGTGGTGAGTGCGAGAGGAAAGACAGAGATAAGCACCGAGATACGGCGCCAGCACCAGCGCCCAGTGCCCAGGAGGGTTCTCCTGGCTTCCCCAGGGGCCTTGCGACCGCAGACGCTGATCCGCAGACGCTGGCATCACGCAGCCAGCATATGCCGGGGCTGCCCGCGTTCGAGTGAGAGCCTGAAATGCATCTTTCCACAGAAACAGGTTAAGTGGTAGTCGCATGTAGTTAGGAGAGTGCTATAAATAACACCTTTGAGTGGATTTTAATTTTAACTAGTAAAATGTAGGAAAAGAATGGGGAGCGGAGGATGCGGAGCCCCAGGCTTCTTGGTCTGGGCAGCCGGGCGCAGATCAGACACACGCACAGGCTGGCTAGTGCTTTTCCAGCTCAATGAAATTCAATTCAGGGAAAGCATCTGGGGCATCAGCTACGTGGCCGCCATGCAGGAGACAAGGCTAACCAAGTGGAGGGGTCACCCTCAGGGGTTTGCGTGGGGCACGAAGGGGTGGAGAATGGGCCAGCACAGGCCAGCTCCACACGTGGGGCAGCAGCTCTACTGGAGTGCGGTCTCTGGGGGCATCTGGTGGGCCCCCCGAGCCATCTTGGGGATGAGGAAGAGGCCTGAAGGACTGGCAGGAATTAGCCAGACACATGCAGGTGCGTTCGAGGCACAGCGTAAACAGGAGCGAAGACCTGATACTTAGCCTGGTGCACGCAAAATATCAGAGGACTGAGCTGGCAGCTGGGGGCAGAGAGGCGGAGGGAGGGCCGAGCGTGAGAGCGGAGGCCGGGGCGGCTAGCCAGGCCCTTCCTGTCTCTCCCCAGAGGCGTGGAGGGTGCCACTTAGCACCTCTTGGCAGCCCTCCGAGCTGACATGGACACTGACGCCTGCCCTATGGGAAGTGTGTATTTTTCAAGTTTCCGTAGAGGAAAGAGTCCCAGGAGGAATAGAGGGGCTGAGCCTGAACTGGCAGGAAAAGTGGATCAAAAGCAAACCCAAAATAGCTCCTGGGGGCTGACCAGATGGAAATTAGATTGCTGGTCCGTGTGGGTGGAACCCCGGGCAGGCCAAACGGTGAGGACGAGGGAGCGATCCATCTTCTAGGCACGGAGTTCCCCGCTCAGCAAATGTTGCAAAGGACCATCCCCCCTCACCCCCAAAAGCCACATAAAAAACATTCTGAACGCAAAGGATTTTTGAGTGCCCTAAAAAGTCACTTTATTAACAGACGAGCCCCCACGTTACTGGCCCAGCTCTTTAGACTTCTGCCTGCACTCGTTCGGCTGGGAAGAGGTCAGCCTCTCTCCTGAGAACGCTGTCATTAGGTGTGTGGTGTCCTGTGAGGGAAACGCACCTGGCCTCGGAAAGCGGCTGGCCTGCCTGTTCTTGTCCTCGCCTGTCTGTCTTTGCTCTTTATGTGTAAAGCCACCTGCTTAAGAAGACAAAAGGCCACGGTGCTGTAAACAGGTAACCTCTGTGCCCTTTGCGTTTCTTCTCTCGTCACTGTGTTGTTTTGGGAACTCTGTTCAGGGAAGTAACGCAGCTGACCTTTCAAAACTCCCCGGCCGCCCAGCATCCCCACGGGCTGACCTCCTCTCCCTCAAGCCGCAGGAAGTGTCAGCTCCAGGCTGAGCACACCCCTCGTCCTCGTCCTCGTGAGAAGCCTGGGCTTTGGGAAGGGAGATTCAGATTTCGAGTAAACAGAAGGGAGGATTTCATAAGCTTCTCGGAAACGCCCGGACCTGACGCTTGTCATCTGCTACTAAATTTGGCCTTTTCATTTTTCTTGCACAGGATATAATGGCAACCGTGGCACAGACTCTGGGATGAATTTAGATAAACAACTTGGCTGCTGAGGATTTTTACCTGTTATGGGGCCAAGAAATGTCAAGGATTATAAGCCTGACTCAGGACTATTTCAATTAAAGTGTCAAGGACAGAAAAATTCAGCAGTCTAGCTGATCGCTCTCTTTTCTTCTTTCGGAACTTTTATAATTTTCATTATTCTCAATAGATTTCATTATTCTCAATAAAGCGCTGGAGGCAAAACCATCTTTGTCCTTTTAGCTTCCATATTGGGTACGAGCTGATTCCCGCTTTCGGGTAATGCTGTCGACGGCTCAGTGGCAGCCGTACCCTCTTTCCGGGCAGGAAGCATGCATCTCCCCCACCTCGAACATCCGGAGCCTCTGCGCCTGGCGCATAGTAGGCACGTATTTGGTACTAAGCGGTCATCCTGATTCTGGGGGATAATGATTTTGGCTGCCAAATGACAAAGCGATCGAGTGGAAGACTCACGGAGACAGCCAGAAGGTAGAGGAAGAAACAAAAGGGTTTGAAAAAAATCCAAAGATCCTTCTTTAGTTGACTAGCTATTTCTGTCACATGGGGGTGAATCACCGTTTCGATCTTTTATTACCTATGAAGTGATAATACTGCTTTCCTTCTAGATTTTTGGGAGAGGGTTAAATGATGTAATAGATATGAAAATGCTTTCTCGACTATGATGAGTTTTATGTAGGAGAAGCATCCTCAGTAGTGACAAGACGCACCTGTCCCTGATAATTGGGACAACCTTGTTCCTATGTCATTCCCGTCACCTTCTCCCTGAACGACCCGGGGCAAGTAAATCACTCGGCCTGTCGCGGATGCTTCCTTGGTAAGAAGGCGGTCGGTTCTATTTCCCAGGGTCTTTGTGAGGGTCAAAAGAGAGAACACACGTGAACGAGCTTTGAAGACTTAGGTCTGTGAACTGGAACCGAGATGTCATCAGATAAGGAGGGACGAGCTCGTCGGGGTCTCTCTTTGGCTTGTGTTCCCTGCCGTCCTCCTCCCTGCCCCGTCTCCCCGCACCGATTCTGGGCACATGTATATGCATGTGTGTAGCATGGGGGGCAGGAGGTAAGAGCTGGTCCAACTCTGAGTGACAGCAGCTGTGGCCCCTGCCTTTCCTGTGAAATAACCCGGATGGGCTGGATTCTCGGCAGGCTGCTCCAGGGACAGGATGTGGAGGGCAGCAGAAGCTGCCTCTGCTGACAGCCCACGCTTTGAGGAGATCCACCCAGATATACAGACAGACACATTCCTGGTACATCTGCCCCCACACTGGACATCAATAATGTCTGTCACTCTCTTATGAACGAGATCAGTTCTTCCACGAGCCAGACAATAGAAGCATTTAGGGCTCTGAACATGAAGCACTTCGGAGCGTGATTAAGTAGAACCGTATTATCCAGGACCCTCGATTCACCGGAATGATGTCGCTGTGTTTAGTATTCATGAGGAGGATTAGCGAGCAACACACAGAGCTGGTGTGTCGGGATAGCGTATCTCGATATGAATCTGTGCTTGGTTTGTGCTGTGCCGGAAAAACGCAGCTGAGCGAGACACCGTTGCGCTGTATTTATTTTCTCTCTCCTTTCTCATTCTAACGAAGTAGACAGGTCTTTCGGGGTCACTTGGCTAGGAACCCCTGGGGCAGAAGAGGGAGATGAGGGTCTTCGGGGTACGCGAATGAAAGCTGAGGCCAGGGAGCTGGCGGAGATTGGGGGTGCGCTGAGTCGTGGAACTTGTACCCCTTCTCTCTTCAAGTTAGCAGCGGGACTTTGGACACAAATGGCTATGTCGAGTTCCTAGGGTGCTGAAGGCCAGGAAATGGGGCTCTCGGGACGGGCTAGGAAATACCAGGCACCAGGACTGGAAGCGATCCTGCTGGCTCTTCGTACCGCCCTGGTAGGTCAGGAAGCCCCGGTAGGAATTGAGACTGAATTTTGGATTCATCGCTCAGAGTTGGATTGAATGAAAATAAATGAATGTGATATTTCTTGGGAGAAGCTGTAATGAGTTTGCAAACTTACCCGATTCGGTTGGCAGTCTTTATTTTAGAGATGCATTTTCCAGTGGGCTCTATGAGGTTAATTGACATGCAGTTCGGTTTCCAGCGTCTGCATCTGCAGGACCACGGGGGCCTCGAGAGCCTGGGGTGGAGCGGGAGGGAAGCCGACAGCCAAGTTTCAGCACTCGGGGTGGTGGAGGCGGGGAAGACCATCAAGATCCACCGGAGGCAGGGCTGGGGTGTCTCCCCTCTCTCTCCCCATTGGGGATCCGCCAAAACCCCTGGAGGTTATGACGACGGCAAACCAGGTCACCAGATCCTGTGCTAAGCACGTGAGACACCAGCTCATCGAGTCCCCTCTAAGACCCTTGGGACGTGGGTACTGTCATTAGCCTCCCATTTTACAGATAAAGAAACCGAGGAACAGAGATGCTCAAGATCACGTAGGTAGTAAGGGAACCCAGCAGTCCGCCTTTCTAAAGCTCTCAGCAACTATTCTCTTCTGACCGTTGATCCTGACGCGTCATAAACGGGCTCGGGTGTTGTTACTGGACAGAGCTAATGAGTGCTTAGGGTAGTAATCTAAGCAAGCCTCTAAATCATCAAGGAAAGTCAAATATGCATGTTGTTTGTGGCTCTGAAGAAGTAAGGCATTATTACTGTTGTGTTTTTTTCAGGGTGAATTTTTACAAGTTCCAAAACAAAAAGAACTCTGGGTAATCCTGGGTTGTTTCTCCCCAGCAATGCTGAGCAATTCTCTTCCTAGCACATTTTGGGTAATGTGGATTTTATCTCAACAGATGACTCTCAGTAACCGAGGCGGTCTCGACGTGGACAACGGTAAACCCCTCCTGTGCTACTTTAGAACTAAACCAGTCCGGGCTGGTCCGTGGGGCCCCCTTCGGAAGCAGGGATACAAGGAGTGGCATGAGAATCTGAGGATGCGATCGCAAAAGCAGGGTTTGTTTTCTGGCAAGAACACTGACGTCTGGCAGAGGGTACGGGGAAATACGGAACGAGTTGTTTTATCTGGACCCCTCCATTTAAATGAAATTTGAGTAGGAATTTGGAGCGCATTATTACTGCCTTTGGGGAATTTCCGTGTGGATGTAAACAGAGCTTAGTGTGCGTTTACAGGTAAATACCCGAAATGCTGTAACAGGTGAGAGTTTAAAGATACAGCAACAATAGCACTTTTCCTTTCCCTTTCCTTTCTTTTCTTTTCTTTGAAAAACAAACAGAACAAAACAAAACAAAAAACCACAAGGACTTTATGTGTTGGGACTTTCCATGGAAAGTTACTTCCTGGACTTGGAGAGGACATTTCCCATGGTATTCTACACCCGGGGCTACATGGCAGAGCGGTCATATAAAAATAGAGACGTTTACACCCTATGCTGCTTTTCATTTCATAGAGAATAGGACCAGAAGCATCCTTTGTTGGAAGCTCCGAGACCCTCGTTCCTCCCTCTTCCAGGGGAGCTGTCACAGGGCGGTCTGCCTCTGTGACGACAGGTCCCAGCAGGAGCGAGTTGTTGAATGAAGTCTTCTGGGTGGCCTCGGGCCACCCTTTCATCCTTAATACCTTGCTACTGCCTTTTATTTCTGATCCAGCTTTCCCTTTGGACTTGCGTTTCTGACTGATGCAAAGCCGTCTGGCCATCTGTCTATCCATCTATCCATTCACTCATCCATTCGTCCCTTCGTTCTTCTACTCAAGCATTATCCGTTACCTGCCTTCTCTGTGACAAGCCTCCCTCAGTGCTCAAGATGATTCTACTCTTTTGCAGGGACCTGGAGCTCCCAGCGGTCCCTTCGCTCACCATGCATGCAGGGGAAAGCCACCCTCTGGCTCATTTTCCTGGTCCCTCTTGTGGTCACGTGGTCCAACAGTGCCAGGTTGACTGGTCTGCAGCTTCCATCTAGTTCTGGGGGAGGGGGCCCACAGTTCTCACCTGGGTCCCCTTCTGCCTTCTTCATTTTCACGTCACATCCTACCTTCTTTAATGCCTTGCTTTACATGGGCAGCTCAAAACTTTGGAGTCCCTCTTATGTTATATATGCATTTTAAAAGCTTCGATAAAACCCGAGTTCTGGTAAGACCCTTTCTCTTAACAGTCGTACAAAGTCTATCGCCTTTAGAGTAAAGTACAGTTTGAAATTCTCAGCAGAAGCCATGGCGTCTCTTCTCCAGCCGGCATCATCCCTTCCTGCGGCTGTCCGTCTCAATGGCAGGGTCTGGTTTTAATGGCAGGTGAGCTGTGTTGGAGGGGAACAAA